>NC_133902.1:40791778-41124569 GCF_964199755.1 Larus michahellis | reverse complement strand
TCATGAGAGCACCCCAAAGCTCCCACTGGCTTCTGAATTCTGGTATAGGTGGAAGTATCCAGTGACAGGTGCCTTTGAAGAGAGCTTCATGTGCTTTACAGAATCACAGAATTGTCGAGGTTGGAAGGTCATTGGGCTAAATGACCTCATGAGGTCTAGCATCAGCTACAGTAGGTTGGCCAAGGACAGTGACCAGGCACATTTTGAATATCTCCATGGATGCCAACTCTCTGGGCAATCTGTTCAACTACCCTCACATCAAAAAAACTTTTTCTTCTGTTCAGATGAGATGTAAATACGTTTAAGTTTGTGTCTGTTGCCTCTTGTCCTGTCACTGGGCACCACTGCAAAGAGTCTGGGTAACTCTTCTTTACCGCCTCCAATGAGGTATTTATACACATCTGTAAGATGCACCCGAACCGTCTCTCTTCAAGGCTAAACAGTCAGCTTTCCCAGCCTCTCCTTGTATGCCAGATGCTCCAGTCCCTTAATTATCTCTGTGACCCTTTGCTGGGCTCAGTCCAGTAAGCCTATATCTTCCTTGTACTGGGGAGCACAGAACTGAACAGAGCACTCCAGATGTGTCTTACCAGTGCTGAGTAGAGGGGAAGGATCACCCACCTCAACCTGTTAGCAATGCTCTTCCTAATGCGCTTGAACTTTGCTGCAAGGATGCATTGCTGGCTCATGTTCAGCTTGTTCTCCATGAAGACCCCAAGGTCTTCTCTGCAGAGCTGCTTCCAAGCTCGTCAGTCCCCAGCATGTACTGCTGCCTGGGGTTACTCCTCCCCAGGTGCTTCATGGCATACTTTATGTTGTGAGTACAAGGGCAGGAACAGATCACATATTCCTCATAGAAAGGGACAGAGGTTTTGACCAAAACAATTCTAACATTTACAGAATGTTGACAAAGACAAAATGTCTTTCAATACAACCTTGCTACAGATCAAATGGAACATTCTCTAACCACCATAGCATTTTTGTTGACTTTGGCAAATGTTCAAACTTTTGAAAAACTAGATGCCAGGGAAGGAGGATTATTCATTTGCCACCCTGTTCTCCCTTCGCAAATTTCCCTGGTGTCAGCCACACTCTTGAGTCCAAGTACATGCCAAATGGAAACCAATGTTGACTTACTACACATCTGCTTTTAGAAATGGAGAACAAGAGTTTTCAAGATGACAATGATACCTACCACAGTCCCTGCTGGGAAAAAAAGCAGCACAATATTCCTCAGAGAGACCATGAGTATCTTGAAATGTGCCAACCCAACTGGGACTGCTGAGGACAGCTGCCAGATGAGTACAGCTCTGTCAGAAAAAGAAGAAAGGGCCAGTGCAAGGGCCAGGATCACAGAATCACAGACTCACAGATTGACAGGGGTTGGAAGGGACCTCTAGAGATCATGTAGTCCAACCCCACTGTCAGAGCAGGTTCACCTAGAGCAGGTTGCGCAGGATGGCATCCAGGTGGGTTTTGAATGTTTCCAGAGATGGAGACTCCACCACCTCTCTGGGCAGCATAACCTCTGGCCCAGTCCTAACCAGAACTTCTAGTACCACCTACAAACCTCAGAAATGTTTGCAGGGTTGCTCTCTTTGTCACTGCATAAAACAAAGTGGGTATACAGAGATGAATCGTTTAGAACTGGGACTGACATCAATGCAACTACATGGATTCAGTCTGCTGTGAAAGAAGAAAATACACATAGAGGCAGAGGCAGAGTAATTATTGACTTAGCTTTTATATTTGAGAACGGGAAGAGCATACTGCTCTAGCTGATTCTATGATGCCCTGTTTGTTAGCTGGTGATAGGCAGACAGGTTGGGTGCGTGATTCTCTTCACACCCTGGAAAAGACAGTGTTTAAATGCAAAATGAGTTCTTAATGCCATGTCCTTTCTTGCTGTTCTTCAACCTTGAAGAAATACATGCGCTCAGTCAATTTCTCAGTTCTTATACTGAGTCTGTGATTTGCTCCTTATTGGTATTTTTTCTAATTAACATTGCAAATCCATGATGTATCTGTAAAGCACACTGACGCTTTAGGATATGATTCCCTGCGGGAAACTTACTTAGCAGGATGCTTTTGAGCATTCGTATTATTTAAAAGTAGCAGTTTGCTGCCTAAGTCCATTTTTGCTGACTTACTCAGCAGTTTTGCTTTACCCTGCAGATGAGAGCTTCCCCTCCTGTTTTACAAGTACACTGCCAAAGGAAACACAGACAACATGCCCTGTGAACCCAGTCGCAGTCTGAGTGAGTCTCACTCAAGCCATGGAGTGCAGCTCTGAGAGTTTAACTTTTCTAGTGATCTTAGCAACACTGAAGTAGGTAGTGTAGGAATACAGTCAGGCAAGTGTCTTCTACACATGTGATGGTGAGAGTGGTTCCATATGTAGGGTACTGGATCTGAACCTGCAGGTGGTTTAACATCCAGGCAGACTCAGGAAGAACACTGCAGGGACCATAGGAAGGTGAAGAAATGAGAGCTGCTTCAGTCTTTCATACTCTTTGGTGCAACCTGATAACTGAATTGCAGAGTACCAGGAATAAAACCAGGCTGAAGAAAATAACCTGAGGAAAGAATCGAAGAGCTGAAAACTCCAAAAACCTCTAAATATGGGAGATTATATTTAAACTCTAGATATGGGAGACCAATGGAAAGAGATTCAGACAGTCCTGTCGTTCTGTATTTGCAGGCAGAGTGTACTGGAAAAACTGAAGATAGTCTTAGTTTGTAATAGAGTTTAATGAGTTTCATGTTTTTTGGTTAGCCTAGGCAGGGAAGATGACTGCAGACTTACATTGTTATAAAAACACAGTCTGCATAAAACAGAATATGCAAGAGGCATATACCTCATTATCCTAATTTCCTGAGCATACAAAATGAAAATCAGCTTGTACAAACACTTTGAAGAAAAAGCTAACCAAGTCTCTGGTAAGATTTTTATTTGGGTCTGGGACTGGAGTGAGAAATAGGCAGATTACTGGGAGATTCTGACTTGAATCTTTATAATAAAACAGCAATTTTGAATTTTCAGTTTGAAATAAGATGGTAAAAATATTATTAATATGAAAAAAAAGAACTAAAGGTAGTGATATCTTTAGAATCTGAAAGATACTGGCAGAATAGATTTACACATAAATAGGAAACTAGCAAAGCTAGAAACTAGTAAAAAAAAATTGCAGTAGAGCCATGGAAAGAGAACTTTTTATTAGGGTAAATGTATATCCAACTGTGATTTTATGAGGAGCATGCACCCATTTAGTCTATCAGCAAAGTAAATAAGTGGGGTCAGAGAACCAAACTAAAACAGTGACCCACTCCTAATTACGGAAGTGCCTCATTCAGTGACATTGTGTGCATCTGTAACAAGTATTGTACTGATACACTTGTTGAGTGAACAGAGGAATAAGAACGATGGTTACTGGAGAAAAAGACGAAAGATCTCTAGGTATCGATACAAAATAATGAAATAAGTATGTTATAAAAAGTACTATTTTCTGCTGTTTCAAAACAGAAGTTTTGAAGGCTAAAGGGTGGTGTATATTTGAAATACTGCCCTTTCCCTTACAGTCTATTCTAACAGCAGTACTGACAGATGTACAGTTTATTCAACAAGCAAAACAAACACCTTGATTCCGGGCTTGACTGCACAAAGCAGTGATGTTGCAAGTATAAAAAGAATGCCGTGTTCCTCTTACATCTTCTGTTTTCAAAGCAACAAACAGAGCAAGTTTCCAACCTCCAACTCTCCAACCTTACACTGACATTACCTTAAAAAAAGCCAATGTCTTTAATGACATTTAATTACAGGACAGCAGTCTTAGACTGTAAACCTGTGTTCAGCACAGTATCATTTAAATATTTCTGTTTTATACTTCTCCTGTAATTTTAATCTTTCTTGGTATAATCATTTCACCAATGACTCGTCATATAATAGCTTAGCCAGAAGCAAAATTGGGTTAAATTGAAACAGTAGCTTGAAAATGGAAGTTCTGTATTGTAAAATGATGTAGGATAGAGCGTTCTGTTACCCTGAACAGTCAGTGTATACTAGCCATGCTAACAATAATATTAAGAATGCACATCATGATCAATAAACAGAAGTTTTCTCCTGTACTTCATCTTGCTTTACAAAAGTAATATTTTATAGGACTATAACTTTATGTGTGTTATTGCTCCGTTTTCCTTGTAGCAAGTTCTTTAGGTGAAGCTGAGAATAGTCAGTATTTCATTGGGTAAGCCATACTGACAGCAGGAAAAGTAATTTGGTCTGTCCCCGGTAAGCCATCAAAGAAAAACAGGCAGATGATCTTGTGGTTACATTTCTGCAATCAGTGATGGGAGCTTCCTGTCACTGCAGTAGCATCCTTGAATCCAATTACTTGAAATCAAGTGCCCTGAACAGTGCCCAGAGTGAAACCAGCCTTCTTACAGAACTCTTCTCTCATTTTATCACCTGACAAGAGCTAGATTTTCAGAGCAGTTCAAAAACCAGAAAGTCAGATTTTTATGAAGCAACATAACAAACGTTAGTGATGAAATACAGTGCCAGTCCTTTTAAAAAATCAGGTCTTTAAAATGACTGTCCATATTCACTCTTTTGTCTGATTTCTCCACCTCTAAAATGGGGACAGTATTGAATGTATCTGCATACAGTATGAAAGGTGTGACCATGATGTGATTTGACTTTGATTAAATACTTAAGTATTCTGGTGTGTTCTATTAAGTGTTCTGGTGGTAAAAGACTATTAAAAAGCTATATGGAGAATAAATTAAAACACTAAAGAAAGCAGAAAATTTTCTTCATTTTTTTTTTCCAAAATATCTCCTTATTCCTACTTTCTCTTTACAGGAAATTTTCAGAGTGAACTGCCTGTACTGCTTGTCTTCTCTGGAAGGCTGCAGCAAAATGAGGTTTTTACTGACTTTTGCCCCCATATTCTCACATATTTGTACAATGCCAATAACAGGGATGAATCTTACAGAGTTTACTCTTGATTGCACTATGTACTGCAATATTGCTATTCTAGTCTTCCCAAACAGCACATTTTCAGGAATATAAATTAGACATGCATCTTTCTTGCCCTAATTGCAAGCTCCTGGGGTCTCCTTGTGAATGAGATATTGTAATCTAAGACTGGTTTCAGAAAGCAAAATGTTAACTGAGGTATGAAACTGAGGTACTGTGGAACCTTTTGCTGTTTCCTTGTAAAATCTTCAAATGAAGTGAATATGATTATGCTTTCTGTCTGATTTATACCAAAGAATAGATTCTCTCTAATTTAGAGAACACAAAGGCGTAGTGAAGGTTTTTAGAATAAATCTTTCATGACAATTATAGCTAAACAAACCCCTGCAAGATACAAGCAGAACTGTGCAGAGGACAGCCATTAACCAAATGTTTGCAGGGTTTATTTTTAAATAGGAATCTGCGGGTTAGTCACTTAATAACAAAACATTAGGGCAGTCTACTCCTTGTAATTATTTGCTAATTGATAAATAAGCTTGCAGATACATCCCACCTGAATTTGCTTTCAGTGCTTCCCCTCTCTATACCTGTTGGTGATAAATAATGTTGGCTTATGTGGTCTATTGCAAGGCCATTTATATCATTCTCTGAATTGGTGGATATTTTTAGTCATGTTTAAAATACTAAGAGCTGTTGGCTACTGCCAAGACAAGTAAGCAGAGAATACTGTCACTGTAGGGTTTGCTTTGTCTGTTGCTGCTTAGGAAACGGTCACAAGTCATGCACTGATTGATAGGGCCTCACTGCTACTCTTGACAACTATGAGGAGGGTTGTCATGTAGTTTAGATCACTTGCATAAAAAAAAGGATAAAAGAATGGAGATTCATTATTCAAAGCACTTTTGCACTAATCATAACCTTTGGGCTTTTCAGAAAACCTCATAGTAAGGCTATGAAATCTTTACACTCATCCAAACGTAACAAAACTACAGAACACTGAACAGATAACTACTCGAGAAACGGTACTACTGATATTAGAAAAGGGGATCGATAATGGTTGTAACAAGAGCATGATCATAGGCACTGGTCCCAAAAATGAAAAAGGTTATCCTCCCCAGTTTTCTGCTTATCACAGCTTCCAATTTAAAATCATAGCTAGCCTAAAGTAATTGAAGCTATTGCTTACTCAAGAGTTATGCTTGTATAGAATGTTTCCCTTTGTCTTGTAGTGTAGATGCTCTTTAGTGTTCAAAAAGAAACAGCAGCTTTCTTGGCCATGAGACCTACCCACTCCCACAACTGGCAGCACAAGCTTGCCAGAGACACACGCTGCTCATTTTTTGAGTGACAGAACAGCATATCCCATTCTGTCTTCAGTGTTTCTCCATGGAGCTTGTTCTCCCTAACAGAGGTCCTGCAGAAGAAGAAAGTTTCCCTAGTCTCCATAGAAGAACAGAATCTAAAAGGAGTGGTGTGCAGGTGATGATTCACTGATTTGAAGGCTGTTTGTACAGTTTATTGTAACAGGAGGCAGACTGTATACCAGCAAATAGAACACAATGAAACGGACCCAGAGCTTAAATTTCCAGATCATAGACTGGAAGGGAACTGTAAGAATTGTTTCTTGTTAATAGTTCATAACGTGTGATTGAAAAAGTGAGCTGTAAACTGGTAATTTTCTGTGATGCACAGACTTGCTGTATTGGAATGATAAACTGCAAATGGATCAAATCTCAGCAAAGTCGTGCCAACTTTACTTTGATAGACCAATAAACCAATAGAACTTAGGTAGAAACGACCAAATAATTCGGTCACAAAACCGAGTCATTCAAATACTAGGATTTTGCTAATCTTGACATGACGATAGAAGCTTTTCTTATGAGTACCTTAAAGCAGACAAGTTCTGACAAGCCTTATTCCACATTGAGAATGTATGGAAACCACATGGAAGCAGCTGGCTTCCAGATCATCCTAGTCCCAAAGATACACAAAAGGCCCGACTGCAACTAGCTAACTCCAAATCAGTTTGCTCGTTACTTCTCATTAGCTAAGCATGGCTATATTCTGCAAAGATAGAGAGATCTGAAAGCAAATGCCTTCTGATCTTAACAGTAAAAAAGCATTGTAGTACAAAAATAGAACAAGAGACACTGGAAAGCAGAATACTATAAAGTACTGCCCTTTCAGGGTTGCAAGAATCACCTTTATTTTTATTTTCTTATCACCTTTATTTTTATTTTCTTATAACATCTGAACATCAAACCTTTTGATGCTCTGTGTATCCAGTAAATTAATTTTCACTTCTAATTTTGATCCGTACACTGAGAGAAAAATGCAAAGCAGTTCTGTCCAGTAAAAAAGTCTTTATAGCTCATCTTCTTAGTGAAATCAGAAGTATCAGGATTTTCTCAGAATAACCCATCCCACGAGATTCTCAATACAACCTTGAGTACTTAATAGGCTTTAAAAGTTGTAGTGAGTTTTAGTTTACTAAGTTAGTTAGGTTACTTACTAAGTAAGTTTAGGATCTAAACCGAGCATCCTTATATTAGAGAACTAGTAATACACATGTTACTTAGAGGCTTTATGTCTTCCTGTTAGGCAACTTCTTTTTAGCCCACACCTCCCATTCCCATGATTCCAGAGGAGATGGAAACCAACAGGCTATGAGATCAGTAAGTTAACGCACAATTAAAGAATTTGGATGTCAGAAGAAGTGACAGAGACTTTTAGGTCGACAGAAGCTATTACACTGATCTTTTTAATGGTTCTACTTTATATCAGTTTTTTCTACCTCATGTACCTAATTCTACCAATGTACTTACTTGAGAGCATTTTTATTACTTTCATAATTATGTCTTATATATGTCACAGAGCGACCCTTGAAATAGAAGTAGTGTAATGATTACAAAGGCTGCCTTGCAGAATTTCTCATTTCTCATTCTTTTTTTAATATGTACTTAACACTTTCTCTGGCCATCTATGGCAGTCATTTGTATGCTAGTTTTTTTAAAAGATCTTTCTCATTTCTGCAAAACTTGATGGAGTCAAGTCAAAAGACAGGTAGTGATTTCAGTGATTTTTTCTCAATAAGATTAGGGAAATGAAAAGTTTGGCTCAAAATGGGTTGCCAAAATGCCTTTGAATCCTTAGGACAACAGGTGCTTTTGTCCATGAAGCTAATGAAATATTATTTGAGTTGCATGTGAGATGTTTATATTTTTTAAACATTATCCTATGGGTAGGAATGTTGTTTATGTTGCCAGGTGCAGTGCTTTAACTTAGGTTTCACATATGTACATAGATATGAAAAGAAAGGAGAAGATAATGGAATAAATGCATTAACATTAATTTCCAATAGCTCACTACTCTCATTGTTATAAGCACAGCAGCACACAAGCTGATCTTACACACCAGAGTCCCTGGTGCTCCAGTGGACCTGTAGCATGACGTGAAATGCCAGCAAAAATAATCACTGTGGAGAACTAGATAAAGTTTATATGTGTAGTCACTGTGTGAAAAGTGTGTATATCTAGAGGAAGGGTTTGGAAGGACTATATCTAGCTAAATAGGTGGTGATTTTGGGGAAGTCTCTCCACAGCCTCTCAGCGTTTGGTGGTACGTGATCAGAGAATGACAAGACCACAGAATCACAGAAGGGTAAAGGTTGGAAGGGAGTACACAAGATTGTCTAGTCCAACTCCTCTGCTCAAGCAGGGTGCCTAGGACATTGCCCAGTTGGGTTTTTAGTAACTCCAAAGATGAAGGAAACTCCACAGCCTCTCTGGGCAACCTGTTCCTGTGCTTGGTCTCCCTCCTGGTGAAAAAGTTTTTTCTTCTGTTCAGATGGGATGTAGTGTGTTTCAGTTTGTCCCTGTTGCCTCGTCTTAGCACTGGGCACCACTGGGAAGAGCCTGGCTAACTGTCCTTTACTTCACCTGTCAGATATTTGATAAGATACACACTGGTAAGCTCCCCGAGCCTCTTCTTCTGGCTAAGTGGTCTCAGCTTTCTCAGCCTCTCCTTGTACGTCAGATGCTTCAATCCTTAACCATCTTCATGACCCTTCTCTAGACACACTCCAGTATGCCTGGGTCTTTCTTGTACTCAGGAGCCCAGAACTAGGCACAGTATTCCATAATGTCTAAAGGTTTCTAATTGTCCTGATATTATGGCCTAGTGAAAAAAAAGAAAATAATTTAATGTTATTCCATGCGTTGTGTGTAAACTGACGAGTTGAGATAGTATAGGAGATCATTAATTTTTACTGCTTTATTTGCTACTTGATTCCTTTTCTAATTCTTTCCTGTCTCTCATTCTTAGGGAGCCGATAGTGCTTCTAGCACTATTCTATAGCCAAATAGTAACTTCAGGGGTAAGATGAATAAATCTCCACTTTAAAAGAGAGTGCAATGAACCAAAAAGCTTAGTAAATCCCAACAAGTGCACCTGGAACTGTGCCAGTAAATTTGGTTTTCAGGAACACCTGGAAAAGAGTCAGGCTTTTGTTTAAAAGGCCACAGAAGGGTAGCATTTGATTTTTGGACAGAGAGTAGGAGTTTTGGTTGCAGAGGAAGAGTACGGCTAGTGGGACCTCCCTGGAAAGGACAGTGTGTGAGGGAGTGAGCTTTGGTGCCCTTGTGGAACGGCAGCAAGTCTGAGAAGTATTCAGGCTGAAGATGAAAAGTCAGATCTGCAGAAGGTTAAAATTCTGTGAGTTAATAGCAATTTCTTTGGATTCTTAGCATTGGAAGATCCATTGGCAGGGGGTTTCAGGGAGATGGCCCAGCAGATCATGAGAGATTTCAAGGGAAAATGGAATCTAGAATAGGGGAAAAGTATGTATTTAAAGTACACAATATTTTTTTTCAGTTTTGCTGTGAAGAAAATCCTTAATGCTGTTGCTTGTGATAGCATTCTCAAACCTCTTACAGAAGGATGAATCCTAAGAAAAGGCAGGTCAATGGAAAAGCTGATAGATCTTTGAAGCAGCGCTATCATTGCAGTAGTCTGCTGTGTTACATTTCTATATCTACCTATTGCTAAACATATTTAACTGCTGTAGTCCATTTTATTGTCTAGAATTCAAGTGAAATGTGAATTTCATTTCACCGTTACGTCTGTAGCCTGCTAATAAAATCTTAGGCTGGCAGTTTTTCATATGCTTTTGTAAATCTCCAGGAAATGTCTTTCTTAGTGCTCTAGGCTCATACTTGTCTCTTTCAATCAAGATCGAAAGATTCAATGTTGAAAAACAGGGGAAAGCTCAAACCATAAATACTGTGAGGGCCTTAGTTTGTTCCCTGACTCATCAATTGGCTTTCATATGGGAAGTCTGAGATGTGAAGTGAGATGCTATTACATATGTTGTCCCTGAAGAATTAAGCAACTTACAGAAAAACCTCCACCAAGGTGACCTCCTAGTTCTCAGCCGAAGAGAAGCAAAAGATCCTACTCAATGGCACTAAACTCTCATTCTTTCTCTGTCTTCTCCATAGTTATTAGAAATATTATGTAATAAGAATGTATAGTAGGTTGAATGTATGAAATATGCCTGTGCCACAATGTTTCGAAGGAATTTTGATTATTGTGATGGTGGCATTTCAAGGAAAATGAGCTCCAATTAGTCAGACAAACAGAAATAAGAATAATGGTACCTGCTTTAGCATTGTGATAATAACACTTTATGAATTCTTCATAATCAAACAATGCTTGATTACCTGACCCTGTGAACACCTGGCTGCACAATGCTCTCCTACATAACAAATGTGTAAGCAAACATCTGTATGCCATGAATTAAATAGACCTGCAGCTGGTGAGCCATCTGCAGAGTGGTTGTTCTCATGGAACTGCGTGCCTGTTCAGTTAAATATTTGCTCCTCTTAAACTCTAACGTTTGTGATGGGTTTTGTATGTCTACCTCTTGCTGTATGCTCTGTTTAATCTTTTTTTGATATGGACTTTCTATTGAAGTCTAACTGAAATCTTGAAATGAGAAGGGGGGAGGAAGAGGAATTTAGGGCCAAATCTTCAAGGTGGACCTTGTCATCCAGGAATACTAAATGCAGATAACATTTCCTGCAAGTATTACAACCAGATTTATAGACACGTTTCTAGTTGGAAAGTTAATGAAACACTGCTGAATATTTGGACTCTGTTACACGGCAATTATCTTAAATATTACATTTGTAATTCTTTGCATATAAGTCTAATTTCTTTGTATCCTACCATGTTTCTGACGGTAATAGAATATTGTAGGGCATGTTGCAATGTTTTCAGTTTTTGAAAAGATGTGAACAACCATTTTAAATATATGTAACCTGCATCACTGGCAATACGATCAAATCGGGTAGGACTCCCAATTAGCCATGCTCTGCAAGTCCTCAAAAGCAATGTGAACACCCGTGAACTGGGAGTTAACGCTGACATTCATTATACAGTTTGGTTCCATTCTAGTATATAAAGCATCATCTCAAAACAGTAACCGCTTGGGATTTACGTTGCCCTTGTTTGCAGGCAATACACTTTGGAGTCTAAACAAATTGTCAGTGTACGTTTACAATGGGTTAGAAGAGAGATCCAACAGAGAACAGCTGTAGCATTACAGTTACAGGAAACAACTCTGCTTTCTCTAATATTTCTGGTGGGGTGGGGGTGGGTTCTTTTTGTCCTAATTTTCCCATACTTTGTAATTAAGCTCTCCCTAGGTCAGCAGTGGTCCCTTACGAGGCAGTTATTCTGAATTTCACAACATGCAAATTACCTTGTCTGTTTTGACAACTCTTCCTTCTGCATTTGGGTTTTAAAAGTTTTCACTATTTTAACTCCCACTAATATGATTTTAATATTTACACGCTATGTTGTAAGCACTGCAAGCGTTAAGTTTTCGGACTTTCTTTTGAATCAACTCTGACTTATTTTTGGGTGCATGCAATATAACTTCAGTGCATCTAAGATTTATTCTTGGTCTCAATGGCTTTTGTTGGCTCTTTACATAAATTTTTCTGCATTTTAATTTTCTGCATTTCTTAATTCTGAAATTCCCTTAGGGAAATGTATGCATTTTACATTCTTTCAAGATTCTTAATATACCAACGCTCTGTACTGACCTGCATTTTTTATCTTCATTTTTTGACAGATCTACATTTTACATTTGGGGGCAGGGAGAAATCTAGTTTAGATCAGTTTGCCATTCTGAAATCCTACATCTAGGATGCATGGATGTTAATCTAAATAACTTGAAATAAATCTGAGGCTTGTGGATGCTAATCTTCTCTTGGCAACGTAGACTTTTGAAACTGTCATTCATAAACTAGCAGAGAGAAGCTGATAAGCAGCCTAGCTAATCCAGCAGCAAAGTCAAGTCCCCGGCTAAGTGAAAATTGACTAGGTGAAAATTTTTAGTCGTGTGTTTCTGAGCCTATATGGAAGGACCAAGGGTCAAATCTGTACTGTCTTCCTTGTCATACAATTTCTTTAGTAATTGAATCCCTACAGACTCAGCTAGAAATAAGTGGCATCTGCCCATTTCTCCTCTGAATGCCAACAATTGGCAAAACCAGTGCTGGAGGCAGTGAATGCCACCTTAGGTCTCCTGCTTGCTTCCCCCCATTCGGACCACAGCTAAGTGGTCCAAGCCTGTGCTAATCGGTCTCTTCGTCTCATGCATGTTTGGGAGAATAACTGTAATGTACCCTTCTAATGATTGTGTGATATGTATATAGGAGAGTTTGGGGAAGAATGTTTTTTCCTTAACCGGCCTTTTTGCACCAATTCAACTGGCTGAGATTCTGGGACTCCCTTTATTCGAATCGGATCTTCCTTTTTATAGAAACTTTAAAGCATTGTGCCTCCTGTTCTTGAGAACAGAAACTTGACGCTTTTCTTAGGTCAAACCTGTGTTAAATTTTTTCCAGGAGAATTTTAGGTTAGGCTTTTGATTACGTAATTGTGTACTGGCAGAAGGCCTAGTATAGCTGTACCTACAGGAGCTGAAAAGAGCTTTGCTGTGATAACTTTTGTTTACTTGTGGCACTGGTTAAAACTACTTTGAGGGAAACACTCCCTGCCAGGAGAAAGGATATCTGCACTTCAGGATCTAAAGCTATACTTGTAGATATCTTCTGCTGCGGAGCAGTATTCTCTAGTATAGTACCTAGAGTGGAGAAGACGTGCTGCACAAGCAGGTGCATCAAAAGCTGGAATACTCTGTAAGCTGTGTGAGTACATCAAACATGAATTAATTTCAGTAAATTCACAGTGACTCAGTGACTGTTTCAAAGCTGCAGCCTGAGATAATCCACTTATCACTAGCACTATTGGTGATATCTCAGCCTATATATGGTGATAAGAACCCAAAAGACTTGCAGAGTCTATCATGTTCAGGTAGGCAATACTCCATTTTTACCAATGCTACCACTAACTGTTATAACTTACTAAATTTTGTTTCACTGTTTTAATCAACCTTATGTGTTTTCAAATTTTGACACTTTTGGAGTTACGTGGAAATTTGAAAACAAACGTGTTAGGAAACGTCCTTTTCTTACAAATGCCAATTGTATGAGTCTTTTTCTATATTGTGTGACTTAGTATTGAGAACCCAGGGCTCAGATTGACCTTCTGCAACTTTTAATAATGCCAGCAAAAGGGCTTGGAAGAAAGGAAGCTGTTGAAAAGCAAAGTGATTTATTACAAAAACAGTTGGGCCCAGTAAACTGGAAAGGTCAAGCTGACAAAAATCTAGATTCAGAAAAGCTGCTACAATGTAAGAAGGCATTATCAGGAGGAAAACAAAAATCCAATGAAAGTATTCTTGGGAAAAATGTAGTTCAGTTAGTGAAGAAAACAATGTAGCTGTCCTGCAATGTTCTTATTTCAGAAAGCTCCCTGTGGAGGGTCTTTTCTATAGAGTAGGAGCTGGAAAGCTATTGATGCTTCTGAAAGAAAATGTGGAGGAAGGATTCAAGCAAGATGCAAAATAAAGCAAGAGAAACCCATTGCAGAACAACTAATAACGGTACCTAAGATATTCACTGACCTAGAATACCATAGTCAAGACTTTCTTCTAGGCTTGGCGTAGCAGAAATTAGGATCCTTGGCTTCCCATCTGTAAGGTGAGCATGTTGGCTAATGGGGAAGAGGGAACTGGGAGGGAGGGGAACTTGAAAATAATCCCTGTTAGATCCCTAAAGGATCTAATGGTCAAAAATGGTCCTTGCCAGATGATTCTCAAGTGCTTCAGTGAAGATGTTGATTCTTCTGATTAATATTTTGCTTTACTCATGTAAATTAGAAATTAATTCTGGAGGAATCAGTGGGATTATAGAAATCAAGGAGAAAAGGAGCTTCAAAATATGTTCTTGTAGGTTTAAGGAGATTGTAAGGAAAGCAAAGAAGTTAGATATTACAAATGGTTACTGAATTTGTAGGAATTTTACAAGCAGAAGATTTGAGATCATTTCCATAGAAAACTCTTCTTGTTTGTGAATGGATTTTGTGGTTTTAAATTTAATATACATTGACTAAAGTTAAACTCTTTCTTTTGTATTTCACTTGAAGTTTACCACAAATAACTTTATGTTCAGTAAAACAAAGCCAGTTATTTCCTGATCTTTACAGGAGTTACAAAGTGAACTCCATTCTGTACTTCTGAAGCCATCACCCTTAAGAGTTAAGTTTTCTAAAATATACCATGGATTGTTGATTGACTAAGGTGTGGAGCATCATGGGAATTCCCTTAAGATGGATGCACCAAGGCTAGGGGAGCTGGAGTGTATCATATGACAGCATCAAGTTCAAAATGACACTATACATCAGATTTCCTGCAAGGATGGTCAAAATATTCCTTTTTATGATGGGAAATAAATTGTCAAAAATAGCATAAGAAACTGTGTTCGCGTCACTAGTATTTGTACTTGAAGCCCTCAGAGGAAAACTTCAGCCTTCTGTAATAATACTACTGTCAATAGACTTGCCTTTCACATTTCTTACCTACTTTTTGTTCGGATTTTCTGATTCACGTAAAAATTTTGCCATTTCATATTTCTGTATAGGCTGCAGGTTAAAAACTGTGGGGTGAATAGGGTGGAAAATCACTGCATTCTTTAAGCATACAAGGATGCAAGAATATATGCTTTCACTGGAACAATATCATTGCCTTGTTATCATGTAAGGAAATAAATTATGTGCTCAAGTGCTTAGAGTACGTGTTTAGATTTGCGATCTGAACAAGTTGCCCTGTTAGTTGAGAAAATGCACTGGAAGGTCTGGAATAATAACATACATCAGAAAATACATGAGAAACTAGGCTGTGCATCTTCCTTAGTTATTTAAACACAAAGACTTGTCCTTGCATTTGCAGTAATGCTAATGATCCAGTCAAATATTTGAGTCAAACACATCAAATCTCGCTGAAAGAAACCACAATTTGTGGATTGTGCTCTAACTACATCTGACCTTTCCTAGCCTGGCTGTGTATTCATTTATGTGAGCATCTGAACAGCATTTCATTGTTTCAAGCTGTCTTACAGATAGTGACTTTTCTGCCTAGGCAACATGTTCATGTTCCTATTCAATTCTATTTGAAAAAACGCTCCCAGTGGATAAGTAGTATCATACACTCTAAATACAACATAATGTGCTTTTATTGGATGAAAATGTTAATGCCAGCCTTTACAGTGCTGAAGTTAGGTTTTTGAGTATGAGTTAGAACATGTGCTATAAACTTCCACGTGCAACTGCAGTACATGATTTAACTAGCAGTAGCTGTTTTCAGTGCCTTCTGTGTCTCACTAACACAATATTTTGCTCCTTCCAAGATCAGTGGGAACTGTGCTAAGGATAAAATAAATTACTGTAGCTTATTCTGCAACATTCAGTTTTGTGACACATCCCAATTCTAGACAAACTAGAGCTCTTGCGTGTGCCAGAAATCAAGCTTTTTTTAGCACAGATCATGAAGACAATTGACTTGAACTGGCTCTACTGTGGCTTACAAGTGAAACTAAATTACACCAATTTAAAGTTATCAGCATATGTTCCTATTTATTTCTCATAAAGTGTTTAAAGTGAAAATGTTAACTCCATTTCAAAATATTGATAGAACTTCCCCCTTTAAAAATAATCTAACTTTGTATTAATAGATTGATAAAAGGGAAGGGAACATAAACAAAAGAAAAAAGAAAAGTATACCTTAATTTTTATAAAAGGTCACCATTATTTTGTAATATTTTAGATTTTATTTTCCTTTCCCTCAGGAAAGTAGTGATTCTCCTCCCAGGGGCCGATAGATATGTGGAATTAGACCCTGTCCAGTATCGCAGGGACAGACACAGTCATTCTGTGTTAAAAAGATTAAGTGATGCACAAGCGCTATGTACCCAAGAGTATCAGATCACCTTTCTTTAATTTTGTCATGTAATTTTAAGGGCCGGGGGAGATTCATAATCCTCATTGATCTTTTGTCCTTGTTCTGAGACAAGCTACACATTCTTAATACAGACAGCAATGTAGTTTATTTTTTTCTTGGAGATTGCTGTCTGTTGGATAATTAAGTCACATTAACAAGCTGAATGATCCAGGCTGTTAAACAAGCACAGTTTTTCATCACCAGCTTTCTGAAAGCCATTTGAACTTATGACTAATCTTTGAGCCAACCTTCCCTCTGCCCCATGACACTCACATAATCCCACTTGAAACTCATTTCTGGTCCATTCCCAAAAGTAGCTAAAATTACACTGCCACAGCTGTCTTTTGGTTTTTCTTTTTTTTCTTTTTTTTTTATTTTTTCTCCCCTTTCAGAATGTCATGTACCTTGATCTAATACCTTAGCTTCCTTTTTACAAATCCATTTCTCCAACAGAGCCCTGTTAAAGTGGATTAAGGATGCCCTTATATCTCTGTAATAACTAATACACTGTGCAGTGAAAGCAGTATTTCAGCATATATTTTATCCATGAAAATGTATTACTTAAGCTAAATACATGGATTCTTCTTGCCTTTCAATTAACATATTTACATCTCTCTATGCTACCTCTTTCAGACACTATATTTGTTCAGGCACTATATCTGTTTTCAAAGGAGCAAACATATAGACCATAAAAATAATGTGCAGGCGTAGAGTTGCATTCTTGCTGGATTTGATGAGAAAACATAGTCATGAAGTCTGTTTTGTATTTAAATCATGATTTCACACATTACTGAAACTTAAATTTTAAGAAAAAATGTACCGGTTTGCATTGAGTATCAAGAAGTACCCAACTGTGGAGAGCTTTTTTTATCTAGCAAAAGTTTAAAATACTCCACTTATCAGATAATCAACCTCATGATAAGGAAACCCAAAGTATTATTTGCTGGAAAATAACAATTAATTTCTACTTTGCATTGGACCATCTCTTCATCATTTGTAAAGGGCTGAAGTTGTGTAACAGAAAGGGCAATGATAAATTGTCATACCTGGAACAAAGAGAAATCAGAGCAACTGTGAATTTATTTTTTTTTTTCTTCCCCCCTGCCACCTTGCACCCCCACAGCCCCGACTGTGTTGCCTGGAGCTCACTGTAAAGCTTCTGTCTAAATAGACAGGTAATGTTGCAAAAAATTACATGCTGTGGTATTCATGAATGCCTGGAACTTTCTATTGAATTTCATATTTAACAAAGATCTCATAAGAACAGCTTTTTTTTTTTTTTCCCATGTGTAGGTCCTCCCTTGTGGGATTTTACAGTTTATACAGATTATGTTTGTTTATGGGACTATCTCATTAATCTTCCTTCTTCCTGGTACATGTTTCTATTTCCAACATCCAGTATTTTTTATCACTTTTCTTCTTCCTTCTAATCTGCATTTCTCAGCTCTCATGCTCTAGGATGTTCTGTTCCCATCACTTTATTCCAACAGTGCCCATAGCTAGAAGTGGTCTTTGACATCTGCTAGACCACAGAATGACAGATTTAGGCAAGCTGGAATTCCCATTACTTGAGAAATCTAAAACAAGATGAAGGAAACAACCAACGTGTGTATGGAGGGACATCTGTATCAGCAAGGTCTGGACTTGAGAACTTTGAAAATCCTTTTGAAGTGTGACTTTTTTTGGTTAATGACTGACTTAGCCACTGGAGCAGGGTTGTAGCACAGAGGAACATTTCACTGTTCTGTTTTATCTCTGTTTTGTTTTTTCTGGGTATGAAACTAGAAGGTAAACCTAGCTGTTTTTCAAAATAGCTTTGAGGTTTTGCTCAGTACACCTCTGTCCTTAGATGTCACTTATCGTCTGTCTGTCAGCAAAGACTGAAATACAGAATGTTTAGCTCACCTGTATTGCACAGGGCATGAAATAAAGCAGCTTATAATGGGACAAAAATTACAACTTAATCCCCAGCCAAAAATCACTTGTTCTGGTATTTATTTAATATGTTCCTGAGAGTACTCGGAGGTTTTTTTGTTTTGTTTTTTCTCTAGTTGGTCTAACTGACATTTGCAAAAAAGTGGGTCTGTTCCTGTACCTGTAAAAGTTAACAAGAGTTTTGTCACTCTCACTGAAGTGAGTAGATGCAAGCAAAGGTGTAGGAGAAAAAAGATGTGAAATCCTTTATTATACTTGTCTGGAATGCTAGAATATTCATTTTAACCTTATCTCCTACGAGTAATGGGAAAAGTATAATTAGAATTTAGGCCTTCTTACTGGGAGACTTTACCTTTGTGGGTTCTTTTCATATTGGCCACTTGTTCCTAATAAGGTATGATTTGCATAGCTAAGTAATAAATGCCCATGTTAACATTTGAATTGTCCAAACTTAAAGAAACAGATTTTGATTGTGATAGCTAGAGTAGTATTTTAACTTCCATCAGAAACTCAAGGCTGGAAGTAGTATGCTTCAGATTAATGATGCTTTTATCGATGAATCTTTCTAAATTATTATATATATTTTTAATTAACTACTTGTTCATTTACTACAGCAGCTACATTTACTACAACAGCCACATTTACTACAACAGCTACAATGCTTTCTAGCATATTAAGATTTTATAATGCTAATAGCCCAGGTGATATGTTTTAGAACTAAGGGAAGCTGATTGAAGGTTACTATTTGCAAGTATGAATTCAAAATCCAAATAGCTCAGTCATGATATTGTACCTCTGGGTTTGAATATTTTCAATTATTCACCAAAAGACATTTGTTTGTAGCAGTGCTTCAAGAATAGCTAGCCCTTAGGAATGCCCATATTTGTTTCAAATGCAGAATATTTATGCAATGATTCAGCAGGTCTTCATTCATCAGCATTCACTACTGATTATTCATTACTTGCCGATTTTCAAAGCTGCAGCCATTAAGACACGCAGCTAAGAGCTACGCCATGTGACTGATGAAACCAATCACTCACATCAAGACTGAATAACAAATAAACAATGAAAACCAACTAAAATACATAAACAATCAAGAAACATTTACAGAAAATAAAATGCACATAGAAAAATGCTTAAAATTTGTCAGATTGTTTAGCTGTCATTGGGAGTTTGATTCTTCTAGAAAACACATGTATTGTCTTGGGGAGGGAAGTATGTATGTATATAATTTGGAAACTCAGAAATGTATATGTAAGTGCATGAGTACAGAGGAAAAATTACCAAATCTCACAAACTTAGATTAATGTCCAATTACTTGGAAACTCAGCTGAGCTGTCATTCAATCAGAAACTTATACTGTCATCCAAAGGCTGAAGAAGAGGAAAAAAAGGCCTCATTACCGTAGATTCTGTCCACATGCATCTTTTTAAACTACAACAGAACATTAGAATTCACACAACCTCAAGGTCATCAAAAATGACACTAATTTTCAAATGAATTACAGGGGAAAAGTTTGGTTATATGCATAATGTTCTCTTATCTAGTCAGACCAGAAGTTAAAATGCCTTATGGTTAATAATATATGAATAATCTATCCAACTTTATTCATTAATGATTTGAAAAGTCCACTTCAATTTGTAGATGATAGCAGGCTGGTAGGGGCTGCAGGGCACCAGGATTAGAATTTAAAATTATCCTGGCAAATTAGATAAAACGGTCTGAAAAAATAAGGTGTGGTTCAGTGGGGACAACTACAGAGATCTATAGCTAGGGAGGGATGTGCAGCTGAGGAAAGAGTGAGTACAGAGCAGCGCATCGTGAGCAGAAACATCACTGTAAAACACATGATTTGCCTACTCTGTACCAGACTTTTAGGGTCTCTCTTGCAATGCTGTGGGAAGCAGTGTTCAAATTCAGATACTTCAAGAAAGATGTGGATCAGGTGAAGATAGTCTAGGTGAGACAGGTTAAAGATAACTAGGGGTAGAGAAGCATGAAGAAATAGCAGACTGAGTTTGTTAACCTAGAGAACTAACAAGAAACCCAATTGTTTACATATGTGAACTATGACAGAACAAAGGAAAGGAATAAACCAGTGTCAATGTCCAAAAAACCACGAATTAATAGATGGAATCTGCAGCTTGGAAGATTTAGCTTAGCTGTTTTGGGAAAAGCTTCTAAAGATGAGGATAATTACACGGGGGAAAGACAGCAGAGGGAACTCATGAAATCACTATTTTTTCTCTGAATCACATTCTGTTGTATTTATTCACATTTAAAAGGCAAGTGGAGATGATAATGAAAATAAAACATAAATACAGAAAACTAACATCTATTTGGAATAAAAATACTGGATTATTGAAAGGATTCAAAGAAAGATAAATAAGATGATTTGGAGAAAATTCAGTCAGCAACATACCTTGGAAAGGCAGCCTGAGGCCACTTGAAAATGGGGTTTGCAGTTTACTGTGTAACCTCTCAGGGTTGTCTATGCTCTGTAGATACAGAACTGAATCCTAGAATAAAGGCTATTGACTGTCACAAACTAGGAGGGAGTGGCATCTGCTGCAATCAGTAAGATTTTAACTTGAACTCAGGGATACTTCTGGGTTGAGAATGAGAAGAAACAGAAATCTGTCAGTGACCCAGGAACGTGATCTTTGAAGGAAATCTTCATGACACTTTGACTACACATGGGTCCAGATAAGCATAGAAGGAATAGCATTCCTACACATGTTTGAGTGTCACTATAAAGAGAAGGATATATTTTATGAGAGTTATTCAGGTGCTGTTTGACTTCTATTTTATGAGAATTTTTGTATTGTATAAAATATTATGTATTAATTATTTCATTTTCCCCCTGTGTACATTGAGGGTTTTTCTGAGTTGGGTACACCTTGAAAGGCAGAGAGGCAATACATTCAAGGTTCCCTTGAAATAGCATTTAAAAAGCTGACCTTCTTTTTCAATACAATAGAAAAAAAGATAAGTGTGTAGAAGAAAATATTTGAGATGAAAAAAATGTATGGATCATAATGACTCATAATGAGGCAAACACCTGACATTCCCTTTACTTTGAAGTTTTCCCCAAAATAATGGTAACTGCTATATGACCAGAGTACTCAGACAATAAACATAAATGAAAGGGAAGGGGGAAAAAGACACAATAAAAAAGTGCCTTTATCATCCAGCTAACCTATTAACAATTTGTTTTCTTCTTTTGATTTTTTAATTGGAGGGGAAAAAAATCAACACATGCTCTGAATATTACTTCTGTTACAGTGGATGGATAGACTCAACTTTCTTCTCTCTACTTCCCAGGAACACTGAGGTTGAAGCTTCCTGTGATAGATGCCAACTTGGTCTCATAAATGCTCAAGTTTTTAAGAAACTTTCACTGGCAATCTAGCAAATACCTTCATTTTGTTGTTTTCAAAAATAAACTAGTGTTAGTATTTGAGCAGGGGAGAAATAATAATTTGTTTAATGAAGAGGCAACTTCCAATTACTTATGATAGAATCTACAAATGAATAATTTGAGGTCTTGATAGATACAGAGTTTTGGGGGAGGCCAAATATGCAAACGTATATACCTGTAAGAAGACAATCTAGGAGGCTAGAATCCACTACCTCAAGCAAAGGTGACCTCATAACACTCTTTATAGTGGTCATTCCATAGACAACTACAGTTTGGCTTTAAGATCTACATCAGTGTCCTGTAGAGTGTGAGTATGTCTTCTCCCTGCTCTTCTGTGCATTTTGTTTCAACTCTGACAGGCCGTTGTGTCCTTTAAGGAACAAGTCAAGGAACAGTGGCCAGTTGGCTAAAGTCTACCCTTTTCTGCTCCTGTGCAGTCTAGCAGAAGTGAAGGGTCATGTGAGAGATGTACATACGTTGCTGAAATTGGAAAGAACAAATGACTTCTACAGCCAAATATTTTTCCTGTGGAGTAATGGTCCTTCACACTTCTTCTATATATAAACTGTATGTTAAAAGCACTGCCCAGCTTTAAATTACGGAATACAGCTCCCTCATCTGTCCAACTCAGTGCATTAAAATATGTCAAAGGCCAAATAAGTTTATGATCAGTGGTATATCTTCCCTTTTTTCCCCAAAGGTTTGGTCTGCTTGAAGACCTATTTCTAGTGTACACTGGCAAAATAATTTAATTTCTGTGACGCTCATTGGGTATTCTGACATTTTCTGCAAGATATTCCTAATGATAAAGGCGAGCATCACTGAAATCAGACTGAAGTGAAAGATCCTTTGATGTGTTTCAAACTTTAAAAAGCCAAGAAACTTGGAAAACATAGTGCTTTACTTTTTCTGTTTCATATACTTCCTTCTGATTGCATCTTCTTTGTTTTATTTTCTTATTTCCTTCTGAATTCCAGCTGCTGAACTGGTGGAGCTTAGTAGCCTTGACTCCCTGTAGGGAAGTTCCAATATAAATAGCTGCAGGACAGACTTACATGTCAATTTCATATAATTTGGTCCTTGCCCCTTGATATTCATCCACAGTACCCATTTCATTGTTTGGTATTTGATTAAAAATGGTCAACAATCATGCTAAAAGGTGCCTATGGTGATGATGTTCTGATGTGTGTATTGCTGACTTGAATACACACCATCAAAATCATCTCATGGGCCACCAAAAGTCGTTTTGCTGTCATCTGTTACTACTCTAATATTTATGATTTTCGATTAGAAACTGAAATGACTTTATTATGACCCTTTTATTGGAATATAAATACTGAGAATGTCTATCTCCAGCCATTAATCTTTCAATTTAGTACATTGTAAAATATAACATAGTGGTGAATATATTATAAATGTTCTTTTCTTTCACTGAGATCTTCCTGACTGTGAAACTTAACACTATCATTTCAGATTTCAGTTTTTGTCAGTGTCACATATCCTGCTCCTGAGCAAATAGTTCTGTGAAAAATTTTAGCTATATGCCACCCAACAACACCAAACCATCGGTTGGCATCATGCTAAAGCATACCAACTGCAAACTTAATTTCCTTACTCAACATTGACATTTAGAGGAGGAAAAAAAAATCTTACATTGCATGCTATATCATAGCAATATCACAAGTGACTCCCATTCTGAAAAGTCAATAAGACATTTTGATAGAAGAGTTTAAACTTTCTTAAATAACGAATAACATGCCCATGATCTGAACTGTTTGCATTATGTATTAAAACTACGTATTCTACAGTTGTCTTCATGTCTAGTTGAAGTAATACATGAGAGATAATGAGATATATTGATATGCCAAATAATGACATTTGGTTGACCTAATGTTCCCAAAACTGTTTACTCAGTTATGATCAGTGCCGTGATTTTGAGTGCTGGCAGTCACTGCTGTCATTGCCGCTGTAAACACTCTTGCAATATAACTATGACTTAAATGTTGAGTGTCATTTTGGTCCTTTGTATTTCACCTGTGGGCAAATGAAAAGCAGAAACACCAGATTTTTTTCTTTTCTTACATTAATAAAGAAATAAAGCATCAACTGCCTGCACAGCTAGGGTGTGACGAATGATGACAGAATAATAAAAACAATCTCCTTTCCCTCTGTCTCACTGATGAAGAAAAGGCCCTTTCAAAAGGCCTGGAACAGGGATATGAAGTTAAGAGTAGGTGCATTTCTGACCTAAATATGAAGCGACACAGCTGTATATAGCTTACTGCAATCAATATATGATGCTGATTGGTGTTAATGTTTAACAGGTTTCCTCCACTGGGTAAACTTGAAACTCACCCTGAGCTACTGGTGGCTCTGTGGGCCTTATTGTCTCAGATCTTATAGATTCAGAGAACCTCATGTTTTATTTTCACTTTTCCTTTCACTGAAGTGAATGCCAGGTGGCTGCAACTCTGCAAAATATTGCTGATGTTGTCCATGAGGTCAATTTTCTGGAAAACACTTCTTTTCACCTTGTCTTCTCCCCACCCTGAAGTAGTATCATCGAGATAAGAAAAGACCTCAGAACTTGAGTCCAAATGTGCTGTGACAGGTCATTTGGATGCTCCAGACCACAAATGTCGGAAGGCTGTTTGTTTCATAGCCATTGCAAATAGTGTGTCTAGCATATCTGGTAAATGATAGATGAAATTCAGAAAGTTGCCTTGGGTGTCCTGTTATGTTAAACTGCAACAAGGTATTAAATTTATTTTCCAGGGCTTTGGAGTTTAATGGGTCATTACTATTTCCAAGAGTGAAGGTTCTGGAAGTCTTTCACACATTGGATATAACATTAGGTTATCTAGAGAACACATTAGCGACATGCTAGCATTTTGCATTTTATCCATGTGTACATTAAGTTCCAACAGCAGCAGAGTCACCATTGTCCTGCAGGCCACGCTAGCTGAATGAATGTGATTGATCATTCTAGTTATATTGGACAAAGTACACTTTCATGACATTTAACGTAGGTGAAATGTTGGTGTGTGCCATTCAATAGTAAGTTTGAATATAGTTTGCTGAACCAGCTTTTGGAGAAGCTTTTAAAAGCTATCATTGACCATCAAGAATAGAATGTATTGGGAAATAGTCAATTGATACATTCTCAACGTTTTCATAATGTAGTACTGGGGCATAAAGAGGTGTTCAGATTTTATCCTTTTATTCTTTTGTCCTGCTTCTTTAAATCCTAGATACATGATAAATGTTCACGCTCTAGTTTGCATAAAACAAAGCTCAGTTTCAGTCTTTTAGCCAATTGCAGCATCTGCCCTACAAGGTTTTTCGCTTTTATATACAGGCTTCCCTGAAGATATAAATATGGTCTTCCTAATAAACACATTTAAAATGTCTCCAGAGAGAGAAGCTTCCATAGAGGGATTAGCATGTGGCATTACGAGACTCACTAAAAATGTTTGATTTACCTTAACATGAGAAATTGAGCTCACCATGACTTTAACCTGAACCTAGCACCAAAAGGAGTTGCAGAGTGTAAAGAACAGCAGAATATGGCTCCTGATCTCTTCATATTAATGTACTTTAAAACAGAAATGCATGAGATTCTCCCTAATGTACTGAGAGGCATACTTGTGAGCAATGTTCTCATGAGCCTGTAGAAGAGAGCGCAAAATCAAGCCGCTCTGTCTATCAGTATATCAAGGGGTCATCCTGTCTTTACAGCTAAGGTGATCCTTTACAATACTTATCACGGAAGTAAAATATGTGAAAGTAAACTGTAAAAAGTACTAGATCTTTTGATTTTTAAAAAATAAATGTTTCCTTGGTACTGTAGTCTGCTATAGCATGTCAGGACAAATGTTAGAAAGTTTTTCTGAAGCCCAGTTAATCTGATTATGAAACTTTTTACTACTTTCCAGTTTGGAATAATATTCATCTCTTACTGGTTTGGGGGAACACAGATAACTGTTTTATACTTGAGTTTAAGCGAATCCTTGGCCACGGTCAAACTTCCTGATCCAGCCAAAACACTATCAAAGCATCTGTGACCTGTTTGGTTGGCCAGTCCACTGTAAGTGAACTTACAGTGGGTACAGTGGGCTTACAGTGGCTGGTAACTGTCACACTTGTGACCTGTCCACTGTAAGCTTCACTGTAGGAAGCTGACGTGTATTTTGTAAGTCTGGACAAGAAGGTATTAGAATAACGAATAAGAGTAAAGGATACAATGGTCTATCTGGGGGGAAGTGCAGTTTGGGGGCCATAATCCCCCTAAATTGGGTACAGTTTACAGCACCCAAAGTAGTGATGCAAAGTTTAAGGTTTTTCCTTTATGCTTATGCTACTTCTCTACATGCACTGTATATTTCTGTATTCATTCTGCGTACGTTTGAAATATGTCATATTTTTAGAGAACTTGCTGATATAGAGTCTAAAGTTAGAAATGCATCTCACTGAGAAGCAAGCTTTGATATCTAGCTAGAGATGCCATCACTGATGTCATGCTCAGACGGGGTGACTGGTGGTTGTGTATTCACAGATCACAAAGCTGAAGCCGCACATATGAATCTCATAACTATTTTTGAGGTGTGGGACTCAGGAGGCTGCATAACCTTAGTGCTCTCAATAACCTCAGTGCTCTCTAAAATTACATTTCCACGACCCAGATCTGTTCTAAATTCAATATGGTGATACAGAAGATAATACTCTTTAATTAATAGGGTTATTAAAATAATGATCTCTCTATTTTCTTTTTTCTATATAGGTATACACATTATTTACATATGAGGCATACCTAAGTACAAAGTCAATCTTTATCACTTCACTTTATCACCATCACTAGGTTTCTCAGGAAAGGGACTGTTGGAAAGCATGAGAATGAAAGTAATTTCATCAGATCCCTAACAGTTTTATATACTAACAGGGTGGTCACGTAGCTCAGGAGAACAGTAATGGAAAATTGGAGCATTCACTTCTAGTTCATTGGTTTACATCTGGTCGGGGTGGTAGTAACACATTTTTCTTACAATCTGGTGATTACTTGATGGTCTATGTGAAATAAGTTAAAGGTTTCTCTGTTCTTGCAGATCCATTTCATCTAGGTCTTCAAATGCACTGAAAGGATTTGAACTCAGTGTCATTTTCCATAAGCACTGTAATTTATTTTTAAAGGAAAATGTTCAATGACCCCTTAGATTAAATGTACTGATGCATAATAAAATGAAGCATTTATGGTGCCTCGTATTTTCTTTGGGCAGCCAGGCTGTGTGTTATATATCTTGATTTTAAGAACAAACCACTTTTCAATATAAGGCATTAGTAGAGTTGAATGCTTTCTAGATGCAGGGAGACAGGCTAGGATATTGTTTGTTACACAATTGAGAACATTTTGGTTACAGCAGCTCAAATTGCTGAAACTGATCCTGATGGTAAGGATACTTGATTATCTAAATTTTATCTTACTGTGTGATGAGAAGAAATGTCAAAGGGTTGAAGGACATTTGGATGGGTAAGCCATGTTAAAAATCTAACTGTGGAAGCACTTGCTGTTAAACTTAGTACTGCTTCATCAAATTGGAACTAACTATATTTGAGGATGTATTTTATAAGTATGAGCAAAGGCTGGTACTTAAAATGTAAGGCATCCATCTACTATTGCCTTTCATTAGTGGTTAGGCATCTAATTTCTAGCTCAACATAGCAGACACAATGACTGTCTAAAAAAATATGATGACTGAGTACGTGAGAACTTCTTGAACAATGTTAATACAAAGAAGGACTCGCTCAGTTGATAATACCCATTTTTGTTTCAGTGCTTCCTGAGAAGCAGAGCTAACCACCAGAGGTCAGTTCAAAGAAGCATAACGGAAATATGCCCAGAGTATCATTTTCCTATATGCCAAGTTTTGATATGGTATTAGCACTTTTCCTATCAATAGGTCTCTCATGATGGGCTGGACAAACTTTTAAATATCAGCTAAACTGTTACCACCTTTTTCTTTTTTTAGCCAGTGCAATGTTTCTGTCTTGATATGCTGCGAAAATAAATGTTTAGTAGAAGCTCCAATTCCTCCCATGTGCTAACACTAGTACAATGAAGTAGCATATGGTGAACTCAGATTCTGAATATTTTTATGTGAGTTTGTCACTGATAGAAACCATCAATTGATAGGAGACAATGAATTAAAATATTCCTTGTCAGAGACAAGAAAGATTATCTGCTCACAATGAATTAAGAGTATAATGTGGGGTTTCCACTTAACTGTGAGAATCCAATTGAGCTCATGAAATCTGTCTCAATCATCTCGCTCCAAGCATTATCTTCCAAGTTCATAAAAATGAAGGACATTCTTCTGTTTTTTAACATGATTCATGCAAACATACATTTTATGTACGAAATACCTAATGCTGATTATAATAACAATCTGAACAATGTGATTATAATAACTGTAATGAAAAAAACTTTTTTGGAAATTGGGTTGGAAAGCATCTTTTTTGTTGGTCCTATATATTTGTCAATGAGAATAAATGAAACGTTTCTCTTTTTCTGGCTTCATGCCTGTAAAAGCTGACACAAATACTAGCTATTGTGGATCCAGGAATGCCGTATAGATAATGTATCTCTGCTCAGTGACAAAAGAAACAAGCTTGCGGGCAAAACCTAATTTGCAGACACTGGATTAAAAAAAAAAAGAATTAAAATTCACAGCATGCTCTTGTCTCCTGTCCATATCCCTTTTCAAAGGGTATTTAGTTTTATTTTTTTAAATTCTGTATCACCAAGTAAATTACTATTTGCGTTACTACTGTACGTGTAAAATATACTATTTAAGCACGTTCCATTGCTAGGTATTTTGTAACGGCTTCCAAGGTAAGAGGAGAAGCCCTTACACAGTTGGGCCAGTTACAAGCCTTCGGAGCCGCACGCGTTTATCGTCCCAGGGGATGGAAACCCGTCCCCCGCTGTTCACCTTGGCTGGCGGCATCAGTACAAATCTTCAAGCACGTTGTCCAAAAGGGGATGAAGCGTGCGACCAGCCCCCGCGGGCGGGCGGGCGGCAGGAGGAGGAGGAGGAGGAGGAGGAGGCGGCGGAGGAGGAGGAGGAGGCGGATGGGGCCGCCGGGCAGAGCGGAGCGCGCCGCGCCGCGCCGCGCCGCTGGGGGATGTCTGGGAGGGCGGCCGGGTTGCTACGGGAACCGGGGCTTTTGTTTGTACATACTGAGAGCAGCTGCCGCCTCTGCCGGCCCTGCATAGGCCGCACCGCTCCGGCTGCGGGAGGGCAAAGGCTGAGCTCACCCAAAGCCGGCCCCGTCTGCGCGGCTGCTGCTCGCCCGCCTGCGCTGCGCTTCCTCTTCCTTGTGGGTTTGTTCTTTGGCATGCGATTCCTGAAGCGGGAGACAAGTTCATAAGGATCTGTCTAATAACTTGGGAGATACTGTTCCTACTGAAAGGACTGGGAGATTTCTTTCCCATGGAAAGAAACAGAATGTGGTCTGAAACGATAGCTCGCTCTCTCTGGGTTTGTCTATTTGTGGACCACAAGGTTTGGGTTAGTGACTTATCTGACTTCAAGGCAGAAGAGCGTAACCAGAACTTAAGCTTGAGGAGCGTTCGCTCCACTGGCGTTATTACAGGCACAGCTCACCTTTTGATCTTAACAGCAGAATGTAACGTGAAATTTCCTCGTTGTGCAAATATCCCTGAAGGCACCGTGTCTTTAATTCAGCCCTTTTTACCATACTGTTCACATAATTTAAGAACAGCTGTATAGTAAGTAAATCAACACACTCATATTTGTTGATAAAAGATGAATATTCAGCTAAATTACATTGGCACCGGCCTCACAGAGCTTCTCCTGAAGGCAGAGTTGAGGGTGGTCATCACAGAGTTGAGTGTCCTGTCATAACATGTGTACCTGTGTCAGTTGCCAGAATACTCCTTGGAGAAATTTGAATAGATAAACATACAATTAGAAGGAGCAAACAAATGTATAGCAAATTAGTTCTTAGCCAAGACTGCCTTTTTCATGTAACAATCTTTCTAAATAAATCAAAGTATTAGGGTTAGTTCAGCAGCCCTTAGAGCGCTGACAATGATACCCATTTTGCTGAACAACCAGATTGAAAATTTATGGAATATTTGCATGTATAATATTTGCATGTACAATATTTGCACAACTTTAACCAGAGTTTCCCTAGAGACATAACATCCACGTGACCTTCACATATTTTCACCTTTTCTTTGCTGTATGAAGCACCAGAAAAAAGAATGATTGTTGATTTTGCTCAGTTTTAAGAGCTGGAGACAGCACTGGGCAAGTCTGAGGACTTGACACCAAAAGAAATACAGATCATGAATGTTTCTTTAAATAAAAGCCTTTCAAAGCCACAGTATCTTAGCAGTAAATGGAAAGCCCAACTAATAACTTTGGGGATTCTTCTCATTCTCAAAAACAAAACTAAGAGCCAAGTTAAAATTACATTAAATGTTCCCTAGTATGATTTCATTATAATCACTCATGGTAGAGAAGGGCAGTGTACCGTTCTACTGAAGTGATACTGTTCCAGCTATAAAAATGCTTGAGATCTCACAACGAAGGCAGTGAAAGATGATAATTTAGCCAAGATTTCACTACAAAAACCTAACTTTTGTGAGTAACACATTGACTCAGATAGCCTACTCACAAATGAAATCATTTGAGCCTTAAACGTACCTGGCTCCTGTCTTACTTTCAGTTCTTTGATGGTGCTTGCTGTCGCTTTGAGATTACTGCTTTCCCTGAACCTGGCTGACTGACCAATCTTTTGTTTGCATAGAGGATGTTGAGTTTCAATAATGCAGGTTTACATCTGTTTACCTTCACAAAATGAAATTAAAATATGTTTTTAAAATGAGAATGCTAAAAATAGCCTGATTATACTCGCTCTCCTTATCAACCTGCTCTTACCGTATTTGTGATACACCTCCTCCAGTGCTTTTCTAAAGATAGATAAAGATGAATGAGTAGCTAATGGCAACATATCTGAAGATGACGTTGTCACAAATTTTTGTTTATTTCTGTTAAAAGTCCTTAAAGTATAAGGACTTATAGCAGGGGGTTTGTGACACTAGTGCTTCATCTGTGAGACTGGAAACCTTAATCAACTAATCCAGGCAGAAAGTGGATGGAATCAACAGGCTTGTAATTTTATTTAAACAAGGATTTGCTCCTAAGAGACTATCTTTTCCTACAAACATTTAGAGTGAAATATTAATGATATTTTTAGTAATATCACAGTCTTTTCCATGGCTACAGAAAGAAACAGTGAACAGTCAATCAGGAGAATAAAGCTTTGAGTAGAAAAAGCTGTCTTTTACTACTGATATTCTATGTTTTTTAAATTATTTTCCTTAATTACTCCTTTTAATTATTACTATAGTTTGCTTTGGTTTTTAGAAATCCCCCTTTAAAATTTGTTGAATGTGCCCTTGATATCGAAAACCAGCTAGGAAAAAAAAAAAAAGAGCATTTCATTTAAAACCAGAGAAAATGCATTCTACATTAGAAGTGCACCAATTCTTTAGCAGCTCACTTCTTTTTTTGGCAAGGAGAACAGAGAATTCTCAGGGAGAACCTACCAGCCACATCCTAACAAAGAGGTATTAGCCCAGGACATACGTTACAATTAGGTTTCACATGAATAATACCTCATTATTTTTTACCAAAGGTATCACAGAACAGTTGCCACTACGATCTGCAATATTCTAAATTATTAAAACCCAACAACAAGTACTATAGTAAATGAACTAAGTTCACATCATCATCCATTATTCTTTGGTTTTAATCACACAGGTGAAACTCATTACCCTGTGAAGGGAAACACAAAGCTTGCTTCAGTGGCACAGAACTGAAATGGAACTTAATCTGTACATTACTGGTGGTTTCTTTGGGCCATCACTCTCTATCAAAGTGAACTTGAAGTAATTTGCTAATTCAGGGTATTCAGTAATTCCTGGAGGGGCAGATTATCCCAGTCAGTTCTAGTGCAAAAAGCTAAATTCTTGCCCTAAAAGCTGTAGAGGGTGTGCTTTAGACTGAAAAGAAAACCCTTTAATGAAATATGGATTCTGGTTTTCTGCTTTGTTTTAAACTCCATTCCCTGTATTAATTATTAATTAGCACTTAAAAGTAGAGAGAGCAGTACTAAGTGGATAGAGTTATATTTAGAACACAGCTGCCACTAACCAAATTTGAAGTGGGTGTCTGGTTTCATCTTTTTGTTGGATAAAATGCTGCACTCAGAGAGGTAAGAAAACCAACAAACCAGAAAAAAAAAAAAGTAGTTCCCATACTGAAATATTGAAGCAGAAAACTGGTACAGCGAGTGTCTGCAGAAAATAGCAGGCAAAGGAATCCCTCTTCACCTCTGGGAGAGATATGACGGGAAGAAAGGGGAGTCCTCAACCCTCTTATGGGAAAAGGGGAAACAAGGAAAAAAAAGAACTTCCCATTGCTCTTGGGGAGAGAAAAGAAGCGTCATCATGAGTAAGAATAGCAAAGGGATTCCCTCCCTGCACAGAGAGAAGACAGAAGGGGAAGGGAATTCCCTTTCTCCATTGGGAAAGAACAGAAGGGAAGGGAATTCCCTTTGTTGCATTTATACTTTGCGCTCTAATTAGTCTTGAAGGTTTTGCACTTCTGTTAACATTAAAGCAATTCTGTACATCAGGCAAAACCTGCTTTCCTTGAGCTGCGGGAAGTCAGTCTTGAAATTCTGATGGAATGTAGGGATTTATATCATTATTATCATGTGGCCAGACGCAGTCTATAACTTTCAAATACAATCTACAAGGGGACTTGGTTGCTTTAGCCTCAGGCTTGGAGAGATTTCTATTACAGCTTAAGATTTGTTTTTCTGTGATTTAATTGTCACTTCAGTTAAAGGGCAAGCAGCAGAGGTGCCAGCAGAGCAGCAAAAAGCGCCAGGAGCAACATATGGGACTGAAATTCCTTATAAAGTAAGGATCACATGAACCCAGTTGCCTGCAGGGGGAAGGTTGCATAAACAAATATTTAACAAGGAAAAACAGTGAGGTCTTTGCAGTAATCATACAAAGGTCCAAAAATAGATAATGAAGACATATAAAGCATACAATTTCCTGGCGTGCCGCAGCCCATGCGCACATGCTTGAAACAGCATGTTGGGTTATGCCTCTGCTGTGAAGATGTTTTGAGTTTTGCAGTTCTAGCGTAGGATGAAGAGGGGGCAGTGCTGGGTACTGTGACCTTCTAGAAATCCACTTGGCTTCTCCACTGCTAAATGAGGTTAGTTCTGACTAATTTTCTGAATGGTTTGATGGCTGGAAAAAGTGGCAATGGATCAGATGCAGTTGTGATCATGTCGCAAGGGGAAGGTTACAATGTTCAAAGACCGTTTTATACATATTTCATTGGTTAAAAGGTTGAATTTCTTATCCTGAAGGAACATCGGGACCCTTGTTATTTCTCTTGCCTTTATCTCCTTACTTTATGTGCTAAGGCAATGCTAATTAATGCCTGGATGGAAAAATCTGCTAGTGTATCACCATAGATAGCAAAGAAAACTTGCATTGGCAATTTCTCAATTTTCTGCCCAATTTTGACTTGACTGTGTGGATGCCACAATCACTAATTGATTTGGGACTTGACATGGTTAGCTGGGGACCCAACCGATTTCATGTGTACATAATTTGCTGTACAATTCCCAGAAGATACAGCTGTTACTTCCACCGGCAGTGAACGGTATCTTAAATAACACTTAGCATAGGCAGAACACAGTTTGTTTTACTCAGCTGGCCGTAACTAGGTTGTGGTCCTAGCAATCCTTAAAAAAGGACAGTGGGGGATGGAGACTAGATGTTTGCTTGACAAAACAAACTTCTAGTGTACCTAGATGTGAGTAGTGTATGTATTTTGACCTATTTTAATTTGTATCGCCTGTGTTTGAAGCAGTGTGGGGAAACCACCTGCTCACGCTGCTTTTCCTCACAGTGCAGACTTCAGATAAGAATGCCAAATATATCACCCTTTGATAATCTGTCAAAACACTTTTTTTTTTTTTTTTCTGATTCTGCCTGCAGAGCAACCTCTGTCTGAAAAGCTGTTCCCAGGGTAAATAAGGAAATGCATGAAAAAAATTTGGGAGAGGTACCAACACTGATCTTATCTTTTGTGTCACTATGTTTTAAGGCACTGAAGTTGTAAAGAAGAGAATACGTCCAAACAAAATTGTAACATTCTTTCTCTCCCTCTGACATATCCCAGAAACAGATTTATTTTTTTTAACTTGAAAATTTGCTGTGTTTTTATACCTGATCCTAATTACAGTGTGACACATTTGAAAACAAACAAGATCACTAAAAGGACTCTCTTGTTTTGTACTTTATCAAGCATAAACTGGAATACATATAAGAAGAAAGAGCTTTCTAGAGTTTCATTAAACATTTATAAGTGCTGCAGTAATTCTCTGAATTAAATTTATTTTTATGCGTGGAAGTATGCTTCACTGCAGTAGTTGTAAAAGAAACTAGTGGCTCATTGAAAAGATCATGTCTTACATATTTTAAATAAAACTCCTCCTACTCCCTCTATTTTCCGCTTGGCTCAAAAATCAAATGTACTGAAAATTGAGCTAAAACAGGGAAACCACTGACACTGTTACTGCATGTTCAGGGAAGAATATATGGGACAGAGAAAACAAATAACCTCTGTGACCAAAAATAACATCCACTAATGCTGACCTTGGGGATAAGTATTCAAAACATTTCTAAATGTCTCCCAAATGACCCTTGCTAGGTAGTTTAACCATAAATATGATTGGTCAAGTACCTAAGTTTCTCAGTTTAGGGCAGATAATATTGAGACCATGGGAGGAATACCTTTGATCCTGCTAAGGAAAAATGGGTGATATACAAAAGGGAACAGTAATGTGGGAACAACAAACATATAGGAGAAGTTATAGGAAGAGCAGCACAGATTCAAAGTGCAACGTATGCATCATAGACAGGAAAGCAATGACAAGCAATGAACCATAGGAACAGCTCTCTTCTACCACTTCGTTTATGAAAAGTCACTTGCTGTGAAGCCTTTGGGATCTGAAAGGTGAAGTTTGCTACACATAGATACTGAAAAGCTGTTTGCAAGGAAACAGTATGGCACGACAGCCTGGAACCAATCTTCTCACGCCCACCCTAAAGTGCTATTTACAAGCAATTCACCCACTGCAATATGGTTATTTGAATGTAACAGAGGACATGGGAAATGTGTATTTTGCTAGAGAAAAGTGACATTGCCAGGTTGCATTAAAAATCTGTTAGTAGTACATCTAAATAGAAATAAAAGGTCACCTCCTCAGCTTGTGTAGGTCAGAATGGCTGTCTGAATTGAATGAAGATAGTCTAGTTAAACTCTGTGAAGGATCCAGCCTGCTGGCCCTACATTGTTCTAATGAGTCAGTAGTAACCATCAATGCTGGCAGAGTTCAAATCTTTCATTAACACTCTGATATCTCAATTTACTATATCGTATGTCAAGTTTTTGGGAAGCTGGACTATGATGCAAGAATGCTATTACTCAGGATGAAGAAGGTACGGGGGCTGAGTTCACCAGTGTTAAGCTATATACTATGGCAAAGGTAAACTTTCTCATGTAACAATACACGGCGGAGAAGGAAAGCACTGCAGATGCTGTAAGTGATTATCAAACTTCATCAGCTGTTATTGAGAAAATGCATTTGGTTAACTTACTGTCCACTAAGTAAAAGCTTTTGGAAATAAAGTTAGATTTTGCATTTCTGAGTTTCACTGTGCCACAAAATTTGTTGTTTGCTTCACAAGGTCTCCGTCTTGGGCTTATTATCATTGACACTGGTGATGAAAGAGAAAATTGTCATGTCTCTTTATTAAAATTGCTCTCAGTAGCTCTAGCAAAGACCACAGGCTGCTATGCCAGTTGTTTAATGTCAAACTCGTTACCCATTTTTAATCTTTTATTAAAGGTCTGTAATCAAAAGGAGAGAGAGAGAGGGGAAAAAAGAGAGAATCAATCAATGAAAGCACACAAATTTAAGAAAAGATCTTGACTTCACACTTGCTAGAAAGACAAGTGTTATATGTATGCAAAGCTACTGCTGGATAGCCAGGGAATACTATTAACACTTGGGCACTGGAGAAGACTTCGGGAGAGTAAGAATACTTCTGCCAGTTTTTTCCAGCTGGTTAAGACAAGTCAGATAAGCCAGGGTAATACACAAATGTTAGCAGAGATTCTTGGGTGACAGGAGGTATCAAGCAAAGTTTAGTAGAGGATGTGCTACAGTTACTCCTGTTTATGCTTCTGGATGCTTTTACAAAGAGTTTGTCCTGGGGCTCTTTCCACATGAGTTCAAATGTGCTGAAAGCTGTCAAATTTCTCCTTCCAATTTTGTACACGTAGCCTCACCGTAGCATAGAGGGCTGATGAGCCAAATAAAGCACAAGCGTATCACAGTCCTACAATTCTTGCTTCATTCTTTGATTTTATGAGCCAGCCTCCCAAAATATCAGGAAAATACAAATGTGCTTTATTTCTAATTTCTTCTCAAATGATCCTCATACTTGGCCATGCCCAAGCACACACTGAAGCAGAAGTTTAGAAAAAACTTTACTGTAGTATGGGTGTGTTCCTTGACACAGATGTAGAAATTATTAGTTTGTAAGAATCATTCAGATGCCCCTTAAATACCCAGGCACGAAAATACTGGCAACATTGCCATATTATGAAACATTCAATTAGGTAGTAATCTGCTTGCTTTTTATATAATTTTTTATGTGACACGGAAACAGTAATCCTCTGGCTGTCATGGAAGAGTTTGTGTCTGTGTGCTTGATGTTGCATAATGTGAAAGGGAAAATATAAAAGATCAGAGATCCGGCCAAGGTTAAGGTATGTGAGAATAATGTTTCAGTGTCTAGACCTCAAAAAGAGAATGAAAATGAGCTGGTGTGTCTAGGTTGGCAAATGAGGAAAACAAAGTTAAAGCAAGGTCTCGCATATAAATTGGCTAAATAAGTACATTGTCTGGTTTAATTCAGGAAATACTGCTTGAGAGTTAGAGGAATAATTTTTTCTTTTTTTTTTTTTAAGTGTATATTTAAAGAATATTCTCCTTATTCCCAAACTCAAATATTTTCAGTCCTTTCCAAATGAATTAGTAAAGACTGCCAGGGAAAAACAGAAGCTGCCATTAAAATCTAACAGGAAAGGTTCACTCCCTTTATTCAGTTAACTGTGAGTGAGCTCATGGTAAATGATAAAAAAATAATAATAAATAACAATAATAAAAAAAAATCCTAGAGGTACAGGTTTTGATAGAAAGTTTGATATCGTTGTGCATGGCAAGTTTTTAGCCAATGGGCATTTCATAGTTACAGAAATGTCTTTCAAATGTACCTAGGAAAGCTTTTAAAAAATTAGGAGCAGTAAATCTAAATAAAAATGTATCCAACAGCAAATTATAGTTTAGAAAGTATCAATGTCCTGAATCATGAATATGTTGATACCAAGACGAAAAATCCATAGATTTCAACAGGGTTTTTAGCCACAGACTTAAGAAAAAACATTCATTATATTCCCTTCTTATTAATGCTGTTGCTAATGATGGTGGCACAGATGAGAAGTTATGTGGCAATATCCTTCTGAGATGAGAGGCAAAGATATGACAGGGAATCCTCCAAACATAACTGTCACGATAAATCACTAATTTGGTAACATCAGATTTCGAACTTGCCACTTTCCAGGCATGACGTTTTATCTCAAATTAGTCTGTTTACTTGTTCGGGGTTTTATTTTGTTTCATTGGTTTTGGTGTTTGTTTTTTTTTCGTTTCCAGATATCTGACATTTTGACTAAGATTTAGAAAAAAACCTGAATGTCATGAGTAACACCTGGATGGGGGTGATCTGACTGCACTCCAGTCAGTAACGAGAAGCAAGAAGTGACTAAGCAAATAACTGCTCTTTTTCTCCTGTGTTCGCCCTGCTGTTCATGGCTGAGTGCCTCCACCCCATTCCACCATGTCATTGCAATTCACTATCAGCTGTCTTTAACGTATCCCATCCCATGCATCAATGACGGCAACTGATACCAGGTCTGTCTGGGACTTAAGTTGTGTTCAATTGCTTTGCTGTATTTTCTTTTACTGATGGATTTCTTTCCTGCTAAATTTGTTAGTGGCTCTAAATGTGAAAGATTCACAGATATTGTGTATCCAAAAGGCTTTTATTGTGATTTGTGCTTGCCATTCCCTGTGCTTGCTTTCCCTGTGACATACCCTCACTAGTGCCTTCCGATCCGTTTCGGGTTTTTTCAGATACACTATTTCATAGCTGAGCTTCCTCATTCTGTTTATGTTAGTTTTGATACTTACAGTAATGTAAGGTTGAACAGAACACAAATTAAGAGAACAAAATAAAATCTCAAGTCATACCATAGTATAAAGCTGTGCTCTGTGCTGCATGCACATTCCCATTAAGTCAAGGAGACTGCACAAGCAGAAGACAGTTCAGAACAGGCTTTGACCCATAACTACTGCCATTGTGCAAGGGGATTTACAACTCTTGTAGCCGCTTGGTGTCAGGGCACATGATGCTTGCTTCAGTGGGAGATATCTGGTTCATTAAACTGAACAATTAGCCTCAAGAAAATCTATACATTGGATTAGTTAAATCATCTTTTGTAGATACAGAAGTGCTCATTAATTAGTAGCAGGAATAATTTGTGCTTTACTGCAATATCAATCTGGATTAAATGTGTTATATAATTTATTCATTAGGCAATACAATTATGTTGCAGTTTAAAAAAAAAGTAATTTTTCTGTAACCGAGTGACATAAATAAAGGAAAACATATAGCTATGCTTATTATAACAGCTTATTATAACAGCACAAGAAATTATTACTAGGAACTTATGCCTTTGAAAGAGAAGGTGTGATACGACTTTCTTGCCACAATTTCCTTGAATTGAAGTTGTCTAAAATATTGGAATAGCTCCATCAACATGTTTCTTTTCTTTCATATTTTTAGATGCTTAAAGACTACTACCACAAATTCTTTTCGTTGCCCCCCAAATCCTTCACTGCAAAGTAAACTAGAATTCTTTTAAAATCAGAATACAGGGAAAGTATTTCAGCAGTGCATTATACCATAAACTTACACAAAGATACAAGTAGTAACTAAACCAGTTCAAAATTAACTGGCACCATCAGCAAAGGAAAGAAGCTTAGATATTTTAAGAGTTCAGTTGCATTTTGATCAGTGACACTTCACCTCACTAATAAGCAAAAGCAAATACGGCAATTCCAAACCAAAGCATCTCCTTTATTTTTCTAAGAAATGTGTCAGTCTCAGTTGTGGCAAACCCTCTCCCGACCCATCTTTCTGACTTTTAAATACCAGTCTGGGTTAACTTAAACTGTACTTGTATGCAGTTTTTAGCCCAAGTTTTAATTCCAATTAAACTGTGCACACCTCTGGAACAATTTTAACGAAGTGGAGTTACTGCAAACGTACATTCAAATCAGAGAAATGCTGGCTGAAATAGGCCTACACTTGGATATCTTCAGTTTTGGGGTTAGATCACAGAAGACTATTTTAAAATACATTATATCATTTGCAGTAAAATAATCAGAACTTTGCAGGCTTTGATTGGAACTGTTTGCAATAAAATAATCAGAACTTTGCAGGCTTTGATTGGAACTGATAGAAAGTGCTTTTGAGCTTTTGCTTAAAAGCTTATAAGGCATTAGAAGTTTTATTCTGAGTTTATCCTGTCATAGTGAAAGGTCTCTCGTCTAAGTGACTTGAATCTGTTTTGGATGAGACTAATCCTTTCATAAACCTAGCAATTAGACTGCAGTTGCGTGTGTTTCTTCAACTAATAAAGTCTGTTATGAAACAGTTTTTCCAGGAAATTGGAAAGAAGAAATGTGAAGAGATTTGTTCAAAAGAAGAACTGAAGAAGTATTTCATAGTATTCTATGATTCTAAGTAATTCCAATCACAGTTGTAGTTAATGAGTAAGGAACCAAACATCTTCACGGAAGCAGTTTTGCTGTTAACTCCTCTGATCTTTCTGACTGCCTGCTGGCATAACATCCCTAACACTGTGCATTCACAGTCCTCATATCTAAAGACCTAGTTAAAAACATTGGTCAGGATTAGCAAGGAAACAAAGACATTTAAATCAGGAGTTTAACTATGTGAATTTGTGCATGTGTACAAACGTGTTATCCCTACAGATTTCTCCAGCACTGCTTTAATCTTACATCAGGGTTGTATCAGGGACTGCTCTGAGTCTCAGAGCTGCCAGAAACCTGGTATCCAGCTGTACAAACTCTTTCCACCTCCCCTTTTTGGCCAGCACTCTCTACGTTCATAATACAAGGTGCTTATAGGGAATCTGCAAACTGTCTTGTCCTAAGGGTTCCTGATAATTATAACAGCATTACAAAGGGCTTTGTAATTTCAATTTTTGCCAAATACATTAGAGGAGAGGGCTACTGCATTCATTTTTGTTGCACCTAGACCTTCAAAAGCAGAAAGACTATCAAGCTGTTTGTTTTGGTACTGTAAAATATATATATATAATTACAAAAAGTGATTATATCTATCAATTAAGCCAAAGATATTTCTGAGGATCAATGTAAGAACCTTTTAAATTAAATTTGAGAAATTTATTACTTTCAAAAAGATTAGTAAATTTGCAGTAAAAGCAAAAGCAAACCAGAAACTATTTATGACTTTGGATTGATTTTGTGACATTTTCAGTCACAGAGAGTGGATGTGAATTTTAAAAGGTTGGTACATTTTCTTTAGACAGCTTCATTGTGTGCAATTGTGAATTGCACTGCTGCTGAGGTATTTTGTGGCTGAACACATTTCTTTCGACACTTTCTAAAAAAAAAAAAAAAGGTTTTCAACTTTCCCACCTTGGAGCAGTAGTTTTGGATTTTTTTTATCTCAGGCACTTTATTGAACCTCTGCCCCTCCAGCCCAACACTTCTGTTTTGGTTTGACTTGGAGCAGCTTTTTTTCTCTCCACCTTTCAGTCCACTAAATAGAAGGACCACCAAATAGTGGTTCACACCATTCTTCACACTCATTCATAATAAAAGCCAAGAGCAAAACAAGGGTTTGACTCCCTGAGTGCGCCCCAAATGCTTTCCATTCTTGTATGCATGAGTCTGAAAAGCAGGCAGGAATGCAAATGAAAGCAAGCTACACCATCTCCATCTACCTGAGAAAGCTTAGGAAGAGTAGAGAAGGTTTCAAGATAAAAACTCCCCAAGCTCTCCTTTTACCTGTTTAGCAATTGATTATCAGCCCATTTCTTCTGCTGCTACAATGCCTTTGTAGCTTGTGACCTTTACTCCGTGTTGAGTGGTTAGCGCTTAACTGGTATCCAGTAGAAGTAGGGTGTTCCTCTGATGTTTCCATAGCATACTAATCACTTACTAATGCTGTACCAAAGAGCTTTTGGTTGTGGCTTCCACATTTGGGGCAGCCTTCAAAAAGGAGTGAGGATGGGAATTGCCAATGGGAGCTGTTATGGGAACCAGCACACTAAGCTGTCATTAGTTTGTCCTGCTTCATCAGCTGTTCCGGGCCCTGTATGTTCTGAGACCATCGTCAAAAAAGCCACTATGATAACTGTAGCCTTTGTAAAAATTGCATTCCTCATATTTATCTCTTATTTTCATTTGGATGCTGGGATGCAGAGCCAAATTATACCTCTAGATTTAAGTAGCTGTTAACAGTCATAACAGCATCTGTAGAATTCTCAGTAGTCACCTTTACTACAAATAGAGCATTATTAGCTACACGCTGCAACTGAAGTCCTAGGGTAACACAGTTATGCCATCCACACGAATATTTAGCTCTTGAAGGAGGGCTGCTACATTTTAAAAGAAGCATTAAATTAATATTAGTAATACAATTTCAATAACATGATTAGCAACTCTTGAGCCTAATGGGTCTAGCCCTATTTCTGCAATAGGCTGGAAGAAATTGCCTAAGTGCTGTATTGATGTAAAAACAGGAGAAATGAGAATCTGGTCCACTGTAATTTAGTATCTATTTATATTGTTGCAGAAATACCACAAATATTTTTAAAAGAAATAAAAATACTTAATACAGTATATCTTAGTCTTTAAATTGGCTTTCTGCACTATTTAGACCCTTGATTATTTGTGCCAAATTCCTATTATTTGTACTATAAAGGTATGTATTTTGCTGCATAACTCAAAGCACAGCGGACGCCTTTATGGTTGAGTTCATAGCAAGTTTTTAAGCTGGCCAGGAAGCCCCGAGTTCAAGTCCCACACCAAGACTTGGACAGAAACCCAGAAGTGATACCGCAATGCAGTATTAGAGATAATACTGCATTTGATGTTCATTCTTTAGGATAAAATGTTAGGCTTGTGTTTGCTTCATTAACCTTGAGCAGTGGTTTTGTGGAAGTGGTTCAAAATGATGCTTTTTATAAAGAATGTATAATAACCCTATTGCCTGGTCAGCTGTCACTTCTCCTCCTACTCAATATTTAAAAATTCTCTTACAAGCTGTTAGTGAGCACATAGTTGTTCTTTTACACATCTGATAGGTATGTCACTATTTTGGGAAGTACTTAGAGATGAGCATGAATGTATCAGGTCACATTCTAGTTTTGCACTTCTAACACTCACTTTGGGTTGTAGAGTTTTTAAGAAAAAATGTGCACTGAAGCGACTGTTAAAAGCGTTCTGGTGATCTGGGGCACTGCAGTAAAAGCCCTGTCATCTCTTAAACAGGTACAACACGTAACACTGTGCCGATAAATCGGCGAGCTTGTATTACCATCCACCAACTCTTTGCAGAAAGCTACAACGGATAAAGATTCTTGAATTTTCCGTCTACTCGTTTTACACCAGTGGAAGACTGGAAAAGCAATTAATATGTATATAGGTGTCTAGTTAGATCTCACCCTGACCCCTGAAGTATCTGAATGCTTCATACAGACTTTGTTTCTTAGTCTGCTCTCTGCTCAACTTCCACCTCCTCCTTGTTTGCCTAAATACAACATGAAATATTTTTATTCAGTGAAATAATTTAGAGCATAATGGGTAACAGTTTCGAAGGAAATTTATGTTTGGAACTACAATTTACCTCTTTTTAGTTGCTAGTGAAAAACTGTGCCTGAAATTTTGTAATTAAGAAGAACATTTTATTATTTTATTTTACAAAATATTACTGTTCTTTTAAGTTTTGATGAAAAGCTCCTCCATAGGAACGTGTGCCCTGTCTTTGGTTTCTCTATATAACCTTGAAACAAATACCACAGCTGATCACGACTTAACTGTTGCTTTGATATATTTGGTTTCCGCAGCTCATAGGTAAAAGCTGTGCAAGGACCAACTGATGTCTTCAGTGTTAATTAAAAAGTCAGAGATTTATCCTGAGCTTACCTGATAGACTAATCTATGCTACGCCTGGGAGCATACAGTTAGGGGGCAGTGGCAGAAACAGTGCTCTAAGCAGTAAAAAATACTTTTACAATGGGAATTGTAATCCAGTTTTCCATGAAACTGTCAAATGAAGGGGAGAGCATTAAACAGAGCAGAGGGAACTAGAAAAAGTAGTTGGAAATCAGCCTCCTGTTTGCAGCACTAACAATGCCTTTAGAAACAGTAAGTATCAGTACCTTCACTTAGATAAACAGAAATTTAAAAATACAGCCTAGACATAAAGGAATTATAAAAACACAATGGTGTCTCTGGGGAAGTAAGGCAGACATTTAAGTTTTCTAAATTTTTATAAAAGCAATTATAATTTTTTTAGAATTAAACCATAAAATAATGACGAGTAAATCTTAAATTTTTATTTGGCTGTACACTTTTATAAATATGTGTGTTAAATGAAAACACCGTTGATTTTTCTTCTCGATTTTTATGTAATACAAAGGATACTACAGGATCCTACAGCAAGTACATCATAGATCAATCTTTAGAAGTATTTTTAATATTCCTTATAAGAGATACTAAAAATCATACGGCGATACTATATTTTGCATAATAAATTACAGGCCAAAAATGCAAATTTTTTCTCTCCGTCAATTCTATATCAGCTATTATAATTACTGAATTCCAGAGAATCTCAGAGGTTAAATATAGTAAAAGGTCAAAAGCTTTATTTACCTGTTTTCTTTGTCACTCACAAAAATGCTCTAATTGGCTCAGAGTGAATATTGTAAGAAGATAACGCATACCTAATGGTGAACTCAGTTTTAACAACATTTCAGGTTTCTAAACTATTATGTTTGAAACTTGAGAATTTTTAAGGTTTTATTAAAGAAACTCTATACCCATATTTTCTTGATTATGAGATGTTTGGGATCAGTATTTGAGTTCAGATGTCGTTTATTCTCCTGTTTGCACATTTCATAGAGCTTTATTAATTACCAATATTGATGAGAATTATACAATGGGAATAGTCACAATTTTCCTATTCGAATTAATGAAATTAAAGTAATATTTTAATTCTATATATGTCTGTCTTCTCCATTGTTTGTTTGATTGCTTTTTTCCCCTTAGAAGATCAAACATTTTTAAGTACAAACTAATCTTAGGTCACTTTCACCCTAAGTTTTTAATAATTTAGTCATATTCAATTATTGTTTTGGCAGCTGAAGGCAAACGTTTTGGCTTGGTAGATACAGCAGCCTTCCCTGTGTGCTGAAATAATGCTTGCTTTTTTCCAAGCTTGCATTTTGGCTCTTGTGGTTTCTTCTGGCCTTTTTGCGGTCTTCAGAGATGTTTTCACAGAGGGCTGCACTTTGCTTTGAGTGCTGTTGTAGCAGCTCAGTGTGTGTGGAGGTGTCTTCACTTTATATCCACACAGTTGAACTCATGTTGATTTTATTGCATTTCCATTGCAGGGCATGTGTCTCCCTATAGCTCTCTTGGCAGAACCTGCCTTAGGTGACCTATGGAATTACGTACCTCAATTAAGTAATACTTGTATTTGAAGGAAGTTCGTAAATAATGTATGGTCAATGAAGCTGTATCATTAACAAACAGGCAGAGATGAGTCCTCTAAATGGCCTCTAACAGTCAAAACTTAATTTTAACAAGTATCTGTAAATAATTAGTTTACATCGGTGATTTTAAGAATAGCTGTTTTGCACTCGGGAGCAATCCAAAGGAAGAGATGCTCTTCAATTTACATCAAACGGACATCTTTATTACCTTGATGCATCAGAGGGTTGATAGGAAAATATAGTTCGTTTTTAATATGAAGAAATAAAATGGTCTTTCAGTGAAAGACCTTTCCCAACAAAATACCCTTGAGATGGGTCTTTTGGAGTTTTTCCACGGACTTATTCTCAGGTTGTGCTGATCAGAATAGTGAAGCAAGACTGCTTCTGCTCTTAGGAGCAGTGTGAGGCTCTGACCGTCTTCTAGTTTCAGAGGACCCGAGGCTTAACACCGGGTTTGAGACTCCTGAAAGCTCCGAGTTTTCTTGGGCCCAGTCTGCTGCAAGTTTCTCCTTCCATTGCCACACACACTGGAACTCTAATTTTCTAAATAATGAGGTGAGTGCTTAAGAGTTAAGTTTACTGCCAGCTGCATTAACTCAGATACAGTCATTCACATTCACATCTACATGTATGAATCTGTGCTGGGGATGTGTGTCATATTAGCACCTGTGTGCTGTGGATACAGCTGCACAGCCAGGGGCACCACTCAAAGTAGTTCAGGCTGGTTCACAAAAACCAGCTGTGAAATTTATAGCTGATTCCCAAACCAGCTGTTAGCACGCTCTCCAGCACACCTTGCTTTACCCTCTCCTGGAAGTCCCTGTCCTCTAGTAAAAAAGATGAGTGGTGTCCTGCTCATGATGAAGAAGCAGCAGGAAAGAGAAGATCAAGAAGAGTCCTCTGAATTGAACTGAGTTTTCAGGCATTATTCACTACCCTGCCTTTCACTCTTGGCCCTAGAAATCCTTGGACCTTGTTTGGTGATTCTTATGACTGGAAGAGGATGCTTGTCCACAGAGACTCTTCTGCACAGCTCCCTGGCTTCCTGCAGAAGTGTTTGTTATTGTTACGTGATCTTTTCATGCAAAAAGACGTGCCTGAGCATTCAACAAGAACTACAGACCTGGTGATCCAGTGCAGCGTAGTTAACAAACTGAGTAAATAAGAGCCCTGGCCCAAATTACAGTATCTCTGCAGTGTACATGTCATAAATCAGACCTTCAGAAATGTCTAAATAGGTGGCATCAAAAAGTCGCGGGTAATTTCTCTCCAGTTATTTTAATTCCTTTTTTTTTTTTCTAATTGATTACTTTAGAAAACAGATTAAATATAGTGAAACAAAAGCACATCAAGAAAACCTAGCATTCAAATAATCCACATAGAGCATCTTGGCACCACACTGCTTTACATTTTGTATCTTTGCTACTGAAAAAAATCATTAATCTGACTTTTTACTGTCCTATAAATAACCATGCTTTTATCGAGGTTCAAGAGAAAGAAAACCAGTTTAAAACACTTCCAAGGGAGTCTTGACTTTCAGTCCTCTGCTCTGCCTAGTGTGTGCTTGTTTCAGTTAAGGTAGTGAGGGGAAAGGGTGTTAGTTCACCTCTCTACTCTTCTTGTAAGCCTAGATAAAAGACAAAACCAGCTCCAACCTGAATTATGGCATTTGCAACAATTCCCATGGAATCAATGTGTCAATTTTACTGGAAGGTCTCTGTTCCCTGTTCACGCTCTCTTCCCTCCTGGTGGATACGTGCCATCCAAGATTTGCTTGTGCGGCCCTCTTGCGTGCTTTCTGCCTGCTTTGCGCTATTTTGTAAGTAGGTTATAAGCCCTGTATGTTTGGAATAATCATTCTAATGAAGATGCTGTTTACAGGCACAAGCCCAAACCAACCCTGAAAGTTTAATCTTGAAGATGTTGGGTATTTAAATTTCCAGCAGACCTCAAATCTAAATTTCTCATGGTAGAGTAAAAATGTCCAAGGCAGTCTTCCTGCTTTTGAGTTCAGCTATTTTAAATCTGGGTATAGAGAAATTCAGCATTTGCAGAAATGACTTGGTTGAAACATGACATGAAAAGTTAGTAGGGTGGAGCCTGAAAGGAAATATTTCTGTTGTTGCTATTCCACAGTTCTGCCAAGGACTAAAATTTGTCATGCAGTCTCATACAGTCATTTATGCACGTGCTTTCTTACTGTGCTTGTATTTGCTTTGTTTCCTTTTGTACTGGTCTGTAATACGCAGCTTCTCCAGAGAATCCTCACTCTTTAAGTCTGAACAGGGCTGCAATTCATGCACTACATCAAGCTTTCTGTTTGACTTTTGCACTTTAATTTAATACAGAGCCAAGCCAATTTCATATGGTAATATCGACTATATCCTTGTTTGATAAATAGTATTTGGCATCCAATTTAATTGTAATTATATAATTATGAGTAATTACAACCACCATAGTAAACATATCTGAAGCTATTTACTATATTTTTCATTAACTGTATTAAAGTTAAAAATCAACATTGCTACCAAAACCAATGAGTATTCACTACTGGATATTGCCAGTTGCTCTGAAGAAATAATTTGTAGAATAGTAGTGAATTTATAGTTTGTCCTTTCTGTGTTTTACCATACCTATAATATTTATTTTAGCGGTAAGACAAAAAAGATGTGCAAATAAGTGTAAGTAGCAGCAATGAAAAAGACAACATTAATACTGTCTTTATTTCTATATTATCATTTCCAGATACTACTGGATGCAGTATATTACTACTGAGTTTTAAAATTGCAGAAGATAGATACTTTATAATATAATAAAGAGAAAACCAAGAGTGAACGATGCAGCAAATCAGATTTATCACTTCCCTAAATTTGCAGCTCAGGCTAGATTTTCAGAAAGGATCAGCTCTCATCTAGGCACAGAATGCAGGCTGTTATTTTCATACCCCATAAACAAAAGGGAGTTCTGTTCCTCACAGAACAAAGAGCTGACTATTCTAATTCGGTAACTTTTATTGAAAATCTGGCCATGTGTTGTAATGCCTGGCCTGAAGGAAAGGTGAACATATCTCATAATTTGAAAAAAATTACAGGTCTAAAATTGTAGGCACCTTTGTAAAGAAAGACAGTACGATCCCTGCTAAGTAGCAAACTACAGAATCGAGTACACAGCTACTTGCCAGGTGTACTCAGCTGATTCATGTTCAGCATATGACCGTACCAGCTGCTTTACTTATGCTGAATTGAAAGAGAACTTCAAAAGAAGAAGAAAAGTAATTCTGTGTATGCTTGAGAATCCCCATTTCCCTTGAAAGCTATAGTAATATTACAGGTGAAATAAGCTCTATGCATGGAGCTAACTAGGAACTTCTCCGGCAGGTTTTTGCATGCTTTTCTTCCACTTGATTAAACACACAAATTTCTCAATGAGTCTAAGACTGTAGACCTGAGATTCTAAGATTTCTCAAAATAGAATTGATTTGACCACCACTGATTGAAGCTGATAAACTTTGCACAACTAAAACAGATTTCCACTTGATTCAATCCTATTAAAGTTTTCCTTTGTACACTGCTTTTGCATAAGAACACTGCCAGTTTGCTCAAAGTATTGGTAGCAGAGCAGAAGAGGACAGACTAAAAAACCTTTTGTTTTTATTTTTTTCTGTTTATTTTTCTTTAGTAATTTTTTCTTCTACAATATATAGATGATATGTGCATAGCAGGTAATAACAAAATTTCTTTATGATTCTTTAATCCCTTTTGGAAAGTCTCCTTTGCAGATAATATCTATGAGATAGCATGTTAACTTTGATCCCTGATCTAGGTTTAGCATCAGAGTTCTGGTATTTTATTCCTATAAAATATAAGACACTATCAACCTCCAACGCAGGCATGCATGAAAGCCTCTGTACCACCTAAAATATTGAAAGGAAAGTTGAATTTACCATAGCACGCTTTTGAAAAGGCAATTTGGGATGGTGCACAGTAGCCTTTAGCCAGACATTTTGCTTACCCTTTTTGCTGCACTTCAGAAAGGCTGATTAGGTAGGCTTAATGGAATTGTCAATCCTGTACTCAAAAACAGGTTTATATTTAGCATTGCCCCTTTAAAATAATACACTTCTTTTTCCCAGCCAATAGACCTGGGCAGTTCCATGGTTGAGATCACTGCCCCGATCTCCAAAATTTCCTGTTATCTTCCCTTTCATTATCTTGGGTTCCAGGGAGAAAATGGTAATTTCAAAGAATAATAAAAATGCCATAACCCTACAGATTAGGGCAGTAGTTAGTATGAAATTACTTCAATTTTAAAATATCTCTTAAGTTATTTTGCTCTCATAATTGCTTGCAAAATGTACATTATAATGTATTGTGTAAAAAAGAATGACTCACTGATCATTAGAAGGGCAATCTGTTCAACAAGGTCTCAAAAAAAGCATATACTTGTAAAACCTTTATCAAATATCTAAACACCAAATATGTAACTACCAAATATTTTCAAGCATTTCAAATCAAAATAAAAACATACAATGTTTTCAGTTATTCAAACACCTTCTTAGAAATGAAACCTACGTGGTTCGGGATGTTTGGGAGGTTGGGTTTACATTTCTTTTGTTTTAGATAAAGACCATAAATAACTGGGAAGTAAACATTTCTGAAGCTATGTTAGTCATAAGGGTAAGTTGTTTTGTAATACCTGTTTATAAAGTTAACTGTATTCCTCTGCAAAGCACAGTATCAGAAACAAGGCTTAGAAAAGCCATCCTTTTGGCTCTTGGTCACATTCTGACTTTACACGAGCCTTGTAGGGCCAAGTATCTTTAACTGTTCTCCTTGACAAAAACAAGTCAACATTTGCAATTGGTTATTAACGGGCAATCTGACAATGACAATTTGGTCCAGTCCAAGAATGCGAAATGATTTGTATATTTTCATTCCTTTAAATTAAAAATAAGACATACGTCACAGTGCTATGCACACTAAATTAACCCTATGTAGAAATGAAGCACATACGAGTAGCTACCCTGGATATTAGACTATATCTGGTACATGCAGAAATGATTGCAATTATACTGACAATGTGTGAATTTCTCATTGGCTACTGTAGAAGTAGGAATGGCTTTGCATCTGAGTTGAAATAAAAAAAATTACCAAATCAGAAATCCTTACATAATACTACGTTGTAATGCAGATGCTGGATATGTTCTCTTCTGCATCATCAAATTAATTGATTGTAGGGGCAACCAGCATTGGTACACCCCCCAAGATACTTTTATCTGTCGCATGGGAAGACAGTAAAAGACAGTTTCTTTTAGACAGTCAGTAAAGCAGGTTTTATCGATGAATTTTTAACATCACATTAGAATGATTAAAATAAAATCCAGCATGAAACAAACAGATTTGTAAGTGTCAAATATGCACGCAGTAGGGAGAAAAAATATTTTTATAATAAAATTAAAAATATCATCAGTGCTGTTTTAGTTAGTGGAAGTATATTTAATGAAGCTTATCAACACCTTCAAACAGCAGCTGAACTCATCATTAATAATATTCATTAAATATGCTTTAACTGTCACATTGTGTTTGTTTAACAGTCCTCGTCTATATATATAAAGAACTGAATGAAAACATGGAATGGGTTACAGATCTGAATAGCCTGTCAGGCCACCCAAGTGGGGAGACTTAAACCGGTGAGGTGATGTCTCCGTTATCTTTTTTAATATCCTCAGATGGAATCACATCCCTAAATGATGGGTATTTGAAGGGGCACTGCTTAGAACCATGGATGTGACGTCACAAAAGCTGCAGGATTCCCGATGCTCTGCTGCTGACACGTTATGCTCCACGTGTTAGGGGCCAGCTCCAGCAGGGTGCTGAGCAAAGATGTGCTGAGCTCCTGTCAGGAGGTATTTAGCACACTTCCATATCGATTGTTTGATGGGGCGGGGGAAGGGCAGTTGGCATTGGCCTAAAGGAAAAGGGCAGTATTAACCCTTGAAGGAAACAGCAGATTTCTATCTCCCCCAGTTACTAATCTGGAAGAGTGCACATGGGACAAATCACCGTTATCTATCATTTCTTGAAGAAAATATGAAATAAAAAGTGTCAAAAAAGAAATGGAGAAGCAAGTGCTGTCTTTTGCCATGACCTATATAAGGAAAAGTTAGCAGCAAACTTCTTCTTATGAGATGAGATGGTGTTTCAATGAGGTTACCTCACTACTGAAAGTCACTACAAGAATTCCACACGATGTGAAAAATACTTCTCTCCTAAAAGATGTTTTCTGCACATCTTTAATGATGGGAATTAAGTGCTGAATAATGTGTGCCGAGGATGCCCTAGTTGTTTGCCATTGGCAGATGCATTTATTTGCCAGTTGCAGCTGCATTTATTTCCCAGTATAAGACAATTGATTAACTGCTTCTAAAACTTACAAGAACAACTCCATTGCAATTATCTTTAGCATGAAACTGTTTGGATGACTGTGGCATCCTGACTGATCCATGGCAAAATAAGCATCAGAATGTCTGTTTCCTTCTTAACTCAAACACGTTTGTATACAAAATCTCCCAAAGAAAACCAGGCAGATGCCTAACAGGCCAGGCAGATTGGCCTCCAATACAGGAAAACACTGAGCATCTAGTCCCTCGTGATAAAATGAGTAGCAACATGGAATTTATACCATGTAGCACATCAGTAATGATGTTTGGAAAAGATCTTCTGGCAAACAATATCTAGGTTGCAATTTCAACCACCATTCATGTACAATGTAAACAGGATTTCCTGATGCACGTGTAAGTGTACCTAAGTTACGTAAAACTTCATGTGTAAAACTTGACATAATACTGAACACTCAAGTAAGAGGAAGCTATAAAAGTAGTACAGAATGCCAACTAGTGTAACAAAAGATATGTAAAATACCAACATATGGGCTACTGAATTAAGAAAAAAAGTAAGAAAAAATATGATAACTAGCTCATTAGTTCTTCAAACTTTCCGGAGGGTATAGCTTATACACCCACCCTCAAGCACAACAGCAGTCCATCCAAATACTCAGAAAAACAAGTAGATGTATCAAAATATCAGGTGGCTCAGTGGGGAGCTCGTGCCTGAGCTCCAGTGCAAAAAAACCCAAACAAACCAAAACCAAAGACATATAAAGGAAGTAGGAGCAAGGGCAGGCTACAAAGGAGGAATACAGAAAAACTGCCCAGGAATGGTGGAATGGTCTTAGGAAAGCAAAAGCTGAGCTAGACTTGAAACTCTAGGGATATCAAGGGCCACAAGAAGCGCTTCTGTTGCTAGCTATGTTAGCAGTAAAAGAATGAACAAGTATAACGCGAGCCTGCTGCTGAGTGGGGAGGGTGATTTAGCGACAGTGGATGCAGATAAAGCTGAGGTACTCTATACTCTCACTGCCTCAGTCTGGGAGACATTTGAATCTTGAGACAGGGTTCAAGGCAGACAAGGTTCAAGGCAGTGGACAAGGATTCAGTCAGGGATCTCTTGAGAAATTTGAGTCCAACCGTGTCCAGGATAAAGCATACTGGGTTGTATCATCAGGAGCATAGCCAGTAGCTTGAGAAAAGTGATACTTCCCCTTTCCTCAGTGCTCATTAGGTCACACCTGGAATAGTGCATCCAGCTTTGGACCCCTAGTACAAGAAAGATGTTGATAAACTTGAGTGAGGCCAGCAGAAGCCACCAAGATGGATATAGACTTAGAGCACATGTCCTTTGAGAAGAGGTTGAGGAAACTGGCCTTGGCCAGGAGCCTAGAGAAGAGACAGCTTTGAGGGATGTAATAACAGCCTTTCAGTAGTTATGAGGAAACTACCAGGAGTTAGAGGCAGGTTCTTTATTGAGGTGCGTGGTAGGAGAATGATAGACAATGCTTTAAATTAAATGTGGGTGGTTTTATACATGGTATAAGTAGAAACAAGTTTCAACATGAGAGAAACTGTGCACTAGAACAGGTTGCCCAGAGAAGCTATGTGGTCTCCATCCAGGCACCCAACTGGACTAAGCCCTAAGCAACCTAGCCTGAATTCTGTGTTGCTCCTGCTTTCAGCATGAGGCTGGACTGGCTGACCTCCTGAGTCTCCTCCTGACCTAAATTCTTCTTGATTCTATGAAAATATGATGGCTATAAAAGACCAATCTAACAAAAGTACTTCTTTCTATGCGGGAATGGTAAAATGTTATATATTAGTTAGAATATGTGCCATGCTAACAGAATGCTTTCCGAAAGCAAACACGGCTGAGGGATTGCTATTTAAAGATTCCCATGTGAAACAAAGCATTACTTGTTATACAGATTGTGCCCGTTTCTAAAAAACAAGATACAAACAAAGGGTGAAATCCAAGAGAGAAAAAAGTTACAATCTAAACTATGTTATGAGAATATCCCTGGTTAATATATCAAGTTTAGAGATGAGCTAGTTGAATCTGAACAGATGTACTATATCCTGCAGAAACGTCCATTTTCCCATTGGTAAGTTTATGTAACTCACAAATATTCAGGATCATGGAGAACAGACTCCATTATACACACCCAAAAAACTAAATCAAACTAGAGTCTGATGAAATTTCAGTTAATTGAATGTTTGGAGAGTGGGAGTTTTTTGTTTTGGGGAAGAAATAAGGCCTCATTCATTATATGATACCTGCAGCACCAGTTAAAGACAAATAATGGTCAGATAAGATATAGTTTTGCTTCCTTGTAAAATACCGATGTGGTTTAAGAATGATGCATTGGCTCTGTATGACTGATTCATCGTTCTCCCAAATAAGTGCTACAACTATCACAACAAAGTCCAATGTGAGACTTGCAAATGATAAGTGTTTTCTGTTTGGAAAAAGTGTGAGCTTAGCAGCCACTGAACTTTCTTAACTGCATCTCCTATATTTTTTTCTTCGTCATTTATTTGGTAGTTCTATTTTCTGTATCAAACTTGGAAACCCTGAGGGCTGAACTTCTTTAACCCTGGGGCAAGAGAAGGAAACAGTTTGGCCTCTTCTGCTGTTCAGAATAACCCCAGTTGTCTCTAACTTCATTCTAGCACTTGAGGATCATTACAGCGTGTACCCTCTCTAACACAAGAGGTCGTTTCTCTAGAAATTACCTTTTATTACAGACAGGACAGAGACATGTACACAACAACATTCTAGGGTGTCTCTTTTCTTGGACCTGGCCTGTGATCCGAGATACTCATTTAAAAATAATTCCTATTCAGTGCAATTCCTATTAGAGATTGTTTTACAGAACTATTCCATTAAATAGAACTTCATGTTCTCACTCTGTTATCCATGTTTGGGACTTGAACATGTTGGCATTGGGGTTTTTTGAGGCATTTATTTATACATACACAGTGCTCTTGTCTACACTGGGAAACATTACAATGCAATCTTGGTGTACTCTCTCAGAAAAGAGAGGAGGACAGTGCGAAAACACAGTAGACAACGATGGTTTGGAACTGTGAGCTTTTCAAGAATAATCTGTCTTTCAAGGTAAGAGACTCACTGCATTAGTCAGTCAGCTCATTAGGGGTCACTTTAATTTGCCGCTCAGTTCAGACTTGTGATTGAATGTATTTAATAAGAATAATGTGTTATCAGTAAAACTGTTGTGAACTACAGAGTATCAGTTTGTATTCTATGATGGGGTAGGAGGTAATTTTGGCAACCTCAAAGCAGTTGTTAACAACAAAAAGTTGTTAAATGCCCTTTCATATTTTATATACGTATGACACAATACATACAACTGAAAATCTAGTCCAAAATTTGCTCTGACATATAAAAGTTCATGTCAGTCATTTCCCTTGGAGTAATTGAATCTCAGTGTGATCTTCGTAACTATGGTACTTCAGTTATTTCTGATATTTTAGTGCCTGTGGCCCCGAGGGGGCAAAAAAAAAGTTTGGATAATCTACTTTACAGGGAACAATCAAGGTTAAACATGTAGAATTGTTTCTCCATCATTTCAAAAAGCAGTTGATATATTTTCTAAAATTCCTCAGAAAGTGGAAATAAAGTGCTTTATTTACAACTTTTTTTATTTACAGGAAAAGGATCCCAAGGTGAAAGAAAAAGGATTAAGACCAAAATACTACTTAAAGGGGAAATAATTCACTCAGTTCTTGTGAAGCAGGGACAAATGCTTTTGCATATACAAATGTGCGAGAAATCATGTTTGAAATACAAGCAGCCACACAGAATGTATTTATCAAGTTAATGATTATGTTTTGCATATGCTGAGTTCTGCAGAGACAGTGACGCTACTGGCAATTCTGCTGCTGCAGGATCTGTTTTTTTTATAAATGAGGTCAAAAGACAACCAGAAATGAATGTAAATAGACCTGCATGGTCTATTGAAAAGCTCCCTCAACTGTAACGCTCTTGGTTTGTGTAGTTGTTTTCATAAAATAGAATTGCATACCTGTCAGCTAGGAAGAAGAGTTGTCTGCGTACCACGTATTATTCCTTCCTCTTTTCCTCTCTTTAAATAAACAGTAACCAGAGAAGAGAGATGCCACCTGCACCTAGCACCTGATCTACAAACATCACACATATCAGACAGTAGCTCTGCTTGTAGCCGCAGTAGCAGTTAGTAGTTTTAATTAACTTCTTCAGCATTTGGGAGCAACCCCTTAGACCCCAGTTCTACTCCTGACACGAGAGAATTGGTTTGCAAGTTTTAGGATAAAGAGAAACAATGTCTTTATTAGTTTTGTCATCACCCACAAACAGTACTCAAACTCTGCTTTATCCCTCTACAAAACTTTTCTTTGAAACTGTGCGTGAAACACTAAAGCCGCTTCTGTGCCACCTCATATTCTTGTTGCCACAAGCAATCAGTATAACTTACAGAAGCGCTAAGGATGCTCTGAACTGTGGAACAGCACGGACTGACATTATACGTAGGCTGTCTTTCACACCAGTTCATGAGCCGCTCCATTAATCCTCAGAGAAGGCTCCGATACTGATTTATAGATACCTGGTTTTGTACTCGAGGGCTGTTATTCTCTCACATAATATAGTATGTTGTCCATGACTCCAGAAATAGTTCTTTTGGGAAGTGTTGTCTTTTCTGTTGGATGGACTTTGGTGTTAAATTGATTCCTGGTATATTTTATCGTGCAAAAATAATGCTGGGCACTTATGATGGAAAAAAAGGAACACATTTTCCTTTCTTTTATTATCATTATTTAAAATGACATGGACTTTAGGTTTTCTTTCTTTCTTTCCCATTTGTGAATTGAAAGCCATTTTTCAAGCCAGTAGACAGAACTGCAACAGTATTTTACCTTAAATACCATGACAATAGGATTTATGGACTAATGAGTTTCAGGCTTTTTTGAAAGTATAAAAAGAAATGCTTTCTTGTACAACAGCCATAAACATGCAAAATACTAATGAGATTATCTGGCATTTTTTCCAGAGAGGAAGGAGTAAAGCAGATTGGCACAAACGAGTTTTGAAAGAATGAAATTTGCAAGCTATTTTCAGAGATCCACTTGCATTGATTTGAATGAAAATCAGCAGAGAATGCTCTAAGAAATAAACAATCTCAAAAGGGCATAGACTCCAAAGTCTGAGAACAGCTGGGAATAAGTGCTTTAGAACACGTGTGTTAGTGACGAAACATATTTACATGATGATTAACTGTTTTTCAAGCAGTTTAGGTATAAGACAAAGGCAAAACCCTTAATGTACATCTGCCCTTGTTCTGAAGTCATCTCCGCCCGTCTACCCTCTGGATTAAAATGGAGGAAGGTTTTGTGTATGTTTTGCATGTTTGTTTCACAACTTGTTGTCTCGGTATGTAGCAACTCAAGATTCAGCTAATACTATTTAGTAATGGCATAATATGTCTCTACCAGCAGTGCTCTAATACCTAAAGATCAGGATTTTTAGTGTTGCAAAAAAAATTAAACTCTGCACACTAATTCTGTGAAAGTTGTGGGTGCACAAGCCAAGTGCTGTTATCTGTACGTATTGTTATCTTATTCTCCGGCCCTCAGGAATGTTTCTGGGAGCAGAAACAATCAGCTACAATATAGTCACATACATTTGCTCAAAAGAGGCCAACATTTCATAACTTCACCCTATCAAGGATCAGTGTATTTTGGTATTATGATAAATTCTAATTTCCTGGCATTTCAAGTAAAGTCTTGTTGTGTTTCTCTGAACTGAACTGACCATTTAGGCAAGGCTTTCTGGTTTCCACTGGAGTCTTACGTGGCAAATCAAGGTTTTAAATGAGGCCATGGCAAAATGTAATAGAAAGGATTTTTATTGACTATGGCACTACAGAGGAACAAGGACAGGAAAGCAAGAAATTTCAGCAGGAGGGAAGTACTGAAGGCAGCTGTGATTTCTGGCCTAAGCTTTCTTCCGGTCATTTCTACTCAAGTATCAGCAATGAAATAGTTAATAATGTTGACATTTAAACACCATCTTTAGGTTTTGGTGATATGATGGCTCTTTGCTAACAATGAAACTGTAATATGTTCTTTTTGTGGATAAAACTTCAGAGCTATATTCAAGGGTGTTATCAAAACTAGGCATAAGGAGATCTTTAATTAGAGGCTGGCTAATGGAACAGAAAAAGACAACAGGACCTCCACTTTATACTGCTTGCTTCAACTTTTTTTCAGATTGAATTTTGGTATCCTTTGTGGTTATCTTTACTGATGAGATTTCACTGTGATTACAGAAGTAAAGAATTAAGAAAAATAGAAACAAAAAGGCAAACAAACAACCAGGAAGTTGGTGAGGGAGCTTAAAACGGGGTATCTATGGAAATGCTGGATGTGAAAAGGCATTTTGTGACTAGTTCTGGCTGTAATTCTGCTTTCCAAATGAAATTTTAAATTAATTTCTAAGAAATAATTCAAATATGTATGTTATTTCCTTTAAACCAAAACCAGTGTACTAGACTAAAAAGTTCAAGATATACAAAACCGTAACACCAATATTTTTGACCTCAGAGATGTGAACTTTCAGAGATGTAGTCTGTGTGAAACCAGCTGTAACTATAGAGCCACGTTACCCCACTGTCATTGTCATGCACCTGCTCTGCCTAGATCTAGGTTCACAGCTACAGTTCCGATTGCTTTTGAGACAGGCGGTTTCCAGAGTGAGTTAGCAATTTCCATAGTCAGCTTGGTCTTGCAACTCTGAATCCTATACTGCTCGATTAAGCTTTTTCCATACTTAGCTGGGAAGAATATGGACCATCTAGCACACAGATTGAGTCATACACTAAGTCAAATATGTAGGGAACACTTGAAAACTGGATTTGAAACCACTAAGATAAAATCTAATTCACACCATTATTCTCTTCCCATTGCTTCAAACCAGAGAGAACAGCACCGATGTCAACATCGGTACTATTTGAAGTGTGATGTTCTGAAGTGTGTGTAACACCAAATATGCATAAGGCCGCTATTAGAAAAGCAGCTGCTCTTCTACCATTCCTATTGCAAGGTCTGGTGTCTGATTTGCTCTCTGCATCTCTTTTTGATGTATGGGCCAATTCGATGGAGAAGAGAAAGAAGCGCTTGGTAACGCAAATCAGGAGTATGGAATAACTCTCTTATCAGAGTGTAACATTAAAAAGGATGCACACTGAAGATGGAAAGAAGACACAAAAAATCATGTGAAACCACAACAAAAAATAGACTAACAGCTTCTGCTCCTTTTATCTCCTAACCCAAACCCAAAATAGCTTTCACTAAAATTGAAAGGAGCATATTCAAAGCAGATAAAAAACTTTGTCAGGCAATGACTAACTAAAAGATGAAACTCTTCTCCATAGGATATTATCATTCTAAACAGCTTAGAAACACTTTGAGTATGTGTATCTTATCATAACCTTCTAGTGCCGTTTGACTCCAGAATGTGACACTTTTCTTACCACTGTAGGACTCTATTTTTGAAAGTCACCAATCATTGATTCTTTGTATCTCAAGCAAGGGAAATTTGGGTCCCTTAATTAGTGTAAGTTGACCCTGTAACATTCTGAATCCTGCTGTAAAAGTGCACTATGGAAGTCCAGTGGCAGAAGAGCTCCCTCTGGACACTGAACTGAAATGAAAGACTCCTCCTGATCCACTAGCCTACAGGTTTTTTATTTCTGCCATGGAGGAACTTAAAACTGTCAGAAGGTATTTTTCCAAACTGTGTAAGATATTTTTTTTTTGTTAAAGATGCAGTAGCTATAATAATAGCAGTTGTATTCTTCATTATTTGTTAAAATTAGCTATATCTAATCATATCTTTCTGACCCTAAACACTGACAGAGGTAATAATTTTAAAGGCAATTTAATTTTTATTCCTTTTTATTCAGATACTGTCTCTCATTAGCAGGAATACATGAAAGGGAAAACATGATCTTCTGTAAAATCCTCCTTCTTCTTGAAAATAAATTCATCTTGATCTGAGAAGAAAAAAAGAATATACTGGAAAGCCAAGGGACTGAAAAATATGGTTGAAATTGGCCCATAAATAAGCCTACTTAGTATATCTGAGAGCTGCTTTATCATAATCATTAGGTATCCCATGCGAAAGGTGAATAAGAAGTGACCCACACTTCTGGGCAGGCACAGGAGCCATAACTGAATGGGGATGGGTAAATGAGATATTCTGATCACTGGGGTATCAGCTCGCTGCTAATGGTGCTCCCTGCTGCAAAAATAGCAATACTGAATAGGACAAAAGACAGTCTTGTCTCTTAGAACAAGTATTAAAACCTAAGGTAGCAACATTACACTAGAGACATAAGAAAAGGTTGTCCATTTCCAATAGTTCGACACCTTCAGTAACATTCTGGATTCGATCCAGGTGGGTTTTTTTAAGGATGTTTGGAAAAAAATTGCACTAAGACAGGTTTTTTGGACAGCATTTTGTTGGGGGGGTAACAATTTTTTTATCAAAATGCAGTCAGGTAGTATTTCTTAACCAAGAACTCATAAAAGAACAGGGTATTAGCCAGTGACCTTTCTCATCAGCTCTGGTTAAGGCATTGAATCTACAGTCCAAACCGCACTTGCTGACCCTCATGTTAGAACTAATCTGAAGGGACTTGACATATATGCAAGGGTCTTTCTTCTCAGTTGTATTTTTAATTGATTGGTAGGTTCACAGCCTCCACAGAACACAAACAGGCGATACAACGCCAATGCTGGCTGAAGCCTAGATGATGACCTTCTAAATGAAGTCCTGATCTTTCTATTTTAGAATACTTAATACCATTTCCACTTTATTTTGTCAGTATGATTGCACTTTGTTTTATATTCTTATCCTCAAAAAAGAGCTTAACAGGCCTCAAAAATATTAGTTTGGAATCTTAATGTGTTTTGAAAATACAAGTATGTTTAATTTGCAGTCAAATGTAGCAAATTACATTTTTCAAACGGGGTAAGTGGCAAATAATTTATGAGGTTTGTAAACACTCTGATAATAATTGCTTAATTTTATCTTTGCTCAAACCTATACTCTTCTGTAGTGCTTCTTACCCTAGAGTATCTGATGTGAGCCTAAATGATCTCCTTACCTCCCTTTAAAAGGTACTCTGTAAGCTTAGATACAGCCCACTGTTGTCCACAAAGCCTAGAGTAAGAAGTAAAAAAGCATTCAGTGTGATACAACCCTTTCTGATTATCATGTATCCATTCTCAACCCCAAAATAATTATACTTTTTATGTCAAAAGCTTTACAGCTTTACCACCTCAAGCAATATTTTACAGCTGTCAAGAATGATTTATGCAATAATGACTTAAACTGCAAAATGGAGTCCTCAAAGGAAGAGCTGTCAAATATTTTCACCACAAATAACTTTATTAAAATAAGAATTGATATTCTGTATAAACAGTATTTTACCTTCAACTATAATACCGATCGTATAGCTGCATGGTTTGTGAAAATGAAGTTGTGAGATAGTGAGGAATGTGCTATACGGCTACTTTGATATCAGAGTATAATTTGAATTAAGCAGATGTTAATGCCTAATGGGCAAGACTTTCAACTAAATCTGTTTCAAAATAATAGTTCTTGTGATTTCTCTGTATTTATCTATTGTTCTTTGTAAAAATGGATGTTTACATTAAAAATTAAATGTACCAAGTCTTTGACTGCATGAGTACATCCAGTGGCATTTGTGGAGCTTCTTGTGTGATGAGAACCTATAGATTTGGACCCTTAGTTCTGGCGTCCATCTGTTTCCATTAACCATTTTTCTCACTGGCAATTAATTCTTTTGATAACTGTGCAATCACCTACTGTGGCACTACTCTAACAGGACAGAGGACTAGAACTTTGCCTGGATTGTGTAAATACCCTTCTAAAAGGAAAAAGGAATCAGGAGAAATTAAACCCAAATGTAGGCTATATTAACAATCTTATTCTGATACAAATACTGCAAGAGGAGCTAGTAAGGCTTTTAGCTGCACATGATAAAAACTTCTGTGAAGGCAGGGCACTGGTGTGGTTGGGGCAGGACCTGCTGGGTGCGTAAGTAATGCTGACATCCCGCCTCTACGCTATCTATCTTCAACAATTACACAAAGCTACCACAAGTATTCTCCCCCTCTCCTCTGCACCCTCCCCGCACTGCGCGGTGGAAAGGGAAACACGCCCAGTCTAGGTAAAACATCTATAAAACGATAATACATTGAATTCGCATTCTCCTTTGTCCACTCTATCTTCTGTCTGCCGCGTTTAAAGCACTGTAGATTCAAGCAACTGCCATTTTCTGAAAATCACCCTGCTACAATTTTTCCCCCATCCTTCTGTCCCTTTTTCTTCAAGCGTGTGATCTGGCCTAGAGATTAAAGCAGTGAACAAACAGCAGCCTTCGGTCTTGCATCATCAAGATGTTTAAAACTCAAAACCTTGCACTTTCTTTCATCTAGGAAAGTAGACTATAGACCACTAGAGAACATCAGAATCCTAATTCCCAGTACGTATGCAATACCATTTTTCTAGTGCAAGAATTTCCTTTTAAGTTAAACTTTAAAGCTGTGACATTTAATGTGAGGTGGTATTTGTTAAAAAGAGAAAGCATTAGTTATAGAGCCGTTCCCTTTCTGATATCTGCATTGCTGGACTTCTGATGACAGATTAGCTTTATAAGTGAGGGGATATATGATCCCACTGACATTTGCTTTACTTTGAAATATTAAAATAATTTTAATCAATGGCTTACATAGAGTAAATAATAGTGTGATGCGGAATAAGGTTTTATTTACAATTCACTGGGCATTTATTCAGGACTCTGTAATATGGTCTTCAGAAACTCCTGTCGGTGGAACCTCAAGTGATTCACACCTTCATGAGCTGTCTTCCTCCTCTGTATGCTTAGTACTATGTTAAATATTATACAATGGGTGGCTATGAAATAAAATGTCAAATCAAACTTTCAAGCAGTGGGTAGTTCATTGGAGTAACTTGGGTTACTTCCTGGAGAAAACTACATTTCTAACTGTGCTGGCATCGCCCTCTTAAAATACTCTCATGTGCACTCAGAGCACACAGTACAAAATTAACAACTAACCAGGCACTAAACTCTCAGATTTTTAGCAAATTCTTTAAATTAATTTTGCTTCAGAACCTGGAGGAAGTCCTTGTTAGGTATCACCATTCTGTATATTGTTATAATATACAGAGTATGTTATATAAAGTCTTTATATATATACTACCCTATATATTGCAAAAACAAATTGGTAAATTTGAAAAAGTGAAGTAAGTGAAGAAGTGAAGTATATCTTTTCAGTAATTTTGAATAACTATATGTTTACTGACATTTATTATATCCATCATATAGGTAGTTTCAACATTATGATACCACAGAAACTTCAGATCTTTTTATAATATTTTTGTAAAGAAATTGAACATTATGTGTAATGGAACAAAAAAGTCTGCATATCCAAATGATCAAGCTGTCAGACATTTATGCATTTGAGTGTCAGACCTATCTTGTATTTTGTTGATTTTTGCCTGTAATCAGTGACTTGATATTTTAAATTATATTTACAATTCAAAGTAAGTCACCTGTATTTGTTTAAATTTAGCAGTGCATATAATGCACATGGTAAGTCCTGTTCACATTTCGACCGGTAAAATTTTGAGGAATTCAACTCAAATTTGTCTAGAACTGTTGTCTGCATCTTTTGAAATTCCTTAACCTTCAACCTAGTAATGTAAAGAAACTATTCACAGAAGTGAAGTTACTGAGAACCCTTATGCATAAGATTGTTTACACTGAATAATCCATAACTCATTTGCAATGTGCTTCAAAATTCAAAACTATTTACAAAAGATACGGCAATTTTTACAGACAATTTTACTTTGGTTTGCCTCAAACAGACTATGGTGTGTTGCATGATGCTAGAATTCAGCATTTTAGAAAAATATGTATTTACAGTAATTGACAGATAAGCAGTATTTCAGTCAAGCGCCTTTCCCTCCCTCCTAGTATCTTGAGAGACTGAAGCACTTTTAAACGACCAGATCTCAAAACAGTGCTCCAGGCTGGTGGCTGTGAAAGTTAGCAATGACATTCTCCTTTTGCAATATTATTTTTAACACACGCCAAGTTAAAACAAACACAGGCTAGATGGTAAAAGACATGCGGTATCAGGTCTCCTGATAAATCTACGTTCAAGGCACATCTACAGCAACAGATCTTGACCAAAATCTGCTCCAAACCACCAAAACAGATCTAAGAATAAAGGACTCTACTGAAAATGCACTAAGAAGAATATGTTTAAATATTGGTAGTGTGGGTAGAATGGCTGGCCCGAGTCCTATCTGAATTATACCAGCCTAAGCTAAAAATAATACTTAAGTCTCTCCGAGATAACAACAGAATTATTGAGAACAGGGTTTAACTCTGTGACTTTAAAATGTGAGACCATCCATTGCATGTGATTCTAAAATTGATACAAACAACACACTGGCACTTCTCCAGAACTAATTTAAGCTCAGCATTTGAATATGAATTTCCTTTTCCTTCTCCCAAGAGTGTACACAACAAGAGACAGAATAAGGTACACCGCACTTATCCATTGCTTGAATTTGTTTGAAAGATGGATGTTTCTGTAAATAACCCTGGGTAATTAGGAAAAAAAAACCAACACCAAACCGAACTTTACATATAGCTATTATGTATCATAATTAGTTTTCATGTGTATGCATTTTTTAATCTGCAAATACAGTCATTTATTCATTTTATGCTCTTAACAGGAAAAAAAGCATCAGCACAGCAGTTTTAGCCAGTCTTCCTTATATCAGCAATAGTTTTCACAGACTTTTATCTTGATTTATATTTGATTTATATTGAGTCTTTACTGAATAAGAGGGAAACTCTTCATAGTTTAGCCACCCCAAAATTTCTACTCAGACAATATAATTCCAGGACAACTATGGTTCAGTTGTAGGTACTCCAACTTCACAATATCTCATATCTGAAAAAGACTTTCTTTATAAGCTAATGCTTTCTTCATGACAAGCCAATTTTTGCTACTTTTAACCTTGTTATACTTTTTCCAGTAAAATACTGCATTTAAATGGAGGTACAGTTCCAATTGCATGAGGCAGGCAGCCTTAAGCCCCCTGAAACTGATACACCGTTCCTATGCCCTGTGAGATGAAACAGTTCCTAAAAATTAACTCTCACAGGATGTCGCCTCTATGCTTGTTATCTGTTCTTTGTTGTAGGGCTGTTTACTTTAGGAGATTTAGATCTGCTTTAAAGCAACCGAGAGGAGAACTTTTGTTCAACAATTGCAAACACGCTGCTAGCTTCATTCAGCTGTTAGAGCCAGCGTACACTGATATACTCTATACACCCACTACTTTCATGGCGAATTCCCTTACTGGTATACATAAGTGTACTTCACTGGACTTCAGAGAAATGACAACACTGCTCCAGCCAAGGGTCTGGCCAGCAGATCATACCCACTTCTTTAACCAACCAACTGATAACCAAACACACAAGAAGTCTTGAAAATAAAAACAGACTTTACCATCTTTGTGATAATAGGTGACTTCTACTTTCCTCTCCTCTGACCCCAGCAGTGCTTGAGCAATTTGGGCAATATGATGTCTTTTGGTCTCTGGCCCATGAAGAAAATCACAGGTGCAAGGTTTCTGCATGACATCTGGCCTGGAGAACCCGGTCATCTCACAGAACCCATCATTGCAGTAGATGATAGCACAGTTCTGCACTCTAGCATTAGCAATGATGAATTTTTTATCTGCAATAAAAGAAAGTGATGCATTTTTTAGTACTCTTTCAACATTTCATAAAATGTCAATTGCATGGATGGATGCTAAACAACCCTTCCTTTCACTGGGATGCCTGAAATGTACAGATTTTCAGTCATTTAATGTAGCTAATTTGATTCATAGCTTTTAAAGAAACTTCAATAAATTTAGAATACATTAAAGATTAAGGTAGTTGTCTTTTAAGGAAATAAATCCAGATTATGCAAGTCTTTTGCAAAACTCCTTTTGACTTCAAAATGTTGTCTTTTTTAGCTTCACTGAAACCCAGGTGATAACTGCCATCCTGTCAACCGTTAACTCCAGGGAAGTCCTTGAAAACTTAGCAGCTTCTTTTGTGGGCAAGTGGAGCCTCGGGAAGGGGGTTTTACTCAAGTGAAGGGCTTCCTGGGATAAGGTCCAACCAGCTCAGCCTACTCTGTAGGGATTTTCATTAAGGTTAATGACAGCAAGTTTATAGTCAGTATTTTAACAAAATTATCTAGAAAAGAACATGATAATTTTTGAAACATTGAAACATTTTGCACAGTCCGCTGAAGTTCTGTGCCTCAGTCCATCACCTGTCCCAAACTTTCACCTGACAGAAAGGTTCAAAAGTTTTCAACTGTTACTTCATTTGTTTCTGTCTACCACTATAACATACGATTCCCATGGTAATTATAAATGTGCAGCTTTGATACATTTACTGTTAATAACATGAATGTCTGCTTACTTAATCACACTAGTAGGTCCCTTGCTTTATAAAAGACTTTGTGTGGCACCAAGTTAGCAGTACAAGTCTTGAAAATTTTAAAGATATTCTGTCTTTGAATACAGTGAAGTATTTGGAGAGAAAAATATAGATTTCATTCTTGCTTTTTCTACGGTCTTTCAGTCATGCTGAATTTTCACTACCACTTGCCTAGTTAGTAGGTAGTGCTTTGTTCTCTTCAAAATATATACACTTTACTGCATAAAAACTGCTACTCGAATAGCAACGTGACTTAACATTTAGATAAATTAGGACTACAAACAGCATCTTCATTTTTTTTCTCAAAGAATATAAATATTAAATTGGTAACGTGGGTTTAAGTATAATGAAGTATATAAACTGAAGTTAGCTGTAAGGGTTTGCACCACTGACACTAAAAATATGCTAAATATTTAAATAAATGTACATATATCAAAACTACTGTTTCTAAATGAAATTCATTTTAAGCATCAAGTGTTCCTTCTTACTGTTAACAGTAAACCAGAGTTCCAGCCAGGAAAAACACTTCAGCTTCAGCCTCCTCGACAGGTAGTAAACTGCTGCATTGGAAAAGATCTCACAGACTCTCCCTGAGGATGCATTTGCACTGGTTTGATACGATATTTTAGGCTTGCATAAACAAAGCAGAAATACTTGACAGCTATATTAAAATGCAGTCATGACAACAAGGTAAGAGAGTATCTTCCCTTTAATAACTGTTCTGCATATTATCTGTTTCCTCTAAATCAAAGTCTGACTGTTCTGCTTTATTTTGAAAAGACAATTAATAATAACAATAACAACAACAATAATAATAAATCTAGCTGATTTTTTTAAACATTGCACAGGAAGCAAGATTGTACACTCTGCTTTTAGAGCCATCTCACCAGTTCAGAAGAAGGTAAGAGATATAACTTCTATAGCTGTACAATATGGATACAGTCGAAGATAAAAACTATTCCTTGGAACGGGGGAAAAAAAGCCAAATAATTCCAGTCGGTGATCTGTATTCTACATCAAAAACAATGTTACTCCTGCCAGGGATCCCCTCCTTACCTCTGGGGTTTTCTTTCCAAGCTAAAAACTTAAAATAGTCTGGAGCTGCTGTCCATTTAGTCACAAGCAGAATCAAACTACTGTAGCAAAATAGATAGAAAGAGAGAACTTACTTTGCCCTTCAAATTTTCGTATGATTGTACCCAAAAATGTATTTTGTGGTGCCACATGACCTCTGCGAACAGGCATGTTTGTACAGGTCTTCGGTTTTCTGTGCACAATGACTTCTCCAAGGATCTCCTACACGGCTCCAGCCCAAACCACCAAGCCAGCTACCCTTTGTGACAAATCATCGTCCTCTGGAGCTCGGAAATCTCTTCCCATTAGCACCACTTCTAGATACACGCTTTTCCTATCGGAGTCAGATCCATCCCCCAGTTTCTTTCTTTTTCTTTCTTTCTTTCCTTGCTTTCTTTTATATTTTTTTCCTGCAGGAGCTCGGACGCTATTGTCTGGGGCGGGTAGGGGTGGGGTAAGCAGGAGGAGGGGGGGGGAAGATTACAAGGGTAATCGATCTCTAGCACCAAACATCGCCAATTTTCCAAAGCAAATGGCTGTGACCCGGCAGTTTCCGACGCTGTAGTGATGGTTAGAGGGCTGGAAGACTAATGTTGCTCCGCTGCCAGAGGGAGTGACGTTCCCCCCCTCCGGGCTTCACCACGGCGCGCAGCAGCTCGGATTACTCAAGCGTGGCTTCGCAAGAGCCAGCCAATAAATCTCTTCAAAACTCAGCGACAAACAGCGGCATCAGGAATGAGCTACACCCCGGCAGCACCGCGACGTGCCACATCCCCCACCGCTGCGGCTGCAGGGGGGCAGCTGGCACCGAGAGCGCTGGCGGCGGCGGGGAGGGGGGACGGACCCGTCACCTCCGGCCGCCCCAGGTTCTCCGCCCTCCCGGCACCGCCGGCCCTTTCGCGGCCCCCGAGCGTGGCCCGCTGGGGAGCCCCAGGCGCTGCCAGGGCCGGGGGAGGGAGGGAGCTTTGTACACGCCCCGTCGGGGGGGCGGGGGGTGGGGGTGGGGGAGGCGCGAGTGGGGGTCGATTTTGAGCGATGGGAGGGGCGGGGAGGGAAGGGACCACCGGAGCCCTCGGCATCCTTCCCCGCCCCGATGGAAGGGATCGCCCCCTCCTCCCGCAGCGTGACCCAGACGGGGGCTTCCCCTCGTCCCACGCACCCCTCCTGCCGAGGAAGCGGGGGGGGGGGCGGAGGGGGGCTCTCCCCGGCGCTGCTCCTCGGTTGCGGGCAGGTGCGAGCCTCCGTTCGGGGGCCGAGAGGGCGGCGGGGAGCGCTCGCCGGGTGCCCTCGGGGGCGGGGGGTGTGTGTGAGCTCCGGCAGGCAGACCTCGGCCGGCCCGGGGCGGGGACCGAGCGGGCGCCGCGTCCCGGGACCGGGCTCCGCCCCGCCGTCCGGGGCCGGGGTCGGGGACGCGGGGCCGGGCCGGGGCGCGCCGCCCGCTCGGAGCTGACCGTGGTGCTGCAGCCGCCCCGCCGGCGCGGCCCGAGGCGCCGGATCCAGCGGTCGGGCCCGGGGAGCGCCCGCCTCCCCGCCGCCTCGCTCCTCGCAGCTTCTCCCACCCCACAGGAATAACTCGGGAAGCTCCCCGGGGAAGGGAGTATTATTTTCAGGCTGTAATTAAGGCTTCCTGCGCTACCCAGCAGCAGGCAAAACGGTGTGCGTTCAGCACGGGCACGGCGAGCACCGGGGGACCTCGGCGAGGTGATACGGCGAGGGAGCTGGGGGCAGCCATGCGGTGCTGGAAAGGCATCTCCAGGGTAGTGCAAAGCAGCGGCGGCTTCTTAATAAACTCACAGCGAAAAAAAAGAGTGTCACCTGCTCAGCGCTCTTTGTAATAGCTAGCACAGGATATTGAGCCGGCAAACCACCGCCTCCCACCTGTTCTTCCGCAACACAAACAGGTGTTTCCTTATTCCCGTGGGTTTCTCTCAGGTGTGGCCTTTGTTTCACTGTTACCGTGTGTCATCCTCTGTATTTATCAGAACGGGGACACAGTCTGTTGAGTGTGCGGATACATTTCTGGACTAATTTCCTTTGGTCTCTGGATTTACACACTGTAAATGATGTCTGAAAATATCATTTATATATACATAAATTGTATTTAGAAGGCTGCGTAGTAATTGACTCTATACTAATTACAAAGCCTCAGCTACATTAACTGGTATGTAATCAAGTACGTAATCTTAGGAAGTGAGTGTTGCTTATTTACAGAAGCAAATGTTGTAATCTGTATACTCAAAGGTATGAATCAAAGGAATAATAGCCATATATTCTTTGTAATCATAATATTTGGAGACGCACAACATTTTTGTGACTGATCAATACTAGAGAATAAAACTCTTACAATATTTTTACTCACTTTTAATGTCATTTGGACAGTGGATGAGGATTTTTCTCTTCCTGCTCTTTGTTTTGACCAAGAACACCCATTTATTGCCCTGAAAATGTACTCAAGTTCCTAAAGATAGCAGTAGAATCTGTGTAGATAAAGTGAGAGGTGCATATTTAACACTTTATATAATACCTAATATCTACTCAAGTCATAATGGCCAGCCGTGATTTCATTCTCATTTTTACATTAAAACAATGGCATTTTGATGTTTTTATAACAGCAATAGAAAATAATCACAATAAAATTGTGACCTGTACTGGACAACAGTTCAGTGTTTGTGTCTAGTATTCAACAATTAGTAGCAAACTAGATCAACTACAGGCCAGCAGAGTCCAGAGTCCAGTGCTTTATGTGCCTGGCTAGGGGAAAAAAAAAAAAGAAAAAAAGAAGAAAAAAAGAAAGAATTTTGATAATTCAAATATCACCAAAGCCCCGTGTTTTCATGTTAAGTTTGAGAGGCAGACTATGCCTGCCTGAAAACTGAAATCACAGGGGCCAGAACTCCATGACACTGGAAATCCTTTTCTGTTCTGTCTCCTGGTGGTAGCTAGGAGTTTGATGTTGATTATGTGAATATACATTAAGCAGAGTCCTTTTTTTTTTTCCCACCATGGTTAGTTTAGAACCTGATCAAAATAACCCCAGTCAAAACAAGGTAACTGCTGCTGAAAGACGAGATCTGAGACCCACTTTTTAGTAGGGGATGAATTCACAAGAATGATAGGATGTAAAAACTATGTGAGCAATAGGTGGCATCAGAAAATCTTTCATCTCAGTGATTTACACCCCTGCCGTCTTGTGGATGATCTGTTGGTCCCGGAGTGCTTAATACTCATTGTACATAATGCTTTATAATTCTCTGTAGCAAGCCAATAGTGAGAGAAGTGCGAGAGGAAAATATATTAAAACTGGACAATTTACCACTAACACATAGAAAGTAACGTGAAAGAATTTGCGTTTGATTGGGAAAATATACATGCAAGTGGGAAAGTTTGAATTCATCATAAATGTGCCTCTGTAGTGTGATGAAAGAAATGGAGAATGCCATGGAGATATAAGTTTTATCTATAAAGTTGTACAGTTGCCAGCTCTGTAAGAGACCAAAATACCGAGGGAGGGTGTCTCCGGAGCCAGAATCCATCCAGCACGACTGATCCCTTGTCCTCTGCCCCCTTGTGGCATTGCCCCTCACGGCGCCACAGCCCAGCAATAGCTCCCCAGTGAACCCTGCTGCTCTACAGCAAAATTATATATGGCATTCCCTGGCCTCAAGGTTAGCAGCTGATGTTGAAATAGCGATTTCAAGGTTTTTGACGGCATTTTAGCTGCTTCATTCTCAAGTTCCCTAAGAGAATTTAGAGGAATATGTACCTGGAGATGTGTTATTGATCTGTTTCAACATCTTGGCATTTAGCAATTAAACTTGTTATTGTTAAGACAAGCTAACTCTGGGGAAATGGCTCTAATCATATTTCCCATCATATTTTTTGTGAAAAAAAATGTAATGGAGACAAGCAGTTTTAGTCCAGCATTCTCATCATACTTGACTATGCCTTTTACCCTTTGATGTTCCAGGAGACTCTCCTTAAGAGAAATGTCTTTCCTTTTCCAGCTTAAATAATCTTTAACCATATGTTGTTATTTTTCAAGGTCCTGTGTTTTCCATTTCATTATTGTCGTGCTTCTACAGTTTGCCCTCTACAGTTTGCCCTCCTGTAGACAGAAGTTTACTAGTGCATTCCCATTTGAATAAACAGTTTTTTTACTGGAGCAATATAGTGTTAAGTCTTGATAGTTCTTGATAGTTCTTTTTTTCCCCCATTGTTCCAGCTAGCATGGGATATCTGCTTTGCTCTTACCAAGTATATCCTGTATGTCCTGTCATTTATACATACATGTATGCTATATATGCTTCCAATTTTAAATAAGGCTGGGAGTGTCTTCAGACCTGTCAAGTGAAATATTGAAACTTTATTTCAAATCTCACTTTATGCTAGGATGGCCTTTGTGGTTCCATGACAGATTTATGTCTCTTAATCGTCACCTTTTAGTTTTTATCACTCTTGCTTCCTTGTCTTTTTTTCTGTTTAATGTCTTTCCAAAATTTCCAGTTATAGCTCTAGATTTTGTTTTAATCCTTCACAATAAAAATGATCATCAATTAGATTATGACTGGCTGGGCTTTAGGCACAGGCAAAGTATGCAGTTGCCTGTGACAACAGACTGCCAAATTACCTCTGTTGGAAAAGACAGAAATCAGCTGCTTGAACATCATGGACAGCCATAAAGCAAATCTCTGCTGATGCTACCGAGAGAGGCATAGGGTGTGTGTGGTGGCAGTTGCTGCTGCCACAGCTGCCTCCTTCTAGCCATAACTTGTCTTTGCTTGCACTGCGCTGATGCCCCAGGACTAGTAAGTCTTTCCTAATCCTACAGCCACACAGTCACCTACATAGCAAAATGGGAATACTTCATTATCCTTGTTACAAAATTCACCTTGAATTAGGTCTGATTATGGTTATTTTGTGTTGTACTTTTGCTCTCTAAAAAAAGGCTTCTATTTCTGGCAAGTCCACTGATGTCAATGAGATTGCACAGATGTGATTATTGTATTTGGCCTTAAGGTTTACTTCTTCATTGTGTCTACATATGGCTCTTGTTAGTATTCAGGTCTTCAGATATCTCAATGGGAAAAAGGATATAAAGATTTTAGTATCACAAAAGGACAAAAGAAGTGTCCACACCAAATTATGCTATAAAAAGTGATTACAAATTTCTAGTTAATTTTACAGGTAGTTTAATCGCTCAGTAGCACACAAAAAGTTACCTTATATGTATTTTGTATTTTGTTTGATGTGTATTTTACATGTAATTCTGTCTGAGGGACTGTAATTTGATGACAAGAATATGAATTATAAATGCAAAATCTATAATAGCAGAACTTCTGTGAGCTAAATTTCCTAGGCTGATAAAGGTAACATCACATGGCAAAACAGCAAGACAGCAGGCAACTTAACTTTTTCTGGAAGGATTCAGAAAAAGTTTAGTTTGTTATTCTACAGTATACATTGCTGTTATATGTCAGAATGTCTAGGGATTGTAAAACTCATGGCTTAGGATCATTTTTGGAATTAGTATGTACAGGTCATGAAAACAGAATTATAAAAAGCATCATTACTTCCATCTACTCGATGCCCTGCCAGTGGATCATTCCCTTCAGTATATTTGTGTTTGTATTATTCATTTAGGATTTAAATTATTCAAGCAATGAGGCTTCCTCTTCTTCCTCTGAGAGACTCTTTCAGTATCTCACTGTCTCGCCACAGGGTTTTGTTCCCTCATATTAAGCCACGGTTTTGGTGTGGGCTCTTGCTTTGGGGGTTTACATTATTTAGATACTCATCTTGTTTCCCTGGGTTCTTGGCCAGTAATGGGTGTCTCAGACTACTCCGTGCTGACCCCCTCTGGCCAATTAAGGGTGACAGACATGACCCCAGCATGTGCTGTGCCTCTCGAAGATTTTCCCAGCTAGATTACAGTGTTACGTCCGTCATTCTGGCAGCCGTCACTCCAGAGGGAACATTGATTATAATTAGGCAAGACATGAAACATCTATTAATTTATTCTTTTCTTCATACTGTATATAGAACAATTTTAATGTTATACCAAAGCAGTACCCTGTTCCATATATTTGTGATTAATTCTGTACTGCGGGAAATGTAATTGAAGATAAATACTTGCATTGTCTGTAATCTGTTTTCCATCATAACAGAAATTCCGTGTTGATATTTTAGAATAATAGTTCATGTAAGTACTATTATGACTAAATCACATATCTTAAGTTTGGTCTCTTCAGAAGTGTACGTGTAACACATATGGAGTGAGCTGGAAAAAGGAGCAAATTCTGATCTGTGTGTATTTATTGCTAGAGCATGAAAAAATAAAATTATGGTCTGTAGGTTATTCATTTAACTAGATCCATATATTTCTAAAATGAATTCTCTTTGTACCCGACTTCCCACTGCCTTCTCCACAGTGTATTCAAACGTTAAGTGATATGACTGCCATCTGCCAGGTGAACTACATTCCTTTTCTTAGCTTCTCCCTTGAGCAGACCGTGTAGTTTGGATTTCTTCTTCTATGTCTGCAGAAGTGCACCTTGTATTTGGAGCAGGTTTATGGTGGTTCCTTGCTCTTACCCTGACACCAATGAAAGGTAGAGCAGCGGTGTAGAGCTTCCGGAGGTTGCAAGGTTTCTGAATTCGCTCAAGTTCCTCCGAGTTCAACTGCAGCGGGGTTACAGGGTTTGTGTCCCCTGAGAAAACCATGAGGTGAGCTACCCTCAACTAGGGTGTGCAGCTCCAGCACATTCTGTGCGGACACAATTTCCTTTCACAGAAAATTTCAAACTGTTTCATTTCTAAGCAATAATAAATAAAAACGTGCCATACCAAAATCTTTCACTAAATGGAAACACTGTTCCCGAGCAGCTCTGTAGACACGGTGCCTCTCTACTGGTGGGGTTAACTTCAGAGAGGTCACAAGATGAAGAAGGGTATTTGCATTCCTCAGCCTTTTTCCTCGGATCAGGCCATAGCAGCTGAATTCCTGCTCTGATAGCATTTCCATATGCTGCTAGCCTAGCGAGCAGTGGGTAGCCAGAGCTCCTCTTTTCCTTTCCTCTGCCCTGCAGCAAGTGACAGTGAGGCGTTGCTGAACAGCTGTAGGGGCGAAAGGGAGAGCAGCTGCTTGGAAGGAGCTTGGTGCCTGTTAGACATTTTTCTTGAGAGTGACCAAGACGCAGAGAGACCTTTTATGTCCTATGGACAATATCAGATTGGATGTGCTTTCAATCAATAATCATATATAAATTTCTTTGCAACACAGGTTCACTGTGTTTAATAAAACACAGTTTTGAAGCATATAAAGTGGTTCCTTCTGGGCATCAGTGTTCTGTCAGTACAAATAATCTTAGCAGATTTTTTTTTGTCCTATATAAATATAGGTTTTGGTTTGCTTCCTTTCCTTGGACTGATCTGTTATAATTTTGGATAAAGCTCATTCCCTTCTACGTAGAACCCTTCGTGCCATGTTTCCCATTGATTTCAGCTTGCTGTCTTCCCTGCTTGACTCTTACCCACTGGTTATAGTTAGCTATTTTTTTCAGCCTCAGAGACGGAGGGAGAGAGAGAACAGGTGAATGGAAGTATAAATGGACCAGAAATTACCTGTCTGATATGAAGAACAGAGGCAGAGAGACAGTTTCATAATCCAGGATCAAAGGGTACAAGAGAAGAGACTGAAACTGGCCAGAAATTATAACTCGCAGTAGACTTTAGCAGCCAAAATTAAATTCAAACAGCTTAGCGGGGAAAAATTTTACTTCCACGAACTCTAAATACAGTTTCAGATGTTTAGTCCAGCTTAAGTGTTTCCTGAGAATGATGTTTCCACTATTCCTAAGAATGATTGTTATATATCCTCAAAGACCTTGTAGACCTCAATCAGAGAGCAGTAACCTTGATAAATTTCTATATGGTGTCCCAGAAGGCAGCGTAGCAAATAAATCCCTATTTCCCTCAGAAAAAAAACCACCACCAAAATAGTATGAGCCTTTAGTGCCAATGGCTCCATACTGGCTTGACGAAGGTGATACTTTTTTTTTCCTAAATATCTTAGTAGTAGTACATTGTGTTTCTATGTTAATCAGAAAGCCCCAGCAAGCAGAGTATGCTTTTTCATTTTGAGTGTCCCATACCTTCTTTGCACTTTCTGCATTCTGTTAACATACTTTACACAGTCACTTCATCTAAATAAGGTAACTGCAGTTTCTACACTGCGCTCACTTAGTCATTAACAATTTTATTATTAGCATATTCTAACACTCAGTTCTGTAGGCGAAGCTTTCTCCACCTGGCATGTATATTTTCTCCCTACAACTGTATTTTTCCACATTTAATTTTTCAGTATTATTCTCACAGTAACAACATTTCTCTGTAACTGTGTGGAGTCCAGAATCGTATAGAATAATTATTCCTGACACTGTACTTACCAGCGTTGTTGTTCACATTGCTGTCAACAATATACTGCAAATATCCAGGTCACATATTTCTCTCTCAATATTCCCACTTTCCTTTCATAATATCATAGCACGAGATCATGGCCAATTATATTACAAAAATTGGTGTTTGTCTAATTCATTTGAAGAGATACCCATATCCTGAAACAGCCTTTTCTGCCACAAAGGTAGTGTATGAGCTGATCTGCTGTCTCTGCAGATAAAATACATGCAATATAGGCCACATTTTCAAACCCAGGTGCCTGTCTGAAGCCAGCATCTCCAGAATTATATTGATGCAGCTGCAAATGAATGGCAAGATTTTTCATCAGTGCTAAGGACTTTATTCAATAACCCTGCTGAAGCCAATATGAACTGCAGGTACTTGGCAAGTGAGAGTTTTGCTCATAATCTATGATGACAGAAAGAGCTACTGAAATGACATATGTTGTTTTGTGAAAAGGTCTTTTGCTGCCTAAAATGGAATTTATTTAAATAATCTCTCCTGGATTTTCTATCACTGCCATTATGTCTATTTCCTTGCAATACAAGTAAGATATATGTTGTCAGTCTCCCCCCTTCTAGGTTTTCCAGCACCTGTCTACCACCCAGTGCAAGTTATTTGGCAGGATGAATAATAATTTCAGATGAAAGTCAACTTTTCTGCCTGTGAAGAGTAACAGAGCACTGCTATACCCCAAAATATATTCAGAAATAAGAAAGATTTCCTCATCATTCTCATTCATTTATTTTGCATCTTTTCTGTTTATCATTCTTTGTTAAGTTATTTAAAATGGGTGCATATTAGATCACAGTAGAGATAGTCATGCTGTCGATGATTATGATCGTTTTTACTATTTATATACTACTTACTTTGACAATACAGTAGCCAAACTATTCTGGTATGCTTTTTGAAAGAGGAGGTCTTCTGTAGCACTCAAAGTAGTCACGTAGAAACTATACTTCAGCTTGGTAATCAGGTGTTTTTGAAAGCCTAGTTTCCCAACTCTAGAAAAAGAAAGATCAGTACGAACATACGTTAATTAATTTTCATGCCATTTGAGCTAGATAAATATTCATTTACCCATTTTCCTCATGCGCTGGGTCAATAGTTGGAGAGAAAGCACATCTGGGATTGAAAAGCCCACCATGTTCTTGTGTCAAGTTAGGACAACAATTTGCAACTGTGATGACTGCCTATCCAAACTGGCTGTAGACTTCCAGAACTTCCACATCCTGGCAGAGCTAGGGTCAGATTAAGATGCAAAACTCTACTGATGAAAACATAGGCCTTGTTATTACCTACAGTCCTAATTTATCATGAAAAAAGCCAAAACCATGAAGTTATATTAAATATTGATAGGAAATATTTCCCAACGGCATTTTGATTTTTTCTTAGTAAAACAGATTATTACTTTTTTTCTGGGGAATATTGACATTTTGGGAAGTGGACATTCAAAATCAGAGGGCTATTCTGAGGGAGAAATTGCGATCATCTCAAATAATGACTTCATTGCACTCGCTCCTGAAAAGTCAAGACAGCTGTGATTCACTCGAAAGTGAACATCAATTTTCAGACCATGTCAAAGGTCCCAGTCTAGGTATATACATCCTTGAGGCTAGGGGGTGCCAAATATATCTTCAGTGTAGGACAAAAATACAATCCTGTTTAGTGCTGCAATAGTCCTTTCTCTGCGAATTCCACAGAGACGTGATGATTGCCCAGAGAAGCTGCACAGTCCCCTTCATTGGAAGTTCTCAAAAACAAAGTGGATCGAGCCCTGAACAGCCTGGTCTCACACCTCATCATTGACACTGCTTTGGGCAAGAAATTGCACTAGATACCTCCTGAGGTGGCTCACATCTGTATTATCATCTGATCTGATGATGGTATGTCTGATATTTTCAAGTATACTGAGACTTGGTTTCTGATTATCCAGAATGTGCAGATGAGGTATAAATTCTACTGCTTGTGCTTTGTGCCTATAACATCTATGTGCTGGCCTCGTATGGCTCCCTGAAGCACGTGGATCCATTTCTACCATTAAGTGAAGTTATCAATGGCATGAATATAATTCCTGAAGGTTGAGATGTTCCATAAGTGATACATTATTGATTGACATTTTAAAAGGCTGTCATACATATGTACAGTATCAGGGTACTTGTCTGTGATATCTGAAACCTTTTCAGACTAAACATTAAATATAAACCCACAGCCTTTGCTTGTACCCTTTGTACTTCTTTCTTAACTATCTAGACAGAAGCCTCATTTCTCCTGGCTCTCAGAGCTCCTTTGTATCAGCACTGCTTTTGACTAATGAGACTTAGATGTTTTACAGTCGTATTTGTTAATCCGCCATAAAGTATTTCCCATTCTGTAATGCTTTCCTTACATTCAGGCATAAGACTTTTATTTATTCTATAGCTGCCTTGTGCTGGCATAACACAGGAACTTTGCTGATCCTTCTGACAGGAGGAAGTTTGTGGCATCATTGCTTGGTTACCAGGCTTCCCTCTTCCTTTTTATTGGGTCTCTCTATCCTCGGCACTGAAATGTTTTCCTTTCCAGTAGTCATGTGAACAGAGTAATTTGAATAACCGCTGTAGAGATAAAGACGCAAGGAGTTTGATTTAATTTTGTCTTAATTTTATTATATGAAATATAATTTGATAGGGACTAGTGGAATCACTGTGCAGATGGCAAGTGTTAGGCAGATCTTATTACGTGGAACAATTGAGCACTGTCTGCCTTCTATAGCTTTAATTTGCCTTCCCCCATCTTACAGTAAAAAAATTACAATGCTGCTCTTGATGAATTCTGACAAAGGACAATAAACTAACTTAGTTCTAGTTCAGTTTCTATGACAGGCAGTGAAGGTGGGTGCAAGAGCCAATGCTCAAAGGAGATGGGCGTGTGGAGAAGTGACAGCCAAAGTGTGCGCCTCATAATTGGAATTGGAGTAGTCATGTTTAAAAGATTAAATAGTCTTAAGGGAACAATTTATTTGTATCAGTTCTCATGAACTAGCTTAAGATCCAGCTTCTGCCATCCAGCACCTTCTGAGATGAATGTCTCATTTGTGTCGCTTGCTTTAGACCTGATTAGTCTCAGGACTGTGTTTTCTCTATTATGGTGTGTCCTGTTGGTCCTCTAGTGAACATTTTACTGCCAGAAAGAACCCCTGAAAGTGAAAAAGGAAAAGAAAAAGATAGTAATTATCAATATTCTGTTTTATAGTAATATGAAATTTCTGCTGCTGCTGCTGTTTGCATGCACACACTTTCTTGGGTGAATTTCAGACAAGGCAATTAATGCCAGTTAGCAGAACATACCTGCTTAGTCAAAAAAATGGCATGTATTTTTTTACCCCACAAGAAAGTGGACAGCTGTGGGTCTTGGGAAACTTTGTCAATTTACGAACCTAAGCACGTATACAGCATTGAAATCCTTCTGAAATAGTTCACACTTGAGAGAGATCATGGGATGTGATAATCAGGTAGTGGAGCCCTGGCTATAATACCATCTGCTTTTCCTATGTGAAAATAACTCAGGAAGCATTATGGTACTATATGATAATCCCTGCCGAACAGCACATCTAGTTCAAGCCAATATATCTTATTTGAGAACATGAAAGGAAAACAAGGAGTTAGATTAGGGGAGAAAAAAAATATTTTTGCCTAAAAGTACATCGAATTAAAAAAATGTATAGCATTATATATAATCAGTTTTACCAATAATTATATTTTACTTCTTATCTAGTTTAAAATCTTTTAAATCTCTGGATAAATAACAAATTGGCAATCACTTCTGTGTTTAGTGAGTAAAAGACATTTTTAACATCTGCTATCTTTGACACCTACTAGCCAAACAACTTATTTTACTTCCCTTTTTACTCTCTATGCTGTATAATGTCTCTCTATAGTTTCTGTGTTTCCTGTGCAAATCACATTCGATGGGATAGTTGTGTTTAGGATATTCTTCAATGGTAGGAAATTTTTGAAAGATATCAAAAGATTTGGTTTTTTGTTTCGGATTTTTCAAAAGATTCGGATTTAATGATAATTTTTTTTCCTTTGTTTCTATTAGCTAAATTACTGTGAGACTGATTCAGTAAAACGAAAGAAAATTGTACAACAGGATTTTCATAAAAGAAGAGGAAACACATGTGCCTTTTTTCAGGGGATCTTAACCTATTATAAATCTCTCTGTAACTCTTAATTTCCCATGGATAAATATCCCTCTTCTCCCCCTCTGGCCGTGGGTTTGATATGTCAGTCAGATTCTCACAAGTGCCATTCCACTTTTTGTCTAGCTTGTGTTCGTGTAGCCTTTTGCAGACTGTGTTTATTTTTGGATGGGAGGTATTCACATGACTTCCTTGATCGCAATTCTCTCATTCTTTTTCTTAAACACTATCCTGCTTTTTTAAAAATATATTAGTGTAACTTCTATTTCCCTACTAACAAAATCCTCAGCAAACATGTGCTTTAGTCAGAATAATGCCTCAAACATAAGCAGCACATGACAGTAGACTTCCCTGCAATCTACTGCTACTAAAACATTTCAATGCAGCAGATCAGCAACATTAAAATGTACATTACTCTCCCACTTCTAGTAATTTTTAAGGGACCTGATTATACTCTTTCTCTCTAGAGAGCTCTGGGAATTAAGAGTAATTCCACTGAGGTCAATACTGCCATATGATACAGAATTGGGGTCATAAAGGGGAAAAATTGTTGCCTGATCCTCGGGTGAAATGAAAAGGTGCCATGGGATTAGAGATGAATGGGTTTACACACACTCAAGTTAATAAAAAGATACCAAAACTGTTTTCTTTTAGCCTACAGCAGTAATTAGGCATCTGGGTTCATGCAAAGTAAGATTTCTGACATCTAGCCCAGTTTCTAAAAACTTTGCCTTCTAATAGTAAAGCACCAGCCAGTTTTACCGGGGATCTTGGTAGCAATGTTTAGACACCTACTTGTTAGGTGCTGAACAAATGTAATAAAATCATTCTCTGTTCCAAGGGAATTCTAATTCCATCTTTAAAATGAGATGGAGGAAAAAGTGAAAGAACCCATCTGACGTGGCAGTAAGAGGCTGACAAAAATGCCTAATAAGACCTGAAAGTTCTGTTTTTATTCATTTTTTTCATATAGACTAAGTACAGATTCAATTTGCTGCCATTGTGATGTTTTGTTTTGCAATTACTTGAAACAAATAAGCAGGTTATTAAGAGCAGCTGCAGTCCTCTACCTCTGCAGCCCGAACACGGAACATTATAATTAGATACAGATGTCTTCCTCAAGGACGGTACTTTCTGTGTAAATTCTGCCCACTTTGGACACATAGTAACATGGATATTCAATATCCCTCTGATCACAATGTCACTATTATATTTGTATTTGCTTCCAACCTGACTATTGTTGTGCTGGTTTTGGCTGGGATAGAATTAATTTTCTTCATAGTAACTGGTATGGGGGCATGTTTTGTATTTGTGCTGGAAACAGTGTTAATAATAGAGGGATGCGTTAGCTATTGCTGAGCAGCGCTTACACAGAGTCAAGGCCTTCTCTGCTCCTCACCCCACCCCACCAGCAAGCAGGCTGGGAGGGCACAAGAAGCTGGGAGGGACACAGCTGGGAGAGCTGACCCCAACTGACCAAAGGGATATTCCATACCATGTGATGTCATGGTCAGCATATGAAGCTGGGGGAAGAAGAAGGAAGGAGGGGGACATTTGCAGTTAAGGCATTTGTCTTCCTAAGTAACTGTTAGGTGTGATGGAGCCCTGCTTTCCTGGGGATGGCTGAACACCTGCCTGCCAATGGGAAGCAGTGAATGAATTCCTGGTTTTGCTTTGCTTGAGTGCAGCTTTTGCTTTACTTATTTAACTGTCTTTATCTCAACCTGATAGTTTTCTCACTTTTACTTTTCCAATTCTCTCCCCCATCCCCAGGGGGAGTGAGCGAGTGGCTGCGTGGTGCTTAGTTACTGGCTGGGGTTAAACCACGACAATCATAAAAGCAAAAAACCTGCAAGTTACACAGTAATTAATCCTTGAATGCCAAAGTACCTTTAATTATGATCACAAGAACAAGTAATCTACAAGAATGTAATTACTCTGAACTCTGTGTTCATCAGAAATCATTCATGAAGGCCTGTGGCAGCTACTGAAGGTCACGGATCACAGATCTATTCATTTGAGCTTCGCCAGCTTTGTATGTTTTCCCCTCACCTTTTGCACATAGTCATGTGCTAGGCATGTACACATGGCCACAGTAGAGAGTTCTATCCCTCATGTAAACCTTTGCCTGGGTCAACAGGCCCTAATGTGTCCTACTGACAAAAGAATCAATCTATCTCGAGGACAGTTTATGAACTCCAGTTTACATTTTCTCTTTATTTGCAGAACAGAAAGAAAAAGACTGAAACCAACATAAATATTCTCCTGCCCTGTTTTACTAGTCGAGTTCATAACTGATTTATAGGGGCTTCCACTGGCTACGAAGGCCTATCAGCTGTATCAGTTCATCCCTTTGATGATTTTTTTCAGTTTTTCATACCAAAATAAACTGTTCATTTTTATTTAAGTGCTACTCCCAGATATTTCATGTAGATTACACTACAAGTTCCCACTGAGTCCTACAGCCTCCCAGACCCAAATTTAACTTTAAATAACCTACACTTAAATCATAACTTGAAGTGCAATATGTGCATAAATCTTCACAGGTCTGGAACCTAAATACCCTCTCTTACAATAGTAGAATAGAATCTCTTAATCTCTTAAATTAGGCTACATTGCTTAAATCAATCAGTCAAGAATGTCAGGAAACTGAATGTGAAATTTTGTCAGAGAAATTAAACTGCACTCCAGTGTATCTTATGATAGTAATTGCACTTTGTATGTATTTTTTGGTAGGTCTCCATTTAACAAGTTAATAACTGTAGTAGGTTTCTGTATTCCAATGCTGAGAAGTGCAGCAAATTGGGAATTTTTAAAAATTGTAATAATAATAATAATAATAATAATAATAATAATAATAATAATAATAATAATAATAATAATATAATAACACAGGCATGACGGTTACATTTTGAGATTCATATACTTATTCTTTCATTTCTTTGGATGAAAATTTACCTTCCTAGAAGGAAAGGAAGTTTCCTTCACTTTCTGGTTTTGGTACCAACTCATTCTGGAGTAGTTTACTGCCATACTGTTAACCAATGCAGATACAGACGTGTACCCCTACCTGTTAACCAGCTTAACTGAGCTTTGTTTTTCTAGCGGAGAACTCAAGGACAAAGCAGGAGAATAAGAAAGTGCAAAAGAAAAGAGAGGCAAAAGAAGTGTAATAGCAAGAACACCAGCTTTGCCTTCCAGGGACATCTAGGGCTCAAGCAAGCTGAATGGAGGCAGCAGCTTTAAGTGAGTCCTTCTTTTTCAGTCTACTTCAGTTAGATTTTTGCCTTGGAATGATGACTCAAGCTCAACAGTGTCATGGAAGATCCTTGTCTTCTCAAGATACAGCGGGAATGACCCTCTCCATAGTTACCAGTTAGACCCACAGTGCTGGCGCCAACAGCATTCCTGTAGGTAAGTAATATGGTCAGACAGTAGAGCTGTCTTTAAGCACACGCAGCCTCAGAGCCACACCTGCAGAGCAGTAGAGATTTAATTGAAAAGACTCAGTGCCAGGTTTTTCTTGAATTTTACACTCAGCTTTACTAAACTAACAGAGGTGATGGGTTATATCCAGGTACACTGACTAACCTGAAAAGAGAGAGCATGTACCTTCAATACTGTTTTTCAATCCTCATCTTTAAATAGAAATCACCGAATCATAGAATCATAGAATTGTTTAGGTTGGAAGAGACCTTAAAAATCATAAAGTCCAATCATGTGCCTAAGCACCACAACTACAAGTCTTTTAAATACCTCCAGGGATGGTCACTCAACCACTTCCCTGGGCAGCCTGTTCTAGTGCTTGACAAGAAATTTTTCCTAATATCCAGTCTAAACCTCCCCTGGCACAACTTGAGGCCATTTCCTCTTGTCCTGTCACCTGTTACTTGGGAGAAGAGACCAATGCCCACCTCGCTGCAACCTCCTTTCAGGTAGTTGTAGAGAGCGATGAGGTCTCCCCTCAGCCTCCTTTTCTCCAGGCTGAACAACCCCAGTTCCCTCAGCCGCCCCTCATGAGACTTGTGCTCCAGACACTTCACCATCTCTGTTGCCCTTCTCTGGATGCACTCCAGCACCTCAGTGTCTTTCTTGTAGTGAGGGGCCCAAAACTGGACACAGCACTCGAGGTGGGGCCTCACCAGTGCTGAGTACAGGGGGACGATCACTTCCCTCGTCCTGCTGGCCACACTATTGCTGATACGATACTATTGATGGAGGGAAATCCAAACACTATTGATGGAGGGAAAAGCTGCTATCAGATTGCTATGCTGTTGCTATAATCTATTTACTGTAAAATGGAAAATGACCCAGGGAAATAAATGTGCTATGCAAGTCTGGGTAAGAAAGCTCTAACAGGAAATGTTTATTTAAAGAGAAACATAGTTTTCCTGCATATGTGTCACAGATTTTAAAAGATCTAAACAACTGGAGTTGGCAGTTGTCTGTGCTGTCCTTGCTAATGTGAAGGGAATCCGAAAGAGCGTGTTGACTAAAATCCTTGCATGTTTACATCATGTCTGCTGGGTGTTTACATTCTTAAATGGCACGTACCCAGCAACCTGAAAAGAAACCAAGCAGTGATAATTTAACATTTTGGAATAAGTGCAAAGGATCTGCACTTAAAAGCAAGGCAATCAGCAATTCAGTCAGTCACCATCCAAAGGCATTAGAAATAAACAGAAATGAATAAACAGGGAATGTGAAGAGTTTGATTTTTCTATTCATCTTGCTTGTGAATAGACTTACTAAACAAATAGCAGCAACAAGAAGGGTACTGCTGTGTAGGGTGTGCATATTTTAGATTTCATGTCATTATTCTCATTATTTAAATTGCCAAGGGAAAAAAACCAACAAGCTGATAGTGCTAACCAGGTTATTTCTACTACTTCCTTGGATAAGCATAAATTATAACTTTCAGGTACTTGTTGCCATGTATTTATTTATGACCCATATTTCTTCTCTTTTTTATGTCAGTACTGCCTTGGTTCTTGGTTCATATCAGTGTAGAGCAAATTGGAAAATTATTTCTTCTCCTTTTTTTTTTTTTTTATTTCTGAATAGACAAATCATTTGGTATTTAAATAGACAAGAATTTGAAAATTATTCATAACATATTGTTATACATTACTATGTAAAGAGTACAAACATTTGGGCCTATGAAAATGCTGTTGCGTGGCATTGATTCCATTTTATTCTATAAACAGTCTTAAAGAAATGGATCAAATACTCAATTTTCAATTAGAAAACTAAGCGTTCACAAGGAGCTTTCAGCTAAATCATGCTAATCACTATGAAAATACTATTATAAATAGTAAAGTGGAATACGAATAAGAGACTCCTTATAAAGGCATATTCCCTAATTATCATCTGAATTTTGTCATAGTGACACAACATTAATCAGCAAAGTTTTATCTAACCTGTAGAGTTAAATATTAGCTAGTATTAGATTAAAGATATAGGCAAAATAAATAGACTTCAACTTTGATCACAAAATGAATGTGTGGCAATTGAATATGTGAAAGCCAAACTGCAGTTACAGTATTTCACACAAGGGAAGCATAGAAACACTGGATAAAAACAGACAAAAAGGGCATTCCCTGGGTATGTGAAAAGAATACGGTGAAAAAAAGAATACAAATTGCCGTAAGGAACATCATGCACATGGGCAGGTAAATAAATAAAGTGACTTTTTGTATCTCGCATAAGCTCTAAGCAACTCAGTGTTATTCAGTGGTGTCAGATACTGCTGAAATGTCCAAGACCGCAACAATCAATTGAAAACTGTGACTGATTAGGGATTTAAAGGGATTATAAGCATTATTCATGCTTTTATCTCTTCTGTGGCCACCCAATTTGACAGAAAATCCATTTCTTACAACTTTAAATCCCTGAACTTCACAAGGTATTTAAAGAATATTTTTATAAAGTGCATCCTTGTCTGGAATAAAAGATCATGGATGCACTGACTTCAACAGGGCTGTGCCAGTTTTTATTATTCAGATATATGTCCCAATTCTTTCACCTTTATTGAAAAACAAAGCTTTGGAAATGTGGCCACATGAAAGCTGATACTGTGCTGACTCTCACAAAGGCACTGAAACAAGTCAGTGACCTAAGATACATAAGGATACACCCCCCATCCGAATCATCAGAAGATAAAATCTGTGAGTCTCTACTGAAACTTAAGCGATTCCAGTCAGATCATTACAATAGCATCTTTATAATACCCAGTTTTGGATTAAGGCAAAGCAATTTTACATTTTTTGCATGATCATCAGATTTGGTAACTGTTTTAAGAGTACTTAAGTGTCTCATCCTTCATTAAATCAGCATAAATATTTCTTTCTCATGTAGCAAAGCAAAGCTTAATTACTGAGTTTGATGACAGCTTTACGTAGTACCTCTAAGATGATTCCAGGGCACCACTGCCTTAGGGCACTAACTTTAACATCACGGCTTCAGAAGCTGACACTAATTATATTTGCTTCCAAAAAATCCGGCCTTTCCCATCTCTGTCTCCTTGTTTTGCTCCTGTGCCGCCTACTCCCGTATGCCAGCACAAGTGTTCATGTACTCACAGTCCAGGTTGAAATCAACCTAGAAAAAGAGATGGTGGGGGACAAAACTTTCTCTTTTAGCAGGAATGCCAGGTTATGTACACTTAAACCGACTATGCTACTTAAAAAAATAAGACACGGGGGAGCCCTGCTATTACCAACCCAACGGAGGGTACTTTCTGCTGTGTTTCAAGAACAGGAAAATCCTCATCACCCGCCCTCGTGTTTCCCTGACCCCCTGAGCTGCTGTAGTTGCTTGGGGTAAGCGTTAGAACTAGAAATGCTTGTTCCTTCCCCCAGTGCCTCAAAAAAGGGGGGTTTGTATTCTTTTAGAAGGAATAAAAATGCCAATGCGTTTATGGGAAAGGATGAAGTCATTCTGCCTTTATCACACCAATATGGCAAGAGGTGCTGCCTGGGTTAAGATTTGGAAATACAGCACAGAGTATCCCCAGCTACCTCAGCCTAGCCGTGATTGTCTTAGGCTTGAAAACAGATTTTAGGACATACTCTTTAAAGATCTGCATATGAGATAAAATAGTGCTGGTTGGAAAACACCTATTAAACACCTTTGAGCAGAGAAAGTGAATAACCCATCAGATAGAAAGTAGTTAAACAGATCAAGTTTCTGGGTTTTTTTTGCCTTGAAAGGTATGCTTCCAAGTGGTATTTATAATGGCAATGAAGCTAGAAAAGAACTAAGGAAAGAACAAAAATGATTCTTTGTTCATGGTTGGAGAATGTTTATTCGAATAAGAATAAAGAAATGTGACTGCAAGTCACCTGCTCTGAACCACTACCTGACCTCAGGTAAGAAAGTGAGATTAAAATCATGTAACTGTGGCACATAGAAAAAATTGTGCAACTAGATATTAATTTGCTTAGGAAGGGAGACAGGTGAATACTTAACATCTGCTCAGAGACATGACAGGTAGCAGACTTGGTTAATTAAACAAATATTTGTAGATAATTTATCTGAGATTGCTAGAAAAAGATCTTGATTCTTTTTTTGTTTAATGACTATCATGTGTAGTGGATTTACGGAACAGGGAAAAACTGTGTGATAACATATAAATTATGTGAATACATGTAAATGAATAATTTACTCAGTGATTGATGGGGGCATAATTACTGATTATATTAATGGACATTTTTATTTGACTATCTCTGACAGATAATGAACAATCTTTCAATGGTCTTGGTTATCACTAACATAGAATAAACTATTTGTAGTCATGAAGACAAAAATAAAAACATTTGTATAGATATAAACCCCAAGATATTTTGTTTCTAATCCAAAGAACTCTGCGATTATTTTTTTTCTTGCCTCTTTCTTCCTAGGGCGCTAGTTCACATAATGTGTATTTTACTCAGAATCTTATATCTGTCATGAGATGTGTGATGATACAGTGAACACAAAGCCAGAATTGCCAGAATTCATGCAAATTTATGTAATATAGTCAATACTCATTAGGAAACACATTTATTCAGCAATAAACAAGTATGGACCTGTCATGCACTTATGATGACAACAATCTTCCTGAAGAGATAGATCATTCTCCAGGAGGAAGTTTATGTTCTCATTGCCTCGAACTGCACTGGCCCTCAGAGCACAGGAACATCTGAGTTGAGCTTCTGCAGCCATGGCTGCTTTGGGGCCTCATAGACAGCTGCCTCGTCTTTTTTAGTATTTTTTTAAGAATGGAGGAGGGGTAATGAAAGTCATCTATACCAGGCTAAATTTTTTTTGGGGAAATCTTTATTCCTTAATGGCACGGCAGAGCAGAAAACAGCAATGTTTGTAGGCACAGATCTCAGTCGTCCTCCCATTAATGCTGCAAAAGAAATGTGATGGGGTCAAGAAACAGGTTGTGTTCATTCTTTTATCTGTAACTCATCTCCAGCGTGTACTTACTGTGTAGTCTGCCAGTCACTGCTGCATCAAACGCTCTTCTACCTCTAAGGAGAAGTTGACTGCTTAGTATAACCACTGCCTTTAGAACGAGAAAGATGGCATGGAATGGGTGAAGAAGACGTAGCCATCACGCCTCAGCTTTTCCGATGGAGAACCCGCAATATATAACACGGGGGGAGCGGCTGTGCTGCTGTGCCCCCTCCCATTCGTATTGCAGCGGTGTCTCTTAAGCGATGTCTTAAGACATTGGCTTCGGATTTGACAGACCTGCACACGGCTGTCTGCAGCCAGTGAAGCCAAAGGCCAGTTATGTTTCCATGATTCTCTGTTTCCTATTAGTAAAATGAATGTATTTAAAAAATAAGGAAGCCTTCTGATACCCCAGTTAAGAGGGCTATACACATCCTTGATTTTTTTTTTACTTCTAGAAGCTTGGTAGTTACCTGAAAAATTAATACAGTAACTTTCAAGTGAAATACTCCTTGTCTGAAAGTGAATGTGTATTCCTTCTGGAAGTGATTCTGATGTCTTTTAGTGGGGTCTACAAAGGAAATATCGTAATTTATACTGCTTAGTAAACTATTAACATAATAGATACACAAGGACAGAGAATCAACATTTTGGACTATTATTATTCAGTGGTTTTTAAAGCCTTTGCTGTCATGAGAATAAATAGAAACTTTAAAATGCTCCTGTGTAGGCTTGTATTCACCAGGTTCCTAAGATCTTTTGCAAAGGGAAGTGATTTTGATTTAAATAATTTATTATCGGGGTCACAGTGAACTCTACATCTGAAATGCAGACTGATCACAGGTTGCCCATCTCCATGCTTTCAAAAAGACTGAGTCAGGATCCAAAAAAAGGTAAGTTTGGCTTAAAAAAAAGAGAATTTAAGAGAAAAATAGGTCTATGTTTCTTTCGCTTACTTATCTTTTTGGAAGTCTATACAATGAACTTTTCACTACTGATATGGTTAACTACGTTTACCTGTCAAAATGCATCTGGTGTTCTGACATTTTAAAGCTCTCTCCATTCCATGGAGTTCAAGATTGACCCATTTCCCATTTTTCTTTCCATTTTCTATTTTATCAGTATAGATTCCACATTTTAACTTTTTATTTAATGAAAACCCACGTATTTCAGTAAAAAGTTAAAGCTTTCAATACATTAAGATTTTAAAAATATGTAAAATGTGTTGAAGAAAATGTTGAAAAAATTAAAAGTGAGTAACATGAATGACTTCTAAAACCTTTTATTTTTTTTTCTAAAACTGTTATTTGTTAGGGAAGATATTTTGAGTGGAATAGGTCAGACGACTTTGTATGTAATGCCTGCCAACTATTGTCGGTCTTCGTATCTAAATATATAAATGTATTCTAAAATTTCTTTGCTTTGCTGGACAGGCTGGCTATGAGATAACTTCCTCAATGGAAGAAGTTACCCTGAAGAAAAGGACATGTATCTCCAGAGGTGAGCGACTTTCCCTGATCGCATGATAATTTTCCTGTCCTGTGCTTAATTGTCACGTCTCTTTCCTGGAGTCAGAACCTCCAATCCAGAATTCCTGCTGCTCCTTCATCTCACAGAGAAATAAGGAAAATGAAATTCCTTAGTGAACCAGACCTCAGTGATTTGCTTTCCATGGGGGGAAACACTGCCCCTGCAGAAAGGATAGAGCTTCCTGAGCTGTGTAACGCCAACTTCTGAGCAAAGAATAGTTTAGTGCTTGGCGGTCGACCTGCAGGACTGTAAAACCTTCCCAAGGTATGAAGAAATGTTTCTGAAGAACATTGGAGCTCCGCATTTCCTCTCCCTTGGATAATGGATGTTCCCTTTAAAGCATTTATGCTATTGATTGTCTCATAGGCTTTATCACTGTTTTACAAAAAGCTGTTTCCTCGTGTAGTTCTATGTTCATTATTCTATTTACTTCTGAGAAAAATATTAACTTCAGAAGGTCTCAGGCAGGGATTTATCATCCTGGATCCAATGACTAAAAACTGATAATTCAGTGGCTGTTTGCAAGCAAAGAGCAGCCCCATGCCAGGTCATGTTCCCACAGGCTTCTCTGATAATCACTAATTGCTCCAAAATCATATAATCAAAACAGAAAAGGGAGCTGATTTCATAGTGACATCAATTAGAGGAAGAGATGACACACTACATCAGCCTGCCCATGAATGCTGGGTTTCTTCTACTTACCAGTGTCATGTTTACTCTCATTTTAAATAATGTAAATGCTGAAGGTTCTGCCATTTTAGTAAGGAGACTGCTCCTCACCTGAATGCAGTTCACCCTCAAATAATTCCTACAGGCATGAATTTTCTTCTGATTTTCATACTCTCTTGTACTAGACTAAATAATTGTGTTTTCCTCCTTGTTAACGCCCTTCTATATCTTTAAGCATTTATAATGTGTCCAATTAGTTGTATGATGGCAAGCTATACCAATGCTGGGAGAGTATCTTCTAAATGAAAAAATGGGAGTTAGGCATTGATTTTCTGTAAAAGCAGAGCACTTAACTGCACAACACTCTGCTTTCTCCTGGGCCAGATCCAGGAAAGGATTTAGGCACCTAAGAGAACAGTTGGGTAGATACAAATTATCTAAATCCATTCAGCCACTATTTAACCTTTGGGGAGCCTAAATTCGATAAGGAACTCCCTGTTCCATCTTAAAATCCCTAAGTACCTAGACTTGTGCTTCTGTGGATGCTCAGACCAGATGATGCCTATGTAGTCATCTTATTACTTATTTTCCTTCTAAATACGACTGGGACCCCAGCAGGAGACATTCCTTTGCTTCAATCTACCCTGAGATTTAACCTAAGAGGTTTCTTTGCAGCATGCCAAGAGCACATCTACAGTAACAGGCTGCCTCTTCCTGCAGTCTGCCTTTCTTTAAGTTAAAGGAGAAAATGACGACGCTGTTCACTTTTTCTATCAGATTCTAGAGGTCACCAGCTCACAAATTAGGGTCCGGGTTCAGTTTCTTCCTCAGTCAGAGAGCACTAAACACACAGGTTCTGTCTCAAAGGAAAGTGCTTTCACCACGTATTCAGGCCACCAGCTACATCATCAGCAAAGAGAGGAGAAGCCCTTGTACCTTCTGGTGCGGCCCCATGGAAAGGAGTGCCAGGGTCTCTGGCCACGGAGACACTGCCGTGCTGCCGTCTGCGGCGTTCCAGGCGGCGCATCTAGAAATTACCCTGACTTGTTATGTGCAGAAGCCAAGGGAAGCAATATGTGAATTTGGGGGTCTGTTATATACCCAAATGTGTATTTGGTATCCACGTGGTTAGCCTCTGTCCTCAAGTTAGTCTAGCTCCTCACCCGTATCGATTTTATTTTTCCTTAGATTTTAAGATTTTCTCAGATTTTAAGAAGGTAATTGTAAGGACGAGGGAATTTCATATTAGAAACATTTTCTTTCTTTTCTTTTGAAGTTCTTCTCTGGATTTATATTTTCATTTTTTTCTGAAAGTTTCAGCTAGCATTACATATCGGTTATTTCTTTTTGAGCCTTTGATCATGTTTAGATGTTTTTTTCTGGAGCATTTCATGCCTTTGTACAGCTATCTGTCGTTGAGATTTAACAGAAATTGAGCAGTATGTACTTGTTTATTTTATCCCTGTATTACACTAAAATTTATGTTTGAATTGTTACTCAGTCTTGTCAAAAATGTCTGTCTTCACAGATTTTTCCTTTTTCTGACATATGTATTTTTGAAACTGTTTTTCTTAAGACTATTAACTCGTAATTTTTGAATTTAATTGTTATTTTTTATTAATAGGTGCCTTCTCTCTCTAGGTCAATATAAATACCTTGCTATATATGTGGCTAAAATAGCCATAATAATATTGTTTTTCTCGGTCCTTAGAAGAAAAATGCAAATGCCATCTTGTTGTACCTTCCTGGATAGACTCTTACGCTATTCTGATGCTGTTACCCATACTGAGATCCCTCACTTATGACTTTAATCTATCAGATTCCTTTCATGTTGTTTCCTTTCAGGCTGTTTTATGTGTAACTCTTCCTGAGGTATTTTTAAAGGGCTTTCTAAAATTTAAATGTAAATATATTATAAATTTAAATATATTAAATCTGCTGCTTCCCTTCCCTCTATTGGTTTTGTCATTCTATCAAGAAAATAATCAACTTTGACAAAGCTGTTGTTTGCAAGCACATGTTGAACATGGCATATAACATATTATCCCTCTTAAGCTAATATGCGTATTGAGAGACACGTGTTGAATATTTGATAAAAAAGACGGAATTTATGTATTGAGGCTCTGTTGGGTAAAGCACAATAGTAGCTAATTTACAAGGCTTAATTCTGACTTTAGAATACTGCTTTTATTGCAGTAAACTGTGTTATTACTTTGTCAGGGCTCATCAAACAAATATTTTGAATAAAATTGAGTGTCTGGGTTGTTTCCAGAAATCTCAGCATGGCTATTTATTGTTACTCAAGATACATGCTCATTTTCATAAATCAGGAGGCATTTTCCCTTTCCTTACATAGATAACTTCAGAAGCGAAGCTGAATGCTGGCAAATATCACCTAGTGTCAGTTTCCTTAGGATCACCTTTATGTGCCAGATTCTGGGAAGCAGTTTGTGTTTCACAAACACTTCCAAAGAGCTGAGGATCAGCTGTGAACTTTCACACCGCAGACAGCGTGTTGTGGATTAAGAACTGCTGTTATTGTGAGAATGAGTTGCTGGATGTTTTGTTCTTTATGACAGAAACCCCTGTGGTGACTTCTTGTTAAATTATTATTTTTCAGTAGCTAACAGCAAATTGAAATCTCCCTTACAACATAGGCAGAAATTCTGCCTATAATGGAGGAAGAATTATTTATCGGCTTTTTTTTTCATTCTGAATCCTTTCACTACTTGTTCTACTTTTTGTCCTTTTTCAGCTGCTTTTGTTTCTGCCTAAGAAGCCTGATTCTCCTCCAGCAGGGGTCAATGAAATCTTGCCATTAACCATAAAGGAAATGAAAAACTATCCCCTCAGAAGTCATTACAGCCCATTCTTTTTTTCTCCTGCTGCTTTAGTCTATGGTTTTGGTCTTTCATAACTCTTCTGTTTATTGTTTCAGTTTGCAACTGTTCCCTCATGTTTTGGCTCATTGATTTTGCTTCCTTGGTTCTCACAGTAGTTTTACTACTCATTCTGTTTTCCGTTCTACAAAGGAAATAGGTATTTTGCTGTACAAACAGGTTGGTTGTTGGATTTGATGCAACAGCAATCATCAGCCCTCCATCCAGTAAGGTTAATATCCTGTGAACTCCAGCCTTCGTCTACCGCCATTCCCTCTCATGTCCATGGCTTATGAAAGGATCACATTTTATTTGCTGGATTTACCGGTGTTTTCTTCTTCTGGTAATTGCCTGACCTGCTATGATTGTTTGTTTGCGGTATTTACTGACTCACAGATCTTTCTGCTTACTTTATCTCTGCTCGTTCTTATCAGCGGAGGCTCATTGACATTTTGTTTGGTCAGTGCCCACACACAGACCTCTCAGTAAAAGTTCCCATATTCTAATGATGAGCACTTTGATCTCCATAAGGCTTTCTGGTTTATCTCTGTAAGGTTTTCTTGTTTGTATAGCATTCAGGGGAAAAAAACACTCTGAAATTAATGGTATGTTTTATGTGATAATTTCCTTTTTTTTTTACTACATACTTAAACCAGAAAACATTTACTTTCTTTTATACCCCATGAGAGTCATATGTTTTTGTTACAAAAATAAAAGCTAATTTTACAACATGCAAAATTAACAAAATTTGCTTGGAATAACCCCTCCCCCCGATTTTAATTTTGTTTCAGAATATGTTTTTGTTTATCCTTGTACTGCAAAATGCTAAGTAAATGTCATTAGTGCCTTTACACACTGTGCTCTGTGCAATTTATGCTGAGCAGCAACAGACTTCAGCAATAAGTGGCCACATAGCGAGATGAACAGTTATATAAGCACAGACAGTAATTGGATGCTATTAATGAGAATTTGGGATAACACCATTTTTTAGCCCCAGACGTTGTTAGCATTTTAGAATCTCAATTAATGCCACATACACTCTTTTTACAATGTATAATTATTTTCCTAATCTCCAGATATCCTCTGCAGAATCACTGAAACAAGGACCTCTCGGTGTTACCCTGATTTGTCCAAGTGCCTCAGATTATGTAGCACAATTATGGATTTTTAGATGGTGACCCTGCACAAGGATAGGTGAAAAGTCGTGTCACTTTGTAGGCAGCTCTAAGAAGAAATTGTACTTTTCAGAGTCCTAGTTCTTTTACCTTTTTCCCTTCTTCCCGCCTGTTCCTGTGAATAAGTGTCTGTACCCCTAGAAAGGGTGGCTGCTTATATTACACCTGCTCAGATAGTCTGGCTGGCCAGAAGCCAGAGCAGGGCAGAAGGAAACATCTGTTCATATTTTATTTTTCCTTGCTATTGGCTTACAGAAGGGAATTATCAGGAAGCTGGGGTCAGGCCTGCACCAGACCCCTATTTTTGAGGTATTTTCCAGCATGACAGCCCTCGTTCTCCTCTAACTAGATGAGATTGGGAACTGATCTGGGATGTTGGCAGCTTAAAGGGGCACGACTCCAGCATCTGCTGTGGACAAATAGACACTTCTTAGCAGAAGGTGTTGCAAAGTGAAAAACACCCTAGTCTTCAAAATATAAAGTTTCCCACTGAAAACTGTGGCCTTGCCACGTGAGTATGAGCACGATCTGACCTGATTTTCCAGGTAACTGCGGTTACTGCAAATGAAGCCAGTGGGAGCTGCAGGTCCTCAGCACTTTGGAAAATCAGGTATCGAGTAACGAAGCTGAACTTGCAAAGGCAATTTTTTTAAAAGACTACTAGTTGATCAGTGTTCAGATAAACCCTCAAATTGTGCTGAATGTGATCATATTTAAAGGAATTCATACCTATAGCAATCTAATACAGCACTGCAATTGAAAGAAAGAATCGCAAGAAATTCAAAGTAATTTTCTTACTGTGTTGTATTTCTTATTTTCTGCTTAAAGTCATTGAGCTCTATCTGATTGGCTGATCTTTTATCTTTAACCAAAATCTGTGGCTACTGAAGTTAGTTTTTACGGGAAGATTATTGCTAGGTGAAAAGCTTGGAATTTTGGATAAAATGCTTTGTATTAGAACCTTGTGGAAAGTGATGAATCTACCTTCTTGTTCATCCTTTGAAGACCGAAAGAGCCTTCTTTTACCTAGTTTACCAGTACTTGTGCTTTCTAGCCCAGGACACCTCCCCTAAGAAATCATCCTCACTTCCCCTATGCTTCAGCAGATATCATATCAAAAAGGTTGACAAGTTCAGTAGCACTCCACCTCCTTGGGCACTTCAAAAGAAGGGGTAATTTGAACAAAATATTTTAAAATACGGCTACAAGCCTGCTTCTTTGCATATGATTTTGTGCAGTCTTCATCCCTGGAGGCTCTCAAGACCAAACTGCATAAAATCCTGAGCAACCTGGTCTGATCACACATTTGACCCTGCTTTGAGCAAGAGATTCAACTAAAGACCTCCTGAGGTCCATACTGAAATGAATTACTCTGTGTGCTTTTAAAAATTCTTGTGCATCTGGAATGACAGCAGGATTTGGTGGGAACGGCTTCTCTTACTGCTTTCTTCCCAGTGTGCCAGGGAGAGCTGGCTTCAGAAGCTTCTGCTTTTCAAGAGGCAAGATTCCCTTGGTTCTGAACTTATCAAAGGCTGGAAGCCAGGCAAGATGCCAGGCAAGATGCAAGTTACATAAGACTTTCAGTATTATTAATATACTAAAACTAAGCTTTCCTTGTATTTCAATTGTCTGTAGCATACGCCAATGATATGTGTTAACACTATATTTATTTTTCAAGAGAACTGTCTCATCACCTCTGAATATATGTATTGTTTCTATCTGTTATTTTGTATAAGAATTACCTGCAAAGTTCAGTTTATGAAAGAGAGGGATTGCAGAAGAAAATACAGGAGCACTACAATACATTTTTTAAAAGACTAAGCACTTTTTGAACTAAGACTCTCTGAAGCAAAATGTCTGAATGCTTCTCTAAATGAAAAGTCACCATAAAGAAAAAAATTTGAAGTGTGAATTTAAAACTCATAAGCTACTCCATATTAATTCCTTTTGCGGATTCTCTTAGCTAGCAATAAGTGTGAAGTAATTTACTCCACTTCCAAAAAGCCTCCGTAAGTTCACACCTTAGCTTTTGACATGGAGGAGTTTATCTCACATTCACTGTGCATTGAGCGCCTACATGAGTAACAAGTGTGTTGCAAATTCACAAACTCTGATCAATGTTGCTGTGTAAAAAAAACCCTTGTGTACATTTTGGAGTACTCACACATGCTTTGGAAAGAAAACCTACATGATCAGGATCGAGGTAAAGGGATGACTTAGAGTCACCTTAAATATATTCCAATGGTTGCTCCTGGGGCATGCGGCAAGTCTTCCTGAGATTCAGCATTGCTCCTGCTCCAGGTTGGCAGTGAATCTGAAACACCTTGTATGGAGAAATGACAGAAGAGTAGGAAATATTAGACTGATTTGAGCATGCAACCCTAGTCCTCCACTGCTTCTAGTACATGCTTTTATTCCGTCCCATCTCTTTGTTCAACAAAGTGCTGTGGTATTAGAGAGCGCTTCTTTGTGCCCTGCCACAGAAGGTGTGGCAAGTTCAGACCCCCAGATCCTGTGCTGTGTTGGGCAGAGTGAAACCTGACCACTGGGGCAGCCTCTGCATCACCAAGAGCCATGGGAAGAGCTTGGAGCTCCTGCCTTACATGGGAAACCCCTCTAACTTTTGTCACTCTCCTCTGTAACTTTAGGAGCTTCTTAATAAGATAAGCAAATGTATAGCTAACAATGATGGCAATGGCAGGGTTCAGTCATCAACAGGTGTATTTTCTGCATGGCCATACTCACCAACAGCAAAGGTCACTGTGGGCAGATTTAGGCTTCAGGCTAACCCATTCTAAGTATATATGAAGCCCTTCCAAAATTATTAAAACCGATCGCACGTGAGACAGTATTCAATCAGTTTACTAAATCATTCAGCAAAATTCAGCAGGTTTGTAGAATCAGTTCAATTTGACAAACTTCCCCGAGCCTTTTGTGCTTAATCAGCCTTTTTGCTCTAAAAGCTGAGTGGGAATTCTCACTATGGCCTTTTTTCTAACAAATTTTTCAGTGCTTTCTGTCTCTCACTAAGCCAAAAATACTGAGGGAACAGTCGTCTTTGTGGCATTTTGGCACTTGTAATCCAGACTGGAACCATGGTGTGCAGAAAGCTTAAAAACTCCAAAGAAAAGCTAACTATATTTTATGAATCTCTAAAAATTCAGGTAAAATGATGTTTGTCTTTGTAAAACAATGTATCCATTCCAATTGCAAAATCATATGGTGGCTTGGCTAGAAGAAAACAGGCAAGTTATAACACTTCAAAATGTATTATCAAAAAACTCATATTCTCGATAATTTAATGTTTGGAAGACACTTTTGCAATTTATGCCTATGATCAGAATGTGTGAATAAAAATGATCTTTGTAATGAGTTTACAAGCTAAAAATTCAGTCTGCGTCAAGTCAACAAAGTACTTAATAGAGCTAACCTCAAGAACAGGGTATCCAAAAATCATTAGCATGGCTGAAAAATTGTGAAAAAATCAGGAAATCACAAGAATCACAAGAAAAATTCACAAGAAAAAGTGAGTTCTCTCTATATGGATTCAGATTTTTGAACATTCTTTAAAGGTTAAAGAGTTTCTCTTCAAATGAAAACTGGAACTCTCACTTAATCACACAACTTCAGGACTGAGAGCTTTCAAAAACATGGCCATTACCCATAGGAAAATTAGAAGAGACAAAACATTGCATATCCTTAATAGCCAGGTAAATGCATACATAAGACTTTACAGGATGGAGACCTACATGAGACTAACGATAGTTGTATCTGTACTGCACCGGTGAAGGAGTGGAGATCTTAAATTAGTGGGGAGCAGTGGTAGGTCTGGAACTGGAAGCTGTCTGTCCACGCTCATATGAAGCTGAGACACATCATTTATTAGCCGAGGTGTAAGAGATTGTGGGACTCTAGAAGCAGCAGCACTGTATTATGTGAGCTTTCTAATCTGTTATCGTGACAACTCCATGTACCACATCCATTATGTCATGTATATGTGTTCTGCATGACTCAAATATACATTTTCCCCCAACGTTGGACACCTTCCCCAACATTGGACACTTTTAAGATTCAGTTTTTGCCAAAAAAGGTTGTACCAGATGATCCTTGAGGTCCCTTCCAACCTGGAATTCTATGATTCTATGATGGCCAAATAATAAGTGAAATGCCTGAAATGTTTTAGGGGTTGTTTATTTCTGAAACATTTTGTCTTTGAATATAACTTTGCTGTTTCCTTTAGCAGAGAGGTATTCCTGCAATACAAAATCGTAGGAGGGACAGAGGGGTTCCAGGTCTGAGAAGCCCCATAAAGGAAGGCATGAAAATAAGAATGGAAGGAGGATGCTTTGGGAAGTGTTCAGGAGGATAAGTGAGGAAGATACTGTAAATATATAAATGGAGATAAAGGTACTCAGTTTTAGAGTCCAGAGCCCAGAAGAGGAGTAAATTTGAAAAAGTGTCTATTCGATTATGCCTACAACTATGTGAAAAAATTAATTAATCTACATAATGAAAGTTGTGACACAAATGAGAAATGCTGAGCTAACTATGGCAACAATACAAAGGGCCATCAATAGGCTTACTATTGAATACTTTGGTTAATGTTGCTGTCAATGTACATTGTGCTTACTTAGATTACAACTATACCAAAGAATTTAACATTTATGTGGGAAGACAAGAGACATTCAGTCAACAGATGGGGAGGGTACGTGCAAACAGGAAACGCTAGTCAGTACGATAGGCAGCAGTCTTAAGACATGGGCTGCTTAACCTTTGTCAACATTTCGTAGGTGTCACTGAGGAAAATTTCAAATGTGATTAACCAGTGACTTTTGCAGGTACGTTACAGTGCAAGAGAGAACAGGATGTTTGGCTGTGCTAGGTGGAAGGATTCAGCGCAGGGGATGATTGCACGTACAGCAGGAAAGGGAGATGTGTGCACCATGCAACTCGAGAGGAGAGTGGCAGACAGGTTTTCACTGTCACTTCTGAAGACTTACATCCCCCAGCCAATGCGGCCAGTGTGTCTCAAATGTACAACAGCACTAGGCATACTTCTCAGGTTAGCCCATGTGATTGGTACTCGTGCTGAACACCCCTGTTAACCCCATTTACGGCATCTCGATAAGCAGCAGTTGCATCAGATTTGGCATCATCACTAATTTCACAGCCACCCAGGATTATCTCCGGGAATATCTCTTTATTTTTTTTATTTTGTCACACTGGTTTTCCCCCAGTGTAAGCTGCACTTGCAGGAGAGCTGCTCTGTCCTTGTAGGAGTGTAGGAAGCCAGGAGTTTTCACATGGATCACTAGGGCAGGAGGGTTAATTTCTGCCCAGATTCAGGTGCCTTGCAATTTCTACCAATAGCAGGGTCAATATATCATTAAAACTTTTGTGTGTGGACTATAAAAAGGCTTGGGCTGAAACCAAGAGGAGGGCCTGACTTAATTGAGAAGTACCCTTTGAGGCAAACGGGATTTTCTCTTTCCTTGTGCTCCCCTGTTGGTTTGTTGCCCTTTTACATATTTCCCTGTTCTTTCAAGCTAAATCTTTTCCTTCTTGATACGTCTTCCCTGATCTACCCAGGGATCTTCTCTACCTTCTTCCCAGGAAGCCACTGGGTCTTACCATTCCCACCAACAAGGTACCAGCCTCAAGTTCCCTACTGCCACCTCTGTTGACAGTGTCCCCTCCCTGTCGCCCTCTGCCACCTGCTCTGGGAGGTGCTCGGCAGTTAACCTCTCTCCATAACCTACATTCCCATGGACTTTCACCCTGCAGGGCAGCTTGGGAGCCTGTGAGCACCAGCTAGTGGTGTTTGGACAGTCTGGGAAGTTGTGAAGTGTGAAGAATGTTAAGTACAGCGTAAGACTCTGCACACATGGTATGGACACACAGCCCTCCAAAAAAGAGAGTTCCCAACAGATTTTCATATATTTACCCTCAACATAAAAAGAAAATCAAATCGAAAGAGTCAAAATAATTTAAGAGGAAGGGAACTTAATTGTCCTTATTGTTTGATTCTAAACCTATTGAACCTCTGATGAAAACAGAAAATATTTTAAACTGAAAGCTCCCTTTATCTGTGATGTTAATAGGGACACATTGTGCACTTCAGTTTTTTTCCATTCATTTGCTCCTAGATAAGCAGTATGCTATTACTCTCTAGTGGTGCTGTCTTCAGGGACTATTTCTGTCCGGCACTTGGGAGAATGCATTATGAGATGTCAGCATGTGTGAGCAGAGATAGCATGGCTTGTCATGTACAGATAGGCCATATTCTGCTATAAAATGATGGCTTTGTCTTTTATCACTGCCACAGTCTTACTTAACAAGCTGTGACTCTGTGGTTCATCACAAAGAAAACTGTCATCCCTAGATACGTGCCTTGAATGTCCTTTCATCTTCCATGCAGGTAGGATCTGCCATGTGACATCAAGCAGAACAGTAACTCCAGATGGACTCTGCTAGTGCAGCAGTATATTAACAAAGGGGTTTACTGGCACAAATCCAGGCTTTGCACCTTAGATTAGATTACAGGGATGAGGAAAACATATGTAAGCTTTTAAACGAAGCAAGACCTAGTAATATGTCATAAATATAATTAGAAAAGGAAATGTTAGTAATCCATTGTGTTTAAGCGATAATTTATTTATCACGGTGTTATTCCGAGCAACAGATAAATCAATTAGGGTTGCTTTTGAAAGCAAATAAATAGTGTCGGTTCAATGGAGTGATGACAGATGAAGTGTTTTGAGGAACCCAAAAGTTCTGCAGTTGGATTTCTCCACATAATTATGTTTAGGGTGAAATCTGGAGAATCACTGGCCTTCACTAAAGACTGTGATGCTGCTAGCAATTTTTCCGGATCTTAGCGCTTCTGCTCCTAAGGTCACTGAACAAAGAAACAGTGTCCGTTGCTAGGATCAGAGACAGACACCTAAGGAGAAAAGCCTTCAGCGTTTCCAGAGGGCACATATATTAAATAGTTATACAGGGTGTTTAGTGAGTGTTTTGCACCAGAGCCTGCAGGTCAGAATTTTTCTTGCAGAGGAATGTGGACATACTCTGCTCACTTCAGCATTTTGTAAGGCCATGGGACATATTATACTGCCAGAGTTGTGATTCTGCAGATCAGATTAAACTACTTTGTGGACATTAAAGTATGAATATTTCATGTGAGCTTTTACAGGGCTGAATTTAAACTAAGGTGCTGAAGTACTTCTCCACATTCCTCTTCCCTGGGATTTTGTATTTTTAAACTAGTCTTCCCTTGCCTAAAGTTGTTCTTCCATGGGACTCCTTTTTAATTGTGTAAGTGGGAAAATCAGAAATATTAACCCTCATGAGGTGCAGGCTTCCAATCCCAGTGCAGTAAAAGGAAGGAGAAGAAGAAAGAGATGTCTGTCAGTCAACAAAAGTGTCTTCTGAGCGTGTAAAATTACAAGGAGTGGAAACAGAGCAGTTTGTCCATTGATGGAAAAGCGCAGCATTCAGATACAATAATGCTGCCAGGATTTGAGGGATGCCAAGGAAACCTCTGTGGACGTGTTACCAGTAAAAGTGCCTGCCTGGCTGCTGCTTAAAAATAGAAAAGAGGGTGTTGAGTACATAGAAACTGATGTTGAAGAATTTCCGACCTCTTTATTTTAAAAAAGTGTCATCTCCCTCTGCCTGATTCTGAGTGTTCTCACCCCCACCGGTGCTCACAGACTTGAAACAAAATATAACTCCCTGGATATGAGGTTATAGATAGTCTCTACTTGGATAATGTTCCACCTTTGGGCCTGAATGCATGCTTCCCACTGATGACTATTAGTAGCTATACTGAAGATTGGTATCACTACATGCTAATATGGACCACACAGATCATTTGGGCTCCTTATCTGGGAGGGAGGGAAATGAAACCACTGGTTTTGTTTCACTTTAAAACCTATGCTCAGGTGAGTGTGAATGGGCAGCGAATTCATCTTTCCTGTCCCTGCTATGCTGCCAGTGGGGTACCCAGCTCCAAGGGTCCCAATCAACTTACTTTGCGCTTAAGTTAAGCCCCACTGTACCTTCTGGATGACTTTGCCTCTCCCTGTCCCAAAAGCCCGTTTTACCTATGTGCACCAAGGGTTAGACTCTGAGACTAAGCCCCCATTTACCTCCAGGCAAAACATATATGCTAAGATTAGGCAGCACTGGAAAAAAAGTTATTTTTTCACTTGCCACATGGTAAGATTGATTTATCAAGGCAGCTCCATCCCCTTAGGCCTTTCTACTCACTAAAGGTCCTAGCTCTTGGACTTACCTCTTATTAAAAATAGGTTTGGTTTTCATCCTACATGTAATCTGTCTCCCATGGAGATTAAAATAATGAAAGTATACAGTGGTGAAAGTCCCAGTGCAGTGACCAAAGTCTTAAAACTCCCGTGTCTTCCTGATGAAAGGCTCAAGTACTGCCAACTGAACATTATGTTTTCATCTTTTATGGTTGGACCACTGTAGGAGTTGCATTGTTTATGGCATGGATGAGTTGTGTAGCGACCCCCTTCTGATGTGAAAGTCTGCTACCGCATAAGGTTGGGCTACTAGTGAATTTCGCAACACTGAGGTCAGACACTGATGTTCCCTTTACACTGCAGACTAAGAAGGGGGACCCACAGAAGCCGGCATAGTGAGGAGGAACCCCCTTAAGGTAGTTCACGGAAAAGAGAGGTAAGACTTAACTCTTTCCCAGAAGCTTAATGGACTTATGCTATCTTAACTCCAAGTTTTCTTTTGGAAGGAGACATTCAGCCCTTTCCCCAAACACCACCAAAGTTTTCAAAATCAGCTGGTCGTACTGCAGCCCATTTCTGTAATAACTCAGTGAGAGCCTAATGACTGGGGCACTTGTCATGCATTCTAATCGTTATGCTTCCCTTTTCTGTCTCAGAGGAGATCACATTTCCATGTGTGCACAAGTATGCAATGGGAAAATGTTAATGCTGTTGAAAAAAATCCTGTCTGTGTGTGCACGGACACTCATTTAATCTATCTGATTCAATATTACATACATTTTGTATCAATTCACTGGATATCTTTGGAATCAAAAATGGTATGCAACATGTCAGTTATCATTTTTCTGCTCTCCTTTTCATACGTTGCAGTAAGTCATGCACAAAATAACTTTAGGCTACAATAATTCAGGCAGATGAATGTTGATTTAGGTATATCATTAATTATGACACTGATATGATGAAGGCCGGTTTTCACAGTATAAGAATACTTCCTGAAAGTCATGGTGCTATAACGTCATTTACCATATCCGTCTTTGTTTTTCATTTTGAATTAAAGATCTGTTTTATTCTGTATCTATGAAATCAAATGATACACTGCTTTTTCTCTACAAAACAAACCGTTATACCTCTATGTGCCAATTTTTCATTTCAACACATTATGTAATAGTTCAAATGAGAGCACAAAACAAATAACACAAAAACAGCTGGTGGGAAACTTTACTCAACATTAGGCACTTTCAAGCCTGAGCAGTGTAATGTGCATGGCTTAATGCATCATATGTCTTTACTAATTTAAGCTTGATTGTGCAAAAAGGGCTGTGTGGGGACACTGGTGGACAGCTTCTGTTATAGTGTCATGCTGAAGTTAAAGGTCTGACTACATTTGCTGCATAATGGAGCCAGGGCTATTTTTACTTCCCATTTTGTGTTGTTTAAAAAGTAATGCTAAAAACATAGAGGTGGAAAACTGGTTTATATTCACAAAATGTCCGTGCAAATAGAAGCATTGGAGAAGACTATTATTCTCTTGGGTAGCATTCTGAATTTAGATACTAGCATAAGCTTTTGAGTTTTTGGACTTTCAGAGTTTGAATGGACAAGTATCCAGAAATTTGGAATTATATTTCGATTTGTTTTTCTGCATTGTGCCATTTTTGAGACCATTTATGTCTGTGATAATGCTGCCTTTATGATACTTTCGCAATTTCGAAGTTACTGAATAGGGAGTTGCTGACAATTTTGGCAAAGCTACCTAGAAATACTGTTTAAATGGTCAAGAAAAACCCTTGATGTTGATTCTTGTTTATGTTCATTTCATGTAGCATTTAACAGAATGCCAGCAGAACTGGATTTAAACATAAATACAATAATGTGTAAACTGCGGCTTAGAAAGGAAAAGACCTATTTTACTCAGAAGGCGAAGCCATGAATGTAATGGTATGAAACAAATTTAACTGAAAGTACTGGCCAGGTATAACTTTTATAAAATGGTACATATTTACTTGGGATGAGAAAGGCCATTTCAGGAAAATAAAGTCATCTGAGTCATTTACTTTCTCCAAATGCCTGCAAGACAATCATTGACATATTTCGAATTACATCAGTAACTGTGACTTCCATGAGAAATCATATCTCTGTTTAACTTTTACAGCATCGTCCATACTCTCATCTGGCCACAGAGCCAGGTGAGTCCCTGCTCTCCTCTGCAACAAGTCCTGTGCACGGGATGTGGGGCAGACGTGCAGAGGTGTTGTGGTTGTAATTTGTTCCCCTGGTTGCTACCGGTTTCTGTGGACAGTTGTCTTGCAAAAATGCACGCCATGGCATACTGGATGCTTTTTGAAAGCTTCATGCTGTTTTTCAGCTAAATTCTTAGCTACTCTTCGTATGCTGGAAAGGCACGAGAGCGTACTGGGCACCTCTGTTCTGCACTTGATGTAATTTCTTAGGCTGTAACCTCCCTGAGAGACACATTGTCTTTTTCTGTGTCTTTATTCATTCCCTAGGGCAGTAAAAACCCCACAGCTCAGCTGGGGTCTGCAGGCACAAATACACAAGTAAATAAAAAACTTTCATATACAAATGCTGAACACCAAATAATGATGTTCTCAGGGTACAGATCCATTTAGTTGAGTGAATATTAATGATTAAATCTCATTTATAATTTATCTGTTTACTGCCATTTTTGGTTTTATTTATCTATTATATAAATATCTTTCTTTTTAAACAGAAGATAGTTTGGGGTCAGCACAAATATAACAAAACTGTGTTACACAGTCCTTACAACCAAACAGGTAAAAGTATCAGTAAGATTCTGGCTTCAAAAAACCCTTTTTGTTACAGCACAGCAGTGAAAATCCATTTCAGGTAAAGGTAAGGAGTAAAATTCTGGCTTCCAAAAATAACTTTTTGTTACAGCACAACAGTGAAAAACCATTTCAAAGTGCTGGCAGACCACTCCTTCTGGTTGTTCTAGTCTTTAGCAGACTGTCCATTATCTCAATAATAGATATGACTGTTGCTTCCAGACCTAGAGCAGCTGTTGCAGAGTGATCTCTGAGCCATGTTCCCCCATTCATCCAAGCACAGGGAGACCCACCAGCAATGGGGCGAAGCACAGAGCCAGCTCGGAAGAGCCAGGGTTATTGGCCAGGCTCTGAGCCCCACAGCCAGCCCGTGCTGCCCCAGATGGTGTGGCTGGCTCCGCGCTCGCTGGCTGCTTTGCCTGCATCCACAACATCCTCCTCTCCCTGTTACCGGTGATGGAGAACTGACTGACTTATTTGGTACTGATTGGACTGATTTATTTGGTTCCCAGAAAGTTGTTCCATAGCATTCAGGAAGACTCGGCAAAATTTATGGCTTTTATACAATATGTGGGAGAGATTAACCTGCTTTGAACATAATGAGAACAAAGTAATTTCTGAGGCAGATTTTGGTGTGTTTTTTTTTCCATTTTTATTAATCCCCAGAGAGGCATTGGTTTATTTATTGGAAATCTACTTTCTGTAATCATAAGAATTAATTTTACTGAAGAAAATTACTTTCTTCAACCTCCAAACCTGCATCTTTTTAGCAAAGCATTGTAAACAATTTTTAATGTTTTCCATTCCTGAACATGAAACTCCCTCTTGTAAAGCCCACATGTTTTATGCCTTTCCCTTTGTTTTTCACATGATTTTCAAACAAGCTTATCTGCCCTGGGAAATAGGTCAAGGCTGTGCTCCATGCTGTGCCACTGCTCAGGTGTTAGTCTTTGCAGGGGGAAGAAAAGCTGATCTACAGGGCCAGCCTGTTTTAAACAGGAGGTGAAGAAGATGCAGGTTTGGAGGTTGAAGAAAGTAATTTTCTTCAGTAAAATTAATTCTTATGATTACAGAAAGTAGATTTCCAATAAATAAACCAATGCCTCTCTGGGGCATTTTTGCCACGGAGACCAGCTTCAGGGCAGGTAAGACTGTGCTGGGGAAGGGATCTGCAGCGAAAAGGGCCGACGAAAAGCTCTTTTTGGGGCTTTTGGAAGCCGGCAAAAGCCCTCGGCCTGTGCTGAGGGCTGCCAGCTGGTGGGCGGGCTGCTGAGGGAGCCTGGGGCGGAGACAGCACCTCCCCTGGTCGACCAAGCCACCAGGTTATAAGAAGCCTCCGGGAGGGCAGGGACTAGTCCCTGGCCACAGAGCAACTAGTGCACACCCCAACTGACTGTTGAGTCACAAGGTGTCACTTTTGTGTAGAGATCCAGCTATGGTTGCTAACTGGTCAAAGGCTGCTGTTAAAAAAACTGTGGGCACCCAGACAGAGGCCCCACACAAACATAGGGGCGTCCAGGCCTCTGGCTGCAGAGACTGCTGGAGCCTGGCACTTGTGATGGAGGGCAGCGGAGACAACACCTGTGTCAGATGTGAACAGGTAAATGATCTGCTCATTCTGGTGGCTGAGCTGAAGGAAGAAGTGGAGAGGTTGAGGAGTATCAGGGAATGTGAGAGGGAGAGTGACTGGTGGACCCACTCCCTGAGGGAAAGGGAACGGGTTGAGGCCCCACACAAATCAGAGGACCCCCTTCCCTCTTGTCACCAGGCAATAGGAGGGGATCGCAGAGAAGAGAGGGAATGGAAACAGGTCCCTGCTCAGGGAAGCAGGAGAATCCCCTCCCACCTTCCCAGTTACCCTTGCAGAACGGATATGAAGCCCTGCAGGAAGAACTGGCTGTTGGAGGGGAAAATGATACACCCAGGCCGGAAATGTTAGAAAAATGAAGTCACCATGGACCCAGCATCACAACTGGCTCCAAAAGGAAAAGCAGACGGGTCATTGTTGTGGGTGACTCTACCGAGGGGGGCGGAGGGGCCAATATGCCATCCAGACCCACTTCACAGGGAAGTCTGCTGCCTCCCTGGGGCACGGGTCAGGGATGTGTTGGACAAACTTCCAGCCCTAGTAAACTCCTCTGACTATTACCCCCTCTTAGTATTTCAGGTGGGTAGTGGTGAAGTGGGTAGAAGGAGCCCAAAATCGATTAAAAGAGATTTTAGAGCCTTGGGGCGGTGGCTTAAGGGATCAGGAATGCAAGTTGTAGTCTCCTCTATCCCTTCAGTGGCAATCACAAATGAGGAAATTATCAGGAAGAGGCATCAGGCCAACTCATGGCTCCAGGACTGGTGTTATTGGCAGGGCTTTGGGTTTTTTGATCATAGGCTGCTATATGAGACACCTGGCCTGCTGGTGGCAGGTGGGATGCACCTGTCCCAGAAGGGGAAAAGAATTTTGGGGCAGGAGTTAGCAAGGCTCATTGACAGGGCTTTAAACTAGATATGAGGGGGGAAGGGGAGATAACTGGGCCCGTCAGGAATAAACCCAAGGGAGGCATGCCAGGGCTTGAAGGATGGTTGACTAGCGAGGACTCTCACTCTCTCATTTCATTTGAGAGAAGGGACAGACATTTAGAAATCATGGAAGCACCTGAGCGGGGTCTGGTAGGAAAAGGGGCCCACGCTCACAAAAAGGTGTTGGAATTGTTAGTACATCTGAAGTGCATCTATACCAATGCACGCAGTATGCGCAACAAACAGGGGGAGCTTGAAGCCATGATGCACCAGGAAAACTATGACATAGTGGCTATCACAGAAACACGGTGGGATGCCACAATTGATGACTGCAAGCTCTTCAGGAGGGACAGACAGGAAAGGAGAGGCGGTGGAGTGGCCCTGTATGTTAGAGAATGCTATGAGAGCTCAGAAATCAAGTATACTAATGATGGGGTGGAGAGTGTTTGGATTAGGTTAAGGGCCGATAAAGCTGATATTGCTGTCGGAGTCTGCTATAGACCTCCCAGCCAAAGCAGTGAGGCAGATGAAGCTTTCTATAAGCAGCTGGGGGAAATCTTGTGGTCACTTGCCATTGTTCTTGTGGGGGACTTTAACCTCCTGGATATCTGCTGGGAATACAACACAGCAGAGAGGGAACAATCCAGGAGGTTCCTGGAATGTGTGGAAGATAACCCTCACACAGCTGGTAAGTGAGCCGACAAGGGAAGGTGCCTTCCTGGACCTGCTTCTTGTGAACAGGGAAGAACTTGTGGGGGAAGTAAAGGTTGGTGGCTGTCTAGGGCACAGTGATCATGAGATGATAGAATTTCTGATTCTTGGAGAAACAAGGAGAGGAGTTAGTAAAACTGCCACCTTAGACTTCCGGAGGGCAAACTTTGACCTGTTCAGAAGACTGCTGGACAAAATCCTTTGGGAGGCTGCCCTGAAGGATATAGGAGCCCAGGAAGGCTGGACATACTTCAAGAGAGAAGTCTTAAAGGCACAGGAGGAGGCTGTCCCTGTGTGCTGAAAAACAAGTAGGTGGGGAAGGAGACTGACTTGGCTAAATAGGGACCTTTGGCTGGACCTCAAGAACAAAAGGAGAGTCTATGACCTCTGGAAGAGCGGGCAGGTCTCTCATGAAGACTATAAGGATATAGCGAAGCTATGCAGGGAGAAAACTAGGAGAGCCAAAGCGCAGCTAGAGCTCAACCTAGCTGCAGCTGTTAAGGGTAACAAAAAATGTTTCTATAAATTCATTAACAACAAAAGGAGGATTAGGGAAAATCTCCCTCCCTTACTGGATGCATAGGGAAACATAGTCACAAAGGATGAGGAAAAGGCTGAGGTGCTCAATGCCTACTTTGCCTCAGTCTTTAGCAGTGGAACTAGCTGTTCCCTGGGCACCCAGCCTCGTGAGCTAGGAGACAGGGAGGGGAAGCTGAACGAGGTCATCACAATTAAAAAGGAAGTGATCTACGACCTGCTATGCCGCTTGGATGCTCACAAGTCTATGGGACTGGGTGGGTTACATCCAAGAGTGCTGAAAGAGTTGTCAGGTGTGCTCGCCAAGCCACTTCCCATTATTTACCTGAAGTCATGGCTAACTGGGGAGGTCCCAATGGACTGGAGGGTAGCAAATGTAGCACCCATCTACAAAAAAGGTAGAAAGGAGGATCCGGGAAACTATAGGCCTGTCAGTCTGACCTCGGTAGCAGGGAAAGTCATGGAGTAGATCATCTCGAGTGTCCAAGTCATATAATGGACAAGCAGGGGATCAGGCCTAGTCAGCATGGGTTTATGAAAGGCAGGTCCTGCCTAATGAACCTGATCTCCTTCTATGACAAGATGACCAGATTATTGGGTGAGGGAAAGGCTGTGGACATTGTCTACCTAGACTTTCGAAAAGCATTTGACACTGTTCCCCATCGAATTCTCATGGAAAAACTGGCGGCTCATGGCCTGGATGAGCATACGATCTGCCGGATCAAGCACTGGCTGGATGGGCGGTCACAAAGAGTGGTGGTCAATGGAGTTAAATTCAGTTGGCGGCCCGTCACAAGTGGTGTCCCTCAGGGCTCAGTGTTGGGACCATTTCTGTTTAACATCTTTATTGATGACCTTGATAAGGACATAGAGTGTATCATCAGCGAGTTTGCGGATGACACAAAGCTAAGCGGGAGTGTTGATCTACATGAGGATAGGGAGGCTCTACAGAGAGACTTGGATAGATTGGACCGGTGGGCCAATGCTAATGGAATGTGCTTCAACAAGGCCAAGTGCTGGGTCCTGCACTTGGGACACAACAACCCCATGCATTGCTACAGGCTTGGGGAAGTGTGGCTGGAGAGCTGCCTGGCAGAAAAGGACCTGGGGGCTCTAATTGACAAGCGGCTGAACATGAGCCAGCAGTGTGCCCAGGTGGCCAAGAAAGCCAATGGCATCCTGGCTTGTATTAGAAATAGTGTGACCAGCAGAAGTAGGGAGGTGATTGTCCCCCTGTACTCAGCACTGGTGAGGCCACACCCTGAGTATTGTGTCCAGTTCTGGGCACCTCAATGAGAGAGGTATCGAGGTGCTGGAGCGAGTGCAGAGGAGGGCAACGAAGCTGGTGAAGGGCCTGCAGAATAAATGTTATGAGGAGCGATTGAAGGAGCTGGGACTGTTTAGTCTGAGGAAGAGGAGGCTGAGGGGAGACCTCATCACTCTCTACAACTACTTGAAAGGCCATTGTAGAGAGGTTGGTGCTGGTCTCTTCTCACAGGTAATTAGTGATAGGACAAGAGGGAATGGCTTCAAGCTGCAGCAGGGTAGGCTTAGGCTGGACATTAGGAAAAAATTCTTCACAGAAAGAATGGTCAGACACTGGAATAGGCTGCCCAGGGAGGTGGTGGAGTCACCATCCCTGGACGTGTTTAAGACTCGTTTGGATGTGGTGTTAAGGGATATGGTGTAAGGGAGAACTTTGTAGAGTGGAGTTGATGGTTGGACTCGATGATCCCAAGTGTCTTTTCCAACCTAAATGATTCTATGATATGGGCCTTATTAACTGCAACCCCAGTGTCAAAGTATTTCTGTGTGTGTCTCAGGCAGAGAAGACTTAGGGACAAGGCAACCTCCAGAGAAAACATGGGCCAAGGTTTCCATTTTGTCATTTAAGTAATCAATAAATAGGTCAGTCATCCTGCACAGCTAGACCTCCTGGTATACTGCAGATCTTCTTCTGTAAGCTTTTAAGGTAAAAATTCAGTTTGTGGCAATTAATTTCTTAGTGAATTTTCTATGGAATATTTTGAGAAGTTACACTTTTGTTTTCCCACTTTTCCTTCCCGTTTGTTATTTAAGCTACTGAACATAGCAGATTTGTATACAGTTTCATCCCTTGCTTTGTCTGAAATGCTTTAATATTTCTGTAAGCGGCAAAACTGTATTATTTTTCATTTTGAGGCATTCTAACATACCTAAAGTTTCTGTAAAAGTGAAATAAAATGAAAATAATTTAAATTGTCATTGAAATCACATGTACTGGTAATGAGGGGGAACAAAAATTTTAAAAATCTTTAAAATGTTTCAGTTTCAAAATAATGAAGCCATTGCTCTCCTTTTGGATAGACAGAATTTTTATTTTTACTTCTGTGGTTGCAATTTTCTTATTCTACTTTAAGGAAAGGCTGGGGTGGTACTGGAGCGCAGATGCTAAGGGCCAGGAGCAGCCTGGGGCTGGGAGTTGCCTTGCAGTTGATGCAGGGGAAGGATGGAGCCAGAGTCCCAGGTGTGGTGGGGAGGAAGCCAACCCTCCTTCCCTAGAAAGGCCTCTTAGAGCCATGGCAGGGCTTGCTTAGATCCCAGCAGTCACTGGAGCTGGATGAAACACAGGTGAGAGGTGAGGACAGTCTGTGAGGGGGTGTGGGACAGGTGCTTGTCATTTTGTGATGGCTTAATAGTTGCTTTTCCTAATGATGAAGCAATCCTCCTGGAAACTATACTGAAGCACACAGAAAATAAGGAGGTGATCAGTGACAGTTAACATGGCTTCCCTAAAGGCAAATCATGTTTGGCAACTTTGGTGGCCTTCCACAAAAGGGTTACAGTGTTGGTGGGTAAAGGAAGAGCAGCTGATGTTATCTACCCGGAGTTGTGCAAAGCGTTTGACACTGTCCCATGTGACATCCTCGTCTCTAAATTGGAGAGCCATGGATTTAAAGGATGGACCAGTTGGTGGATAAGGAATTGGCTAGATGGCCGCACTCAAAGAGCTGCGGTCAACAGCTCAATGTCCAAGTGGAAACCAGTGACAAGTGGCGTTCCTCAGGGGTCAGTACTGGGACCTGTGCTGTTTAACATCTTTGTCGGAGACATGGACAGTGGGATTGAGTGTATCCTCAGCAAGTTTGCCAATGACACAAAGCTGTGTGGTGTGATCGACACGCTGGAGGGAAGGGATGCCATCCACAGGGACCTGGACAGGCTAGAGAAGTGGGCCTGTGAGAACTTCATGAAGTTCAAGCAGGCCAAGTGCAAGGTCCTGCACCTGGGTCATGGCAATCCCAGGCATAAATATAGGCTGGAGAATGGCTTGAAAGCAGCCCTGAGGAGAAGGACGTGGAGGTGTTGGTTGAGCCAGCAATGTGCACGTGCAGCCCAGAAAGCCCGCTGTCCCTGGGCTGAATCAAAAAAAGTATGGCCAGCAGCTCAAGGGAGGTGATTCTACCCCTCTACTCCACTCCCATGAGACCCCCTCTGGCAGTACTGAGTCCAGCTCTGGGGCCCCCAACATAAGAAAGACATGGACCTGTTGAAGTAAGTCTAGAGGAGGGCCACGAAGATTATCAGAGAGTTGGAGCACCTTGCCTGTGAAGACAGGCTGAGAGAGTTGGGTTTGTTCAGCCTGGAGAAGAGAAGGCTCCAGGGAGACCTTATAGCCCCTTCCAGTACCTAAAAGGGACCTACAGGAAAGCTGGGGAGGGACTTTTTATCAGGGAGTGTAGTGATAGGATGAGGGGTAACAGTTTTAAGCTGAAAGAGGGGAGGTTTAGATTAGCTATTAGGAAGAAATTCTTTACTGGGAGGGTGGTGAGACACTGAGCAGGTTGCCCAGAGAAGTTGTGGATGCCCCATCCCTGGAAGTGTTCAAGACCAGACTGGATGCAGCGTTGAGCAACCTGGTGTAGTGGGAGGTGTCGGTGTCAGGTTGTTCAGTTGGAACAAGATGAACTTTAAGGTCCTGTCCAAGCCAAACCATTCTATGACTCTATGAACTTAATAACAAATACTCTGTGAACTGGAGGAAGTTCTTCAATGTTTTCTGCAGCTTCTGTAAGCATAGAGAGTGCATAAGGAATACTTCAAAGACCGAGTGCGAATTTGATCATGCTATTTTTAATCCAGATCATTGTTTTAGTGCAGTTCTATGTGTTCATAGAATAAGAAGTGGCTTACTTCTTATTCTTACTCAGGGAAGCCAAAGAAAATAGGAAAGAAAGTAGGAAAGGAAAAACAAAAATCACAGATGGATGATACTATAAATGGATGAAACTGTAAATAATGAAGAACAGAATTGCCAGCTATTTACAGACTTAGATCAGTTAAAATCAATAGAAGACAATGACACTTCAACACAGACAAATATAGAACAAGGAGGGATTTTTAGAGACATGCGCTTGGCAGTGCTTGTTTGGGAAATGACGGGGAAAAAATAATAGAAGGGATAAATATGCTGGGACAGATACAGAACTGGTGTAGGTGGGCAAGGTACAATTTTTGCTGCTTATTCAGCTTCCCTGCCAAGTAAACACACTTCAAAAACAACATGTTCAGACCCAGCTACCTGCTGCAAGCCACCAAGTGTCTATTAACGGAAGGAAGAATTAAGAAATAACACTGGGTGGAGAAAAAAAAAAAGCAGCTGAGATATTTGAACTAGAACTTTTATTTCTGCTTGGGTGTGCTGATGGAGAAGGTCTGCTCTATAGCGTGAACTGTTGTTTACACTTGTCTAAATCTGGACGGATCTCTGCTTTAGGTTTTAGATCCCTGGTGTTGGTGGAGAGAAAAAAAGCTGAAAATCTGGTTTACTGAGCTTGATGTGGATTTTGACAAGGGGAAATACCCTGATAGTGCAGGCTATCCAAGATGCATGGCAGAGGCAAGAACAAAGTGTCACCGTAGCACCTCCTACACCCGACAGTCCCAGGGCCATGGCTTTCCTTAGAAAGTCTTGACATGTTAGGGGTAACAAGAGTTTTACTGTGTCTTCTCAGTTTTGCATGTTACTGTCTTCCTGCTTAAAAAGCATGATACAAACCTTCACCTGCCCCTCCATTTACTCTGGTGCCTAGCAATAAGGGCTGATAAATGTTGCCATTCTCAATATATAAGGATTTACACTCACTACGCAAGTGAAAAAGATCGCACAAGATCATGGCTACTGGAGGGAAGGCCAATATCCAAAAGAATGATAAAAGGGAGAAATGAAGGCGCAACAAGTAATGCATTTAGGAGAAACAAACACGTGCCCACTGTGTCTAGAACAACTTTCTGCTGTTGCAGCAGCTGAGCTCATCAGGAGGGGAGTTGCTTTCTATCTTCAAGTCCAAACCCATAGCGCGGGGAGACTCCTTCTGTCTCCTCCCCACCAACACACTACAACAGGACGCAGGAAACCTCTGCATTTTGCTGGGCCACATAATGATTTATTGGAGTTCTGGCAAGGAATGGTGCTTTGTTGTCCTGTTACCTCTGCTTTGTAGTCAGCTCCAACTATTACATGACTGAATTGACTGGGTTTGGGGAAACACAGCCCATGAGTTGTGCAGGGCTCTGTTCCCTTGGACTCTACTTCTTGAAGGAAAGAGGGAGCTCAGCCATTCACTGGAGGCATTATTATAATGGCTCTCAGAAGACTTAAAACATTAAAGATGTGTTACTGTCAATATATTAAGATAGTTTTTAAAAACTTCAACTTTGCAATAGAGTCAGACTATCCATTACCATTGATTGAATAGCACTGTAGAGTCCAATTCCTCAAACACTTGAGTATCTTCTAAACTGCCACTGAAATGACTTTCTGCAAATGTATGAAACAGCCTCTGTCATTGCCTTGTGAATTTGAGAAGCAAATCTTTATAGGAAACATTAATTGTAAATGATCATAAGTATGTGTCAGACTTCCTTCTTACAGAAGATCAGTGAATCTGACCAAATGGGTACGTCAAAGCTCAAAGGACTGAGCTTTGTAAGGAATCCCCATGGTATATACTTGAGTATATGCAGATACCAACATGTATCAAGGGTGTGTGGCAATTGAGTACCTCTAAAGAGAAACCCGTTTGTACAGATAAAAGCATATAGGGGGAGAGCACCTGGAACAGGACTCACAAGGATCAGTTAGATCACAGAAACTCCCTTAAGAAGCCTAAAGGACTAGAGAAGGAATTTGGATTCAGTGATCTGTCCTTGCAGTTTCCCTGATGATTTCCCCCAAAGCACTGGCTTCATGTGAGCCCTATGCTAGAAATAATATATCAGGATGCAAGAGAACACGTCTCCTGACAGGCCTCAGGACGAGTTCTTTGAGAGAAGAGGGGGACAAACCCCTGTCACCAATCACCTCCTTATTTTCCATGTGCCTTAGCAGAGATTCCAGGAGGACCTGGCTCCATGATTTTGCAGGGCACAGAGGTGAGACTGACTGGCCTGTAGTTCCCTGGGTCTTCCTTTTTTCCCTTTTTGAAAATGGGCGTTACGTTTCCCCTTTTCCAGTCACCGAGAATTTCACCAGACTGCCATGACTTCTCAAATATAATGGAAAGCAGTTTATCAACTTCATCCACCAGTTTCCTCAGGACCAGCAGATGGATTTCATCAGGTCCCATGGACTTATGTACCTTCAGGTTCGTCAGATGGTCTTGAGCCTGATCTCCTACAGGGGACGGTTCATTCTCATAGACCCTGCCTTTGCCTTCTGCAACTTGGGCAGTGTGGTTAGAGCCCTTGCCAGTGAAGACCGAGGTGAAAAAGTCATTCAGTACCTCATCCTTCTCCATATCCTGGGTGGCCAGGTCTCCTGTTTCCTTCTGGTACTCCTAAAATGTACTCCTTGGTACTCCTAAAAATGGCTATAATGTTTATTGATTTAAGCCTCTGAGATTCTACTAAGGAATAATCTGTGGGTTTCATAATATAAATCATATGGATGTCTATATAGAGTTTTAAAATAGAAAGTCACTGCTGTAAATCTAGATGCATTATTTGTATGTATATCTGAGGTAGAGATTGATGCCAGTAGTTAGGATTGTGTGATTTTTGTGTAGTCCTTTTGTGCGATTAAACTTCCGTTCACTTTTATGTTTAATTTCATCCAAGTTTGTTTATAATCCACTACCTGCATCTTAAAAAATTAAGGAGTTCCAGCTTTGAAATTTAAGGTTATTTTTATAACATGACCTTTAATTACTCAAAATGGTAGTGGTGGTTGTTGGGTTTTTGCTTTGGGTTTTGAGAATAAGCCTAGAAATGTGATTTTCGTCAGATTTAAACTTCTCTGAGGACTAAGATTCCCATGGAAAGCCAGGAGAAACTCTTAAATTCTGTAGCCTGACTGGTATTTGGATAGTATATGCTGAGTAACACACAGAGCCAATGGTGGAACTAAAAGAAATGGTGAATAGCGATGAGCTGATTAAAGTACTTCCTACTGTAAAAACAGCTGTAAAAGCAGCAATCAGTTAAAGATATTATCATAAAGAATAGTGCAAGAAGCCTGAATTAAGGTTACATTGGCAACCCTGAGTTTACCGATCTCTCCTTTTGGGTACTGAGTCTCAATACATTTCAGTCTCAATATTCTTTAAACATAGTTTTTGAATAAGTTAATATCTGTGTAGTTATAAATCCACCTGTAGTTTATATGTAAATCTATGGCAAGGTAAACATATAGTATAAATATAAATATTATTACAATAAAATTGTTGGGGTTTTTTAGTATTTGAAAGGCTGACACTTGAAAAATCAAGTAGTTACAGCTCCTGTAGCTGCCAGGGAAAATTCAGTTCCAGTCTGACCAAATGAGCTATACTACTGTGTCACCCGACGTGGTGACACACGCTGCGTAGCTGATGAGAGGAGTGGTGCAGAGCTCAGCCCTCTTAGCTCTTCGCTCTCATGCCTCAGCAAATCCATACGAGGTAATCTTAGACCTTTCCTGTTGTTCATATGACCTGCTTTTATCTTCAGCTACGCCCAGGCAGCCCTCGCTGAAATCCATTATAGCTCAGCAGGTCTGTCTGAGAGCAGACTGTATGGGTTAAGAGCCCTAATTAGTCACCCAAGGTTGCATTTTGTTTGTTACTCTACAAAAAATGAAATTGATGGGAGGCATATGTAGCCTCAAAATTGGAATAACATCAGTTTTTAGGGTGAAGTAATGGTAATCCTTAAAGAGGGGAAAATAGAAGGTACAACACATTGCACAAAACCCCCTAAATTACCAGAATGGGAGAAATCCCTCCAAGAGCTGCATCTGTGTGTGTGGCAGCTCTTACCCAGGGGGTGGTGGGGTCTGTCCCCACCGGAACTTTATAAATCTCTGTCAAATCCTTCTGTGTTTTTCTGTCTTACCAGTGTCATGTGGTGGCAAACAGCAATGCTGTTCACCTCTGCTGTGCCATGTGCACCTCTGCTGAACGACAAACCCCCTACAAACTTGTGACAATGAGGTAAGTTTCTATAGATGTGGGTTTTTTTCCTTCTTTTCCTCATGAATGTTTAAACGATTTACAGAGTCCTTGTGCATCCGTGCCCCTGTGCCATAGCCCTGTGCAGGGGTTTGGCCTTTCTCTCCCAACCTGACAGAAAAGGGTAAATGGCATCTCAGGGTAGCTGTGATGGGGGAACATGTAGGAAAACTTTAAAGGCAACAAGGCAGTGGCTATTTTTCCTCTTCTCATAAATATAATACAATACAATATAACAATGAAATACTCTGGCTGGGTGGGAGTGATACTAGAGTGGATTAAATGTCTATTTGAAGTAGATGTAGTTTGAGTTTTGCTACTTCTTGAGCTCTTCTTCTCAATTGCGTGACTTGCACAAATGTTTGCTAAGCTTCGTTATAACTCTTTTCTCAGGATACCCATCCTTTCCAACAAAGAATTCTGTCCCTATTCTTAGTTACAGATAATCAAGTGCTTGCCGTTATACTGGGACTAGTTAGTGCTTAGACAAAATTAAATTGACTTCCTGAGTTGATAAAATTCTTCATGCACTGTGTTTTAAAAAGTTTAACCAGCACAACAAACTTGTTTCATCTTAACATTGCAATGATTGCAAAGATTGCATAGAATATCTTGACGAATGAAACAGTAAATAGCAGAAACACTATTGAATCTTAATCACCAGTAACTAATTGAAGTGCGTGTCTGATTATAGAACAATTGAATAATCGCACCTCTTAGCCTTACGAAGAAGTTGCCATCTGGGGTAAGAATAGTGATGTGCTGGCAAGACCAGATGGTCTTCACATGCAAAATGAACCTGCTTTTCATCAATAGCATGACTGCACTGCTAATTAGAGAAGAATGAACAAGGCATAAGTCAAGGAGGAATTTCCAAATCTAGATTACTTTTAAGAGATCCATTACAATAATTTCAGGGCCAGGGTTTGAAATCATATTTGTTAATGCTGAAAACATCTGAGTACTTTTTAATTACTTGATAGTCTGAAAAGGACATAGGCCCTTAAAACAGGATACAAATGGACTTTACGTGCCTAATTAAAAAGATTTATGAGAAAACTTTTGACTCTTATTGTCTTTCTCATGCTGGAAGGTCCCCAAATTCCTGATGTTCACATTCCTACGTGCCCTCTTCCCCACCCATTTCTGCTCAAAAATCTAGATATGGTGCCTGAAAAGGTAGTGAATGCCTCTCTGTGAGACAAATGCTAATACTCCCAACACACAATAAAGTGGATGCCTGCAGAGAGAGGGGTATGGATCACAAAATAAAGCCCTGTCTCAACTCCATTTCCTTCTGCCTCAAAGAGGAGGAGGGGGAAAAAACCCCACAACACCAAAACTCCCAAGCAGCTAAACAAAAAAACACTACAGGAGAAACCCGAGATGGATTTACTTGGTAAATAGATATTAATGCCTAGTTGTACAAGTTTCCTACTGATGGATGATATTTTGCTGGATTGTCTTCCTGGTGGATTGTCAGTGTCATTGGGTTCTCTTTGCACCAGAAGTTTTCTTCAGGCAGAAAATAGAGGACTTGATCCACTTATTTGGTACCTCCAGAAATTTGGAGCACAAGGGCAAATAGCTGTTTCTACATGTGGCCTTTGGGAGTGGTTTGTGCTCTGCGTGGTCCATTACTTGAGTCTAGAACTCCATAGGTTATGTGATTCCTTTGGAAACTAATTCCATGTGTTTGTTCTTAGTTATTGACAAATAATGTATGTAATGTTCTAAATTTGATATGTACAAATTTTCTACAACTTTAACAGCAGTGTAAGTATTTAATGTAAGAAATCTAAGCCTCAGTGCCTTATTCTGTTATTCCTTAATGCAAACGCTATTGCTTTTTAAAGTGTACTTTTCCTAAGCAGAATTGCAACGGTCAAACCTCATAAGCTCCAGAACACATTTACTGAGTCTCACTGTTACCTTTCTGGCTCTGGAATAGGAAGTAGACAAAGGAACAACCAAGGATAAAATACTAGAAGTGAAAGGTGATCACAGCTAAGAAATGACAAGCAAAATGCTCGCATAAACTAAGGGTTTTATTTTTATTCACTTTATGTTATACAGGAGCTAATAGAATACAGATCCCTCTCCAGATCTACTGGCAAGTGGATTGACTTGCAGAATTGATGCAGTACAGATGATCTGTACAGACCCTATAAAAGGAATGTCTGATCTGTTTAGAATTGTCAGTCTCATTCATACACTTTGACACTGAAGTCTGATAGTGTGATGTATGATGGGCTAAGGACAATACTGACTAATACCCCTAGAAAAAAATTGTCTGTCTTTTAGTTTGTTGTGTCAGAGAGAAGACTGAGATGGGGAAATTACAATAAAATAAAAATTTAAAATAAATTTCTCTTTCCTTTTGCCATATTTCACTCAACACTGGAACAGCTTTGAAACTGGAGATGCTTTTAACCCATTGTCAAAGCTAATAGTAACATTATTTATCATCAGTATTTACTCAGCTACTGTAAAGCTAGGGTCTATATAGCCTGTTAACGCTGGGACATGAATTGATCTCTTTCTGTCTCCATCGTTTCTTGAGCATACATCAAAAGAGACTGCACAGGAAAGTAATCTCAGATGTTTTCCGTCCTTGTATTTTGAAAAGTGACTGGCACTAGTTTAATGGACTGGAAGGGTTCTTGAATCAGAAGCATGGATGGAAAGCTTCATCAGAGTTTAATCGGGTGTATTTTTGGTTTCTGATGTTTCGAGTGGGGTTTCAGGGATGTTGGCAGGAAAAAACCCCCACCTTTTAATCAGAAAGATTAAAAATGATGGATTTTGTTCTACTCCTTTTGAAGGAGAGAAATATTAAGTGTGTGTATACTTAATAGCATATGGGCATGCGCACTCACATAAGTTTTATTCAAAGAATATTCATAAGAATGCAAAGCTGATCCCTGGAAACATGCTGTGCCTTTTTGATCTGACCTCTTATTCCATGGGTTTCCTACATCAGCCAGGCCAGAGGCAGGACTGTGCCTGTGGAGGCAGTTGCTAGGTAGTGTTTTGTTTTCTGCCCCACTGTCCACTGTGTGCTGGCATTCTTTATGAATTCAAACCCTGCTCTGATGATTGGGTTATTCAGTACTTTTTAAATACCAGCTCCAAATCCCAGCCCCTTTCTTCTGGGTAACATTTCATCCACGTATTGTCTTCATCCAATTTCATGTGCTTTTCAACCTTTTTTCTGTCCTTGCTGGCTCCTCTGTTAAATTCCCCTGGGGAACCTCCTGCAGCCCCAGGGACTCTGGTCCTTTCTCTGGTGCTGTTTTTTTGCCCCACTAACTCACAGTTCTTCCTTTGCACACTAGTGTCTTATCAGATATATCTCTTCTCATGCCTCCTGCTTTTTGCATTCTTGGTCTTTTTCTCCTTTTCCCAGGGCAAGACCCAGTCTGTGTGCTGCACATCAATCCCTGTTTTTCTTTTAATGGATTCTAATCCCATTTCCCTGTAGTCTCATCTTCTTTCCCCTTTCTCTTGTCTTTTCTGTATTTGAATGTGGCAATGGCTGACTGAGATCCATGGAGACACAGGGCACATGCTCTTAAATTCCTACATCTGGCCTTAGTGTTGCAGGAGACATCTTTGTTGAGCAACTTCTACTGAAACCTAAGAAATCTCTACTGAATAGGAGCAGAATTTATCAAGCCCTTTCCTTATGAAATTTCAAGTCGTTGTTCAAAATCTTGGAGACGCTAACACGTTTCTGAGACAAGCACATCAAGTGGGGGGAAGGTGAGTTCTTTTTTTAAACATGGACTAAAGCATGTACCTCACTTTTTGAGGCAGTCCAATCATTATGATATTTCTGCAGAATACCTAGGATGGAAAATTCCACTCTAAACAACAAAAAAGTCTTCAAAGTTATGAACAACTAAAAAATTAAAAACAGCGTCTTAAAATAGGAACTGTTAAGCAATCTTACTAATAGCTGGTATTACCAGCCCCACCTATATAAAATATAAGCATTGCTGTTCTAATAGCCTAAATGCACTAAATACCACTAATGTAATCTTAGTAATTGCTATCAGAAAGACGTGGCTGCTGTTTTCTTGACTTTATTGATCTGCCAAAATTATAAAGTGGCAGTACTTTATGTTAGCTTTATTTAAAAGCATAACTGGAGAGTGATGACAGAACAGTTTTATATACTAATGTGGTAAATATAGCTGGAACTCTGTTCAATTTGCCAAGGAAGGAACAAGACACTAAAAATGCTATTTATTCATTACAATTAAAGAGAAGGTGGAAGGTTTGGCTGGGATTTTGTTTTGGTTTTAACTTTTAGATGGTGTCCCTAAAAGAAGAAATCTATGTATTTGGGCCCAGAAACACGAACAAAATACTTAACTGACTGATCCACAGTAAATTTTGAACACATTCAGATTAACCTACGGTGCAGGAAAAGTGGGCCAAGAACTAAAACTGCCTTTCATTTTCTGAGGGCTACAAGCATGTATTAAACATCATCTAACTTTTAATAATTTGCTAACTCTTAGTAATTTTGTTTGTCTAAGCTCTGGTTAGCACGAAGGCTCAGACTGCAGTGTTAAAGCACTCAGATGTAAGGCCACAAGAGAGACGTATTTGCTAGTGCAGTTACCAGTTCAGTTGATCCTATTGTGTTGGTGAATTTCTTTGCAGAAAGATTAATAACCTTGTCAAGGTGTATATTCGTACTGCACCTCAGAGTTCATCTTTATATGAGAATTTCCTCCCCACCACCCCCCATTTAGCACAGAGGTCTCCTAGCTGCTATTATTATATGAACAATGAAAAAAATAATTAGGTCACTGTTCTGTTGAAGTTCAACACTTTGTGCCATTTATTTGTGGCTTTTGATTTGTAGAGGATGTTCTTCATGGCAGAGCTGATGTTTCATAGTAGTTATATTTTTGCTTTCCTTTGCTTTCTAGATAATGTGTATTCTCTGAGCTTTTAAAAAACAACTACTGAGTAGAGAAAGCTGAAAGACTTAAATCTGTGAGATATCATCGATAATATTTAACATGATGCTCTGTTCCTTGCTATCTAAATAAAATTTTAGAATATGCAAAAAGAGAGAATTTTGGTGATGAGGAATTTTGATACAGGGTGAAAAATTCTGGAGATATTGGGGAGCCCACTGAAAATGTCAATATGTTAAGCAGCACCTTACTTCACCAGCACTTAGAGACACGCTTATGCCCATTTTCATTCTTCTGCAGTAAAACCATGGCTCAGAGACTTGCAAGGTATTGGAGGCCCAAAGAAAGAAAACCTATCGATTAGTGCAGTGGACTCTAATTAGGTATGGAGGGCAGTAAAGCTCCGTTTACACTTGCACCATTTGTTGATACCAATGGTTGGGCTAAAAGGTGCAGAGCTGAGCTGTGTGCATTTTCATTCACAGCAGAAAAGTGCCAAGATGTTTTCTAGATATTGCCCACAAGCGTTAGACTCCTAGCCCATACGTAATGAGTCTACAAAAAGGGTGTTAATGACATTAATGGCATTAATGAAGAATTTGCATTTCAGAACAGAATCGGTATAACTTCTTGTGATTTAATTAAGGAATTTTTGTGTGAAATCAGCTCCTGTTAATGTCTTAATCAGCTGCCTTGTGGGTCATCTGGTCAAAATGGCACATGCAGATTTGACAAAACCAGGCTTTTCAGTCAATTAAACTGTCGTGGGTTAAGAGGGAAGATCCTTTTGTGGATTATTTCCCAGTTAAAAGCTAGAAGACAGACAGTGGGAATAAATGGTCTTTTTTTTTTTGCCTAAAAGAGAGATTACATATGTGATCCCATTGAGATTTGTGTTGCCCGTTCAATGTTTTCATACATTCCTTTTTAAATATGAAAAGAATAGGCAGAAGTCTGATAGGAGAATATAATACTGTAAAGAATTGCAGAAAGTTCACATAATTGCATGATAAGCTGGTGAGTGGAGATCAATTTTAATAAATGCAAAATAATACATTTGGAAAATAACATTTAGAAATGCATATAAATGATGGGCTTTAACAATGTTACAGAAAAGATTTTGGTGTCATTGTCACTAAACATTAGGTCATTGCTCACAGCAGAAAAAAAAGATAAATTGAATGCCAAGAATTATTAGGAAAGGGATTGATAACAAAATAGAAAAGCACCATTATGCAACAGAATAAATCTATGGTGCTCTCACATCTTGATAACTGCAAACAATTCTGATCATCTTATCTTAAAAAAAGGCTGCAGTAGAGCTGGATTTAAAAAAAAAATATGACAAGGTTGATAAAAGATGTGGAATGAAGCCTGTGTAAGGAGAGGCTAAATAAGCATTTCAGCTTTGAAAAGAGATGATTGAAGGAGGATAGCAGTGTATAAAACTGTGAATGTCTTAGAGAAGATGAAGGGAGGGGCGGGGAGTGTTCTTTTTTTTTTATGAAGAAACAGCAGCAACTTTACAACAAAATAGATGTCATGTGACATAGAATTAAACTGGAGTACCATTTGACAGGAGGTTGTGATAGCCAAAGTATAAATGGGTTCAAAAAGAATTTGCACAAATTGATAAAGGATAAATCTGTCAGTGGCTGCTAAAATTATGACTTCGATGTGGTCCTTGTCTTTGGTGTTATGAAACACTAATTGACTATTTTTACACTCTTGGACATCTGCTACTGACCAGTAGACGCAATTAAATTCTGAGCTAGATGGACCTAAGTCTGACACAGCTTGATCACTGTCATGAAGCTTATGGTCTTCCTCCAGGGATGGCAAATCTTGGGGGGGACAATTCTTTGATGAAGATAGTTTGTAAAGACTTTGTGCATCACTTTACTTTTGCTGTCCTTTGATAATTAGAGAGATAAAACAATATGCAAATCATTAGTTAATAAATAATTACTGCACATAATAACATAGGACAGAGTGAGAACAAAAGCAATTTTGAGATGTTTCTACTGCGGCTGAATGCAGATCTGTTTAATTAGTTTTCCATTCTAACAAGTGCAGATACACGTCACCCTCCCATTTCAATATTTGCTCTTAAAGAGAAAAGTACTGTGTCTGCATGGGTAATGATCACTCGTTTAGGTACAACTGCCGTCTTTAGTTTGTTTATTTGCCTGGCATGACAGTCAAGAACGCTTAGGAAGTTGTTTCAGCATAGCACTCTGCCAGGCCTATATTCTCGTTTTGATCTGCAGTGAGGAGAAACAGATATTTACTTTTCTTGTCTTCCCGTACTATAATGATAAATCTAGTATTTTCCACAAAGACCATCCACTGCGTGACAGGTATTTGAAAGTGCACCTACCATTGAGCAGGAGCTGCAAAGACGTCAGCAGCTGTACATTTGGAGGGAGGGGAGAGGAAACACTTGCTGTAAGGAGTCTCTTGTGCTTGTCAAGAAGAGAAATACTTTCAGGCTTTATATTCCTATAATCTGTGATGTCTGGAACATCTTTCAGCAGCTGTAGAGACAGTGCTATTGTAAAGGTTAATGGTATGTTGGGCTTTTTGGCCCTCCTAGCTCCATACTCCAGTTGGAGTTAAGATATATAATGTATGATCTTCTCCCTCTGTTTGCTTGTGCTTTTTACTCATCTGGAGAAAGTAGTCCATGACTAATTAGACACTGAATTTCAACCTAGTAACTTATTTAAATAGCTGTGTAATTCATTGGTGTGAGCATTTCCGTGACAAAATGTTGTTCAGGAAACATTTATGGGAAAACTGTTTAGGTTTGTAGGAAGAGATGTTATGAAGGATTTAAACACATAAGATACGAACTGTAGCAGGCTTCACACAGTATGTGGGGAGAATCAGGATACGACAGTGCAGTCTGGCCCAGACAGAGCTCCCCTGCTATGCTTGGTTTAGGACAGAGCACTACCCTGCGTCTGAGCTACTGCCATATTGCTGCTGACAGATTACATCACCTTAAGCACAGCCCACAACAGCTGCCTTGCAGTTAGCAAGGACAGGGAATTTCAGATAACCTTCTGCCTGTATGAAGGTATAGCCCATACCTAGAAGTGAAGCCTGAAAATCCTCGCCACGGGAGGCAGCGTGTAGTAGTCAGTGCTAGCCAGTATAAAGCTTTGGGCATATGTAAATGTCTCAAATCCTCTCCAACTGAGATATACCTTGCCTCCACCAAGGGCAGAGTGAAGTAGGATCTTTATCTACGTTTCTGAAATGAGCCCCTTAAAACTTCCCACCAAGGATACAATTTTGGAATAGGGGCAGCAGAAGCAGCAGCTCCTCTCAGTTGTTGAAGACCCCAGATGGGCATGGTCACTCCTAGTCCATGCAGGAGTCTGTGGCCAAGCTCAGCAGAGCATTAACACTCATGAGCTGCACTCATGATGCCAAAGGGTAGGTCAAACTTGTAAGGATGCTTAACTGAGTATGACCAGCTTAATTGGAAAGCATAAATGCAGCAAATCTGACGCATCTGAATGCAATCTGAATGTTATGTAAAGCAGCCATGGGGATCCCACCTCTGGGGTTTGCAGATGAATATGCTCTATGTGGCAGTTCATAAGGGGTGGGCTGAAGTTCTCATAGGTTCAGGAAATCCATAGCTGGATCTTTCTAAGACACTTTTCAGATGAAGAAGTGCCAATAACCTGAAGTATAAAATCAGAATATTTTAATTCCTAGGCATTTAGAAAATTAATGCTTTATCAACAAAGCTGAAAATGTGGTTAACTTAGTAGAAGAGAAGCCTTTGGGATATCCATATTAAACACATTAACTCCCTTAATGAAGACCTCTGTCTAAACCATTAAATGTAGCAACCCTTCCATCTGGGAAGCACTGGCCTCTGTTGGTTCGTATTGAAAGAATACTCCTGTATTTACACAGACCTTTTAATTGCAGGATCTTAATGTGCTCTTACAAACTGCACCTATACACTAGGAGGCAGCTACTTTGCTACAGATAACTGCAGAGAATAATATAACAGCTACTTTGTCTAGTCCCTATAGGCACGAATGGAGATTACTTCAGAGCATCTTAGATCAGGATTCTACAGCTATTTGTCTATGACTTGACCATTTGGACCATGGTGCTTCTTAATTAGCATAAGCCACTGCTGTTGCATCAACTGAACTTGCAATTCTAGAGCCCAGGAGAAGATTCAGAGAGCTTAGGGTCTGTGTAACTTGGGGATTAGACAAGTTTTAGGCTCCTAAATTACAGGCAGGACTGTAACTGAGGCCCAAAATCAGCATTGCCTTCCACTTTGACACTTCAGGTTTGTTAAGTGATTGTGCGTGCTTACAAACTTACCAATGACAGTGAGAGAGAGAGAGAGTAGCTAGGCCCTTTTGCAAATAAGGGTGAAACACACACTTCTAAGTGCCAGAAGCATCAGCCAAATTCTCCATGCATGCATGTGCTTACTGGTGTCTTCAGCAATAAGCATGGGCGAGTGGAAGAGAATTTGCGTCCATTTTCTGTACCGTAGCTGATTCGTCAGAGCATGTGCTTAGAAAGCAGGCAGCCTGCTTTAAATTGCCCTGACCTCTAGGCAATAAGAATGGGGGAATCTGCACATGGAAAAACAGTCCAAGTGTACCAGCGAGGAGAAAGAGAGGGAGTGAGATGAAGTGTACACACACAATGCCTTATAGCCTACTGATTAAAGCCTTCTTAATTCATAGACAGAAAAGTCTCTCTTCCAAATTCATCTTCTGTGTTTTATCTGATCTGATGAATGCTTACTGCAAAATACATGTAATATTTAATGTTTCCCAAGGACTGCAGATGTCCTTGAATGAGAAACAAACAATTATCTATGCAGGATGCAGCCCACCTGAAAGTCAGAAGAGGGAAAATATGAACCCGCTGCCTTGGAACCAAAGCGGAACCAAAGCACAACCAAATCTGTAAGATTCATTGCACTGGAAACTGAACTTTAAGAAAATGAATGTAATTTGCGTGTTCCAGGTGAGAAATTAGTTAATGGAAGACCTGGGAAGAAAGAGAGAAAAAGTAAATTGTGCTCTGTAAATCACAAAAGAGATCCGTAGACTTCAATGAGAATTGGTACCAGACTTTCTGGCTAGCTCTAATCAATGCCAGATGCACATATTGCAGCTTTAAAGGATTTGGGATAAACTGGGAAAAATGAACATGTATTAACTAGGTTTATGACCCACACTGTACTTGACAGAGAAGCATAGCCCAATGCATAGTCTGGTGCCAACTCTACCCAGCCTGGAAGGGTATCTGTCATTCCTGTGTATTGTAGCAAATAATCTGCACCAAGTAGTCTGCTAGAATCACTGCAATGCAGTGAGATGGTTTCCAAGCTGAGCTGTGGCACGCGTATTTCAACTGTCTGCATTGCTAGGGGGGTATCAGTTTTTAGGACACCTCACATGCAGAGGTATTTTGTTTGTTCTCTTCTTTGAAAGATACGTGCCAGTAATTTGGAACATAAAAACTGTGTGTTTGTGTCCCTGCTTACATGGAAATGCACTCAGCTGTAAGGACTCCCTGGATCAGATTGCCAGGGCTTTCCATTTGACCCTAGGTTTACACATTTCTTTTCACATGTGCAAAAAATCCTTGGAAAGCTGCTTTGGGGACCAGAGTTTTCTGGTTAGGTTGCAGGCAGAGCTGAAGTGCACCTTTCTAATGATCCTTGGGCTCTCCTATATCAGTATGTAAACTGTCATTATCATTGTGATCTGAATAATATTAAAGGATGGCTTAAAGTGTCTAAGCCAACAATTCCAATTTGCAGTTGGTAAAAGGAGAGAAACATAATTAGTTATGAATGTTGGTATGCAAAAGAATGTAGCCTGCATCCCCAAACCAATAAATTCTTTAGACTATTTAACTGTAAATTCCATGATGCTCCAGTATTTGCTGGTTGGTTTGTTGGTTGATATGGGGACTACTGTTCCCACTTGGAGTCTGTTATTTATTTGCTGATAAATCAAAAGAAACTGAACTGCACTCATTGTAATGCATTAAAACTGAGTGGGAGACGTTTGTATTTTGTTCTTAGATGGTAGAATCAGCATTCAAGAAAAAGTCAACTTTCAGTGAAATCAAAGATATCATCAGTAAGTTCTATGCATGGGACAGTTTCAGTGGCAAAGATTTTCTTATTTTCCCCAAATACAAAGAGTTAACTAAAGATGGACGCGTTCCTGTGCATCCTGCTCTAAGGTGACCCTGCTCTGGCAGGGGGGTTGGACTAGATGATCTCCAGAGGTCCCTTCCAACCCTATGATTCTATGATGCCTCTTTACTATATGTGTATTCATGCAAACACAGTAAAAGCTGTGCTCTGAGGGAACTCGCGGGCTTTCTAACTGTCTAACTCTAGGATTAACTTCAAAGACATGTTGGATAGTTTTCCCTTTCTACCTGCAGAATGACAACTACACTATTCTTGCAATCTTGGTACCTGCTACATGCAAAACAGTCTATACAGATGAGAGTGATTCAGTTTTCCACAGCAATTCTGGGGATGAACTGGGCAGCTTGGTGACACAAGGCAGTGTACTTGTCCCCCTGAGGTGCCGTTTCCATCTGTTTCCCTGTTTGCAGCTTTTGGTTATAGTAGCTTGCTGGTTTCCCAAACATTGCCTCCAATACAGTTCCACTTCTGAGGAGCAGAAGTAAAGCAAGAACAAATGCTGGAGCTGTTGTCTGAGGGTGGCTGTTTGTATCTGGCAGCATTTGCCCAGGGCTTCCCTCCACTAGTGAGCAGCAAGCACATTGTGCACATCCCAGAGAGGGATCCCACCTGAGGTTGTCCCAAATTCTGCACTGCACAAAACTGGACTAGCAGGGGCTCGATGCTTAGCACACAGAGGCAAGCAGTCCCAGGACAGCATGGAAATGAGAAATTGATCGATCAGCTTCAAACCTTTCTGTTCACCCTGCTCACCCTGAAGGACTGAGGTAACCTATGCCAATATTTTTGTCAAGGATGTTTCTTAGAAGACATGACAGTGACTGGGCTCAGTTCGAGTGGGGATTCATGGATTTATTAGTGGTTAGTTTAGAGGTAATCAAGAGTGAAATCAGAGTGGCTTTCTGAAGAGGCAATAGAAAAGACGAGTGAAAAGGCAAAACCCAAGAGCTGAAGGAAAGGGGTCCCTCACAGAAAACATATGAATGGGACAAGTAAAAAGGTGTGAGAGGAGGTATCAGGTGAGATGTGCTCAGCCACACCATGGCGTTCAGTGTCAACCTTATACTAAGCATAAACTATTAAGTGTGTAAAAGTAGAAATAACCAGCTGGTAATTTGCTTCAGTAAATCTGTAGAAATAAAGTGGAAAAAGCATCTAACTTTAGAGATGAGAGTAGGGAAGTCTTGAATTAGTTTTTCCCTCCTCGGGGCAATGCACATAGCATGAATTGATACACAGAGTAAGTTAAAGCTTCCTTTAAAGCACAGGCCTGCCTGCTGCTTTTTGTGATAAAATTCTGCCTTCAGTCTCTCCCTACCTCTGTTAAATGTATATAAAGAAGAAATCCTTTTCTATGAAAACTGGGAATTAATCTGGCTGAAAATGTGAAATTTCAGACTCCTGTTTTACACACAGTAAATAGCATCAATTGCATGTAATATTTACTGATGATTATTATAAATTACTGAAGCTAAGATCTGCGGATCCCATTACAAATGACGTTTTGGAAAGAGCAGACTGTCATGCAATGTGTATTAAATTTATAGCATGGCTGCGCCGTTCAATAAGGTACAGATTATGAATTAAATGTCAATAATGGGATTATAAGCATTCAGTTACAGGGTTCTTTTTCTAATTATCTGCAATCTGTCATCCAGAAAGTCTATGATAACTCATCTGAGCATAACAGCAATGTATCTGCTGCTCAGCACAGAGAGAAAGCTGACCCTCCCCTTTCATTTTAATGTGTTATGACTTATGTGTTCCTGCCTCTTTTCCACTGACTGAAGGGGGGAAAAAAAATCTCTTGAGATATGTAGACCTGGTTTTACCTTTGATATGAAAATAGCTCTCTCAGAGTTACTGTACCTGAAAGTAGGCTGAAATAGACTGTCCCTATTGCTTAGTTCAGCTCCTCAGCCAAGGGGAAGGGAAATGAGATCTGCGTTATGTTCCCAGTTCTTCTACTGACTCTGTTTCTGCCTGACTCTTATTCTGTCTCTCCGCATCTATAAAATGGGCACACTACTAGCTGGAAGGAACTGAGCAATTTTAATTATGGCTGTGAGAAACGCTATGATATTCCGTACTTCTGCTCAGTTCATCATGTGGAGTGACCATCTCTGGGGATCAAAGAAGAAGAAAAAGGCAAGGACTGAAGATGGAAAAAAGGATGGTGGTCATCTTACCTCCAGGGACATATTTTGGAGGTCTCAAGGAGCACTGAGGGATGAAGGCTAACAGCTGATAAAAATCATTTGTCAAAATAAACTCTCAGATAAAGCAGAAATGTCAGAGAGAGGATGAGAAGGGAAAGTTGAGTGTCAAGAATAATTTTTATCACTGCATGTTGGGGCCTTAGATGTTAGACATGGGCCAATTGCTAACCTCTTGGTTGGTAGTGGAAGAACCCAACTATTTTCCCAAGCTTTTTCTTAGGAAACAGACTGAGTGATGGTGACTGGGTTCAAAAGGTGGGATTCTTTTCTGGGAAGGGTTAGGGTCAGGGTTCTGGGAAGGTTTTTTATTGTGACCATTGGGTTAGCTGGAATTTTTTGTGTAGTTTTAAATGATCTGTATATTTTCCCTAGATCTTTGGAGAGGCACGTTTTAAAATCTAAAGAATTAAATAGAATAAATAATAGAATATATGTTAAGTTCTTCAACTGGAGGTTTTTTGAAAAGCCACCTAACCTATTTTGGTCTGGAAACAGTGATTAAAGGTTAAACTCTCTTGTAATATTACTCCTGGGTTCGGTTGGGTATTTTTAAGATACTTATTCCCATGGCATCTGTGTTATATCTCTCTTGTTGTGCCTGTGTGGCTTGTGGCTGAAATTTTGGGGTGATAGTTAATTTCTTATTGGCATTCCTATTTGTTCTGCCACTATTGGCTATTTACCAACAGCTATTTGTCCACTTCGAAACATGTCATTTTGATCCCATTGATCCACTCCTTTGTGTTTGTTTGTCCCCTGTGTCACCTCTGTGATACGGATGCATCCATCAGTTTCGCGTCATGTGGAACCCATGACGTTGCTTCCTCATAGATAAGATTTTCCATGTTAGACTCCTGAATATGATAGCTAGGTACTCAGATGCCAAGGCTGTGTTCGCAGCGTCAGAACTTGAATAGAACAAAGTAAACCTGGTTTTGATGACAGTTACAAATGCTTATGAATTTTGTCTTTGATTTATTCTCCCCGCTGCTTCTCAAAGACTTTCAGGTGCTGTCAGTGATATATTTTGCCCAGTTAAACACACATTTTATATGATATGAGTTCTGCCTAATTAACTTATGACAGTGTCTTTGCCATGCTTCAGAACTGCTGCTGCAAATGCAAGCAGGCATCACACCGAGCTTCACAAAATTAGGTTTTAACGAGAACACTGAGTAAGAGCATCCTTAGTCGTGTGTCTGAGGTGCCCTTGCTTAAGGTACCATGGCACTGTGAATTTGCCTCTCAGAGAGAGTCATTTGGGTGGAGGGTTTTAAGGGTTGCCTGTGCGGACTCTGAGCAGACCTGAACCATTCATGTGGCTGAGACGGGGGTCAGTTAGGTGCTGCTCACCGCTGTCACAGCTGCATGCATCTGGGTTTAGGCCTGTTACTGGTGAAGGAGACCCGCAAACCCCACATAAGCTTTTCCTGAATAAGCTGGCTCAGAAAGCTTTTGTGGGCTATCGAGATGTTTTTTGTGTTTTGTTGGTTTTGTTTAGTTTTGTTGGTTTTTTTTTCCAAAGGACCTTTCTAATGGACATTTTCCCTTGTCTAAGTCTGTCACATTACAAATTTTCAAGGGCAAACAACTGTATCTGCTTTACTTTTCTGTTCATTTTTGACAAAGCAGTGTAATGTTTGTCATCTCAGTACTATATTTTTCTCTTCTCTAAAGATGACACTGTTTTCTAGAGACTCAGTGAAGACGAGCATGGCAACGTTTGAGAGAGATGAAAGGTATGACATAGCATCATCTGCCAACTAAGTAAAATCCACAACAAAATCACAAATAGGCCCATTATGAAAGTTTGCTTAAAAAAAAGGTCAGATTTTTTAAAACACGGTCCTTTTTTTTGCACCTGTAACTTACTGGCACAGCTGATGTCATTTAGGCTCCGATTCAGCAGAGCACTTAACCATGCTACTTAGTCCCGTTGACTTTAATGGGAAGTAATTACATGTTCCAACAAAGCACATACAGAAGTGCTTGGCTGAATCAAGGTTTTAGACGACATAATGAGAACCTGATTGGGAGGGAGGGGGGGAAGCTGAATTAATGCCGTGCTCAAAATCAAGCCCATACTCTCTGAAAATATACAGTACAGTAGGAACTCATTTGTGCCAGCGCTATCCCCATATTGTGGCACACATTGATCTCATTGCTATACAAAAATCAAGAAAATAAAATTCTAATGACTGTATCCATGCTATCACACACAAAGTCCACATACAGATTGTCACACACTGTAAGCACCGCATAGTGACTTAGAACCAGCATCATTTGGAGTTTCCTTTGGCATTTCTCCTCCTTTTCAATATTCCATGCCTCTTGCTTTATTTTTCATTTTAAAATGAGGACGGTATTCCTATCTTGTACTTGAATGGACTGCCATTTTGATTATGTTTGTCAGTGCTGCTGCTGATGTGAGCTATATTAAAATAGCAATTTGAAGTTACACTGGCACCACACAGTCACCACTCATTAACATCATCTCCAGCAAAATCTTACAACAGAGCTGTAAGACTACCTGCTCTGTAGTCCTCGAACCGTACTGTGGTACAGACTGTCCGCATAGTGCCACTGCGGCTTCCAGTCACTCCTGGTACATTACACTGACTCCGATTTCATCTCCTTGGGAAGGTTTTATTACTGAGCATGGAGGAAATCCTCCTCGCTTTATATCCCTACTGACATTAATGGTCCTACACACACAACAGATTTGGCTCAAGGGATGTATTGGTAACAGTATTGCTTTTCTTTAAATTTTCACGGAAAGATGCTGCTTGAGATGTTGTGCCTGAATTTGCACAGTTTTTTTTTTTTTTTTTTTGGATGCAACAGAATCTACTGCTGATAAACCAACAAGGAAAAATTATTTCTTTCTTTGGTGTGTGTCTGTGTATGTAGATGATGCAGCATACTGTGAGCTAATTCCAAGCTGACTAATTCTTCCATAGTGGATTTAAAGAAGCTATTGGGGTTAATGGAATTACTGAGGGTCTTGATTTCTGAGAAACACTGCCAAAATTCAGTGGAAGAGTTCAATCCAGTCCCCATCCATCTGTTTATTGGCAAGGACCTGATTGACCAGATAAGTAGGGATTGCTGCCTGCACTTAGTTATGTGGCTTTGGAATTACAAAACATTTTGGAGGGGGTCACTCTTCATCAGTGGTCTTTTCCATTAGACCATCCTGCTGAGATAGCCCCAGTCTTCCTACAAGTCCTGTAAAAAAAAATAGGGCTGCCTAAAGAGAAAATGAGGTCACAGTCTGATCCCTGCCTTCCCAGAACTGCAGCACAGAAACAATTTTTGTTGCCCCCCTGGCCAGCACCCAGCGAGACCAGACCTGCCCATTGCCGGTGGCTGCTGGCCCTGTCCCTGCCATCCCCTCGGAAGGGAGCCGTGCGGGGGCTGCTGCCGGTGCACAGATGATGGGTACAGCACGGGAGCGGGAGGTGTTGGAAGCTGTCACGCTTTCCTGCAAGGTGTGTTAGTTCAGATGGAGCGTGGCCCAGTAAAGGGACCCGCTTGCGCAGCGAGGCACCCCCAGCCTTGCTGGCTGCTCCCAGGGAGACTGGCAGAGTCCGGCCCTTTCTTTGCCTCTCCTGCCAATCCATTGACCTTCTAATACTCTTTATGCTCTCTTGTAGTCCTTTATAATGTCTTTTGAAGCTTTCCAGTACTTTTCTGTGGGGGTAGTTACAGACCCATTTGCTGTTGTTCACTTAGAAGAAAGCTTAAGGAAGGTCCTGGTAGGTCTGGTAGCTCACAAGATTTTATTCCAAAAGTCTGGGGGTGGACGACGCACCAGCAATCCCTCCTCTGTCAGGGCAGCAAGGACATCTTGATCTCACTGTAACCAGGATGGTTACAGCGCTGTGCTCATTTTTCTTAGAGGAAAATTCCTTCTGGCTCAGTCACAGCAGGGCGCAGCGTCCTCACCTACCGAGCGCTGGGGTGGAGCTCCACAGGCACTTTCCTTGAGGAAAAAGTACAGGAGAGTAAGACTGAAAATGTGGGATTCATCGATTTAACTGGTGGCATGGAAAAAAGACAAAACACTTCTGCTTTTAAAATATTTTTAAAGGATAAAACACCTTGGGAGAAATTAATAACTAATTTCAAAATGATATTATTAACAGTTCTCCACTGGTTTCCAGGAAATCTGGGGTTTGGCTGCCTTCCTTACGCAGCCTCCAGGGCTGAGCTGTGTCCTGCTCTGCTCAGCCAGGCTGGAATTTGTGGGAAGCTGTGGGCAACTGCCTGAAAACAGGGGGAATCTCAGGAGAGATAGAGCGACAAAAAGATGTAAGAGAGAAAAATAAATCCCAGTGACATTGAAAGAATGACTCTATCAGCATATTCAGACAATCACATAAGGCCATCTGTGCTGGGCTATACATCCTTAGGCAACGTGTGCATGACAGGGAAACACAGGGAATGGGCACAGGGTGTTTGTGCCCTTGTGCAGTTATGGTCTGTTTGCTTTTATTCTCTCTTCAACCTAAAGTTACTGAGTTCTTGTACCGCTGCCAGCAAGACAGTGAACTAACAGCTATGCAAGTTTTTTACTTAATTCCACCAGAAAATATTTTCTTTAATGAAGGGTCCTGCGTGCAGATTCTGCGTGATGCTCAAGATAATGATGACGCTGCTGGTTTGCTAAATGGGCAACAGCGTGTGCTTCTCCGTTTCTTCCCTAGCCGCTATGGCTGTGCATACACAACAGCACTGAGGGCTTACTGCAGACACAAGCTTCTAGAAACATGTTAGCTAAAGATGGTGACTTTTAATCACATTTTTAAAGCTGTTGAACTTGGTATATTCAGTTAAATTCAGTACATCCTAGATATTAAGTGACACATGAAAGGAAATGAAGTGACATGTTAGCAAGCATATGGAAAACATCATTCTTTTCCTGATGTATCAAAGTCATGTTTATGACATTACTGTTGCTTTTTTAGGACTGGTGTAAACCTTGAATTCTCATCTTGATGGGTGTTTGCTGTGGTGTGCGAGAGCTTTGGGTTTTTCCTTTCTATCAGAGACTATTGCCTCTCCGCTGCAATAGATCAACATGAGAGGACAGGCAGCTGGTGCCCTTCCCTGACTGCTCTGGCTGACATTCCTGAAAGTTGAATTAGGGACAGAGTTATTTACTCTATCTTTTGCTGCACTGAGAGAATAAATTCCATAGTCACTACCATGTGTGTTGTCTTCACACTTTGGAAAAAAGAGGCTGCATTCCTTCTGAGGCAGATTCTTTACCATTGATGGGAAATTAATGATGGCAAGTAAAATATTGCTTAGCAGGATTAACTAAAATGATTGAAGCCTGAATGTTGTTTACTCCCATACATCTCGTCTGCTGTGAGCCCTGCATGGTCATAAGCAAGTCATTTCTTTTTACTTCAAGAGATCATTTTACAAGGGCAAAATGGTATCAGACTCCACTGCAAAGTACTCTGCGGCCTATTGATACAAAGTACCATTTCAGGATGCATTTTTTTTCTTAGAAGCTTGTACTTGCAGGACCAATTAAGCTCCACGACTTGAGGAGAAAATGAAAAGCAAGCTCTATCCTTGTATACCATTTTTTTCCCTGTAATTTAGAACTAAAGCCCTTTAATGCCAAATGGCAAAATCTGGCCCTTCCTGTGCTGTAGGCCGTACTGACATGCAAAATTCCCACTCAGTTAAAAGAATTAACTGAGCATGATGAGGTCTGGTGTTTTTTAAAATGCTCGTATAAGAACTGAGCCTGCTCCGGTGCCCATCAGCAGGAGCAGGAACACAGCTACTAACAAGGCAAAAATAAGTCACCGCTTAATGTGTTGCAAAAAGGCCTGGTCTCTACGCTCTCTAAAGCAGTCTATTTTAGAATGGCTGTTGGCATCGTCAGGAGGGTACAGCACAGGAGACTTATATGGTTAAATTTTATAGTAGTCTAATAATGAAAAAAGCATGTGTAAGGCCTCTTGGCAAACAGCCCATGGTCGTGGCAGTATTCCTACAAGTAAAGCTGCAAGAGGGGAGAGAGAGAGAGATAATTAATGGGGACCTGCTTTATTTGCCAGGAGAGATTATTCATATGCTGGGAGCAAAGAGTATGTGCCTGAGAAAAATGTAGAGAAAATAGAGTTGTTTTGTGGTGCCCTAAAATACAGTTTAATGAAAATGAGAAAATAATGGGAGGAAAGTCACTGCTATAGTCTCTGGCCAGCTGCCCAAATACGAGTAGAGACGCACTGGCCCTGGGCTGTGCTTCCAACACAACTCGCAGAAAGCTAATTGTTCTTACACATATTTGCTCTATTTTCAGGCACATGCTATTTGAAACCACGTTTTCTCTTTTGCTCTTTGCTCCCTTCTTGCTCCCAGCTGGTGGAGAATTTTCACCTCAGAATGTTATTTCTTGAAATGTTTTCTCTTTGTGGAGCAGTATCTGTTGTTTTCCATTCTCACTGGGGTGACAGTAGGAGTCTGATGAAGCTTGAAGGTACCTGGAGTTATCTCTGATTTCCTAATCCTCAGGCAAACCTGTTTGCAGCTCAGGCAAGCCCTGCCAGAGACCCAGCTCTCAGCTGTGTCTCAAGCAAAAAATCATGCCAAACCTCATCTTATTTCTTCATAGCTTGAAAATGTTCGCTTCCTCTATCCAGTGCGTTAAACTCAGGAACCCCCGTGTGGCGACCACCTCTCCTGTGTTCTTACTCTTTCATCTGTCCCTCCTGGACATTTGCACAAAGGTGGAGGAACAGACCCTGAGATAGGGTAAATCAGTGGCATCAGTGGACTCCATTAGCAGATCAAGGCCACACATCCAGATGAGGCTTTCTTTGGGGCTTTTTTGTTGTTGTTTTTTTGTTTGTTTGTTTTTGGTTTTGTTTTTTGTAGTACCATAATTGAAATGATACTGTACAAATGAATGATTGAATAAATTAGTATATTTCGGAGGATGTAAAGTAATAAAGAGAATCTTCCATTTAAGCAAAGCAGAGCACAGGAATCAGGAAGAGTGATTTCAGTTACGTTCCTTCGGGTTTGCACCAGCGTCCCTGAGAGCAGAACAGGATCCCCTGAATTTCACGTGTACGGTTGTCTTCAGTTGGGCTTTGTATTTCGGTCAGTTGAAATTTTCCTCTACCCTATCCTATGCACTGAGGGCAGAGATCTGATGTCAGTGCTATTTTGAATGATGGGTCAATACTAAACGTAGAGGAAACCAGTGAAATAATTCCCACCAACATGTGTGCAGTGCTGAAAATCAAGGTACCGGGTCCTGAACAAAACCAGCGCTGCCCCAGACTGGCAGCACGCCTGTATCTGGTGGGCTGTGATACACTTCGTGAGTCACGTTTTGGAATCTGGAAGGGAAGGTATTAATAGATATTGTTCACATTAGATCTCCGTTCTCCCTCTCCCCCCACACTATGTATAGTCATTATCAAAGAATTCGCCTAGTGAAAGTGGTCTTCCTTACTTTTCTATGAAGACCAGGAAAACTATTTCAGATGATTACTGGGCTTTCCTCTTTCAGAATTTGATCTACCTTTGTCTTTTCCAAAGAATATGACTGTTGTCTGAAATCAAATTTATGTAATTAATTATTATAAAACACATTTCAGGGCACTGAAGTTAGAAATAGTGCAAAGCCCATAGGTTTTTCTCTGCTACATGGTTAACTGTACTTTAATATCAAGGGTTTTAAGAGATTTATTACTGAGACTTTGAATTCACTTTCACTTAGTTTATAGCTTCTTCGCATGCATTGTTCAAGTTAAAAATTATTCCTCTTGCTTTAGCAGTAGAGAAATCCCTCCTAATGTTATTACCTAAATGGTACCGCTTTAATTGTTATTGGTTCCAGGAGAAATAGCTGTGAAAATATTATGGAATACCATTGATAAATGTAATAAGAAACATTTTGATTGGCATCTTTTTTACTGAGGCTTCTACTCAATTCTGTCTTAATTTTTTCCAACATTCATAAAGATGGATAATTTTGATGCAAATGCAAAAAAGGAAATATAGCAAAGAACTGTGTCAGAAACATCCAGTTAGATATTTTTGGTTTGTGTGTGGTGAACTGTGCTACGCTTTCAAAGAAGTGAGCTCTTCAAGCAAGCAGAGTCACAGAAGGCACCTCTGTGATGGCTCATACTTCTTCTCCTTGCTGCTCCCCCACATGGAAATTCCATGAGGGGCAAAGTATTAAATACATTCTAAAGTAGTCTTAATGTGCATAGTTAACTATTTTATACCATAAAAACTGAGATGTGGAAGATCTGTTCTGTCATCTAACTAACCTGACTATCATCACAGGGCTGGCTCCTTGAGATTTGATCTTGATTCTCCAGAAGGTTACATGGCACCATTTCCTCTGGGATGTGGTCTGGCTGTGAACTATTGAGGCAGCAACCTACTTCTTAGTGCAGATGAAGAGTCGTAAATACCCGATTTTACAGAGTATATGCTTACACATGTAGAGATTTTCTAATTTTATTTCTCCTGAATGAGATATATATGTTCCCATGTCTGTGAATCAGTTCTCAGATGAAGCTTTCCTGTTTTTTCATATGCATTTATTTGTAAGAGATTTGTGTTCATTCTCTAAAGGACCCAATAGACGGCACTCTGGGTCCAGTCTGATCCCAAAAAAGGTATTCCAGGAAACAAGATCAGAAAGCTAATGGAAGACATCCAAGAATCGTGCAACTGTGGGCTGAGAAAGCCTTATTTAAGACAATTTATATGATATGAATTAGGAACACACAACTTGACCCAAAAGGGACTTTATCAAGATATCTGGGACTTTGACTTTAAAAACAGTTACAGCAGGCTTCAGCTTAACTGTGGAGCCATTCTCACTTTATTCTATTTCTGTACATGTTAACAGAGATGTGGAAAGGTTGTTTGGTATTGCCACTGTTTTGTTTAGGTTTTTTTCATGGTTTTCTGCTTTGTGCCATATCGACCTGCTGTTCAAAATTGTCAACTTAAGTTTCGATCTGATGTAGTTATGCCAAAGTGCAATCTGCACAAGACCAAAATTTCTTTTTATATCCTCTAGCTGGGTCATTATGCCTGCTTGTTCTAGTTGTTCCTCTGAGGGCTTACAGTTTACTGTACCTTATCTTTTTGTTTGTGTATTCAAAATGATTGAAAAAGAATATGTGGTCTAGAGACATCTGGGTTAGATGCTTGTGTGAAGCCATTCAGTCTCTCTGAATGTCACTCTTAACTATAAACTTGAATTACAATAGTTCCCTAACCTAAAAGTAAAACAAAATTCACAAGTATATGCAGTCTGTACCAGCACTAAGGTAACGAAGGACATAAATGCTTCAACGGATAGATGCAAATTGAATGAGAACATTTACTTCTGACTTGTTTTATATTTGTTTAATTAAAAGTCCAAAAAACTTCAAAGTCTATGAGGCAGTAAGTGGCCCTCTTGCTGGTTCTATTGTCAAAATCTCTGGGATCCTTTCAGCCTGCCTGCTGAATAAACATATACAGAGATTAAAATACTCTCTCCTGAGAGTTCTTTTTTTTTTTTTTTTAAAGGTTCTGCCTCTTTACGGCATTCTGGTAATGGCTCTGTAGTTTGTCATAGCAATGAAGTTATTACTGAACTGAGCACTGCACTTCACGTTATCCTCAGTAAAGGTTCTCTAAGAAATAAGACTTAGGTGAGTTGCAATAATTATAATCAATTGCTTTCTGCTTGTGCACACATCAATGAAAAAAATAGGGGCCTATTTTCTGTGCTTTGATATTTGATAGTCATTGCACTGGACACGTTGGAGAGCTGATTTAATACGGCATGTTAAGCAGTCACATCCTAGCATATGAGTCATTTGAATTCCTACTGTACATCAGCTTGCTATCTTAGGTAAATGCTAGCCATATGTTTGGCAAACGTCATTAATTTTTGGAGATATTTGAATGACAAAGCGAATAATTAATTGTCTCTTTCTGAGTTGGCTGCTCACTGCTCTTTGGTATGTTCTCCCAATTTGGCTCATGCATTTTGTGAGACATTTTTGCTCTTGGTCATGCTAACATTGTCATAGCTACTACTGTTATTATTTGAACTGTAGGTCACAACTGAGATCATCATTGTACTTGGCGCTGTACTCATGACAGTAAATGGCAGCCAGTCTTTAGTTCATTGAAGGCAGAAGTTATACTGGAAAAGATGAGAGGAAATAGTGTGTGTTTTACTGATAGAGCTGAGACTGAAGCAAAGAGCATAAAATTATGCAGAAAGTCTGTATTTTCTGGGTTCCTTCACCTAATCAAAAAATGAGCAACCAGATGTTGGAAAAAACATCTAATACTTCTCTGGTTGGAACACTGATTTTCATGGCTCAGTGCTCCTTTTGTTTTGGTCAAAACTATGAAATAGAGAGCAAGTTCAGAAGCGAAAAGAAAAAAACACATCAAATCTGATCTGACTCTGGTTTTGAATTTTGCTGCTTGCAGGAAGAAACTAAAATCCAGTTAGAGCTCTAAACTGTTTCTGCATTCAGTTCTGTACAAATATAGGATGCTAGTTTGAAATGAGGTCTAATTAAACCTTAACTGCTTTGCTGATACCCACATTTTAGGTGCAGTTCTATGACTTGTGATACATTTTTCCTCTGACACTTTTTTTGTGTCTTTTTTGCGTGTGTGTTTATGCTAGGTGTCGTAACTGTGAAAGGCTAAAGGATACCACAACAGCTAACTCATAGGACCAAAGGCAGGTAATGAGAAATCTACCCTTCTGAAGAAACAAAACTATTTAGAAAGGGAACATACAAGAGAAAGTGGTAAAAAAACCTGAAAATGAGACAGCAAAACTCAGAGGGCAAAGATACTTGCGTGTGATGAAAGAAACTGCAATAGTAAATAAATAGTAACAGTAAAATAAATTAATGAGGCCAGGCAGGAAGTATGAATTCTGGAAATGGAGCAGAACACTAGGGGCAAGTGAGCTGAACCAAAATTATGGTTGAATCGGTAGATGTCAGGAGAGGGAAGACACATTTTCTTAAGTACCAACTACTTGAAAGAATGATAAGATTTTTCAGGGTGAAAGTGAGTGTCTCCAGGCCATGTACTCATCATATACATTGTCTGAAATGAGGCAATAAAAAAAAAAAAAAGGTGTTTGTACATCTATATATAATCACATTATCTTGACAACATTTTTCTGGACAATAAGGCAGAGAATGAAGCTTGCCAGTTGCTTCTGATGAAGCATTCTAAAGCTGAGAGAGAAGACAATCATTATTAATTCCCCGTTCTGGAAGTACTACTTTCTTCTCTAGTGACTGGAAGTAGATAGGTATTATCTTCTATGTACTAGCAGGGGTGGGGAATAATGGTAGATAAGGGTTAAACATATGCTGCTAGATAGCTTTAGTTCCACCAACTTTTTAAAATTTATTTTTTTATATATTTATTTTAGAGTGAAAACCTAGTCTTAAGAGAATGGCAGTATCAGTTTGATGTCCTACTATGAAAACACTTGCAGGATAACACACGAACAGGAGCTTACTAAAGGTTTTCCAAGCTGCAGCACTAAGTCATAACAAATAAAAGGGGAATGATTTATGAACAAACTCACAGTAAGAGTTTCTTTTAATAGTGGGATGATGACTAGAGGTATCCCAAGTGCAATTGTTAGTTAGACATCCTTCAGTATTAGGAGCCTTTATGTGGAAGTCTCTGGTGGCAATTCTGTCACAGTCTGATGGGAATAGGAGGGAATGAGAGAAGTGGTCCTTCTCACCTTCTGAATCCCTCTGAGTCTTCCTCCCATAGAGGCTTAACATTCGTCACAGATCTCACCTGAAACAGGACAAAACGTTTTAGACTTAGCCACTTAAAAGGGAGTCTTCAAATCAGTTCATGCTCTCAATTAAGCTAATAGGTACAATCTATAGTAGAATGAAACTTTGTAAAATAGTTAAGCTATTTCTTTCCCAACTAAATGAGAAGAAGTCAGAAAGAGAAAATATTTTTATAGGCAAATGTATTTTGGGAGGCACTTAGATGCTGTCATGGTAAGAGTCATATCTATCAAGATTAAATAGAGAATGGAAGGGAACTTTTATCAAAGTAATAGGAGGAGGAACTTCTGTTCAGATGGAGTCAGCTCTGCATTATCCATGGGAAAAGTTTTCAAGTTAGAAACTGCAGAATGGATTAACCCTACGAAGATACAGAGGTTCCTTCACAGGGGCTATACAGTCCCGCTCAGGTCATCTTTGATCAGGTGTTTCCCGGAACAGGTCCTCTCCAGACCAATATAGGCATGTTCACATATGGTCTTCTATTGAGTTCTGAGCCCTTCTGTAGCCTAGATAGCACTGGAGGTCTCAATCTGGCTCTGCAACAGCTCTCTTACATTTCGAAAATATAGCATTTGTTCCAATTTCTTCATTTTTGGGAATAGTTAGCTCCATCAGTTATTTAAGATCACCAGTTTCTCTAGAGACCTTTTGGACTGACTCTTCCAGTTTACTTAATACATAGATCCCCAGGGTATAGTGCCTTGTCCCAGACAAGCTAACTCTGAAACCACAAGGCTTAAGGCTGTGTTACCAGGGATAACTAACCCAAAGGCAATGTGCTGAAATGTGGCTTTTCTGCTTTGGAGACTCAAGACGATGGCACTGTGGTGGTGCCCTACTGCTCCACCTCCACGTACTAATGTATTCAAAGGGAGTTTGCATTTTCCTTAGCACACAGTCCATTCCTCAGTGTAGATATGTCTCTCTGCCTAGTGTCAGAAAAGACTAATTTCACAAGGATGCTAATTATTGATTTATTTGAAATTCAATATATGCATTTGAGATTTCTTCTACACATTGTGCATTTATTGTCACTGTTATAAATTCCTGCATCTCTGGTGATTTAACTGATTATGCGGTGGTTTTTTTTGTGAATTTGCTCTAGGAAAATTGGTATGGTTTAAGTGCATCCATTTTGTTAATTGGGGTGAGCAAAACCATAAATGCATAGTGGAGAGAGCAGGTACATTAAAGACTGTTTATTTTAGGGAACTTCTTGACGTTATCATTATGGAAGAGGTATATCCTGAAACTGTTATAAATTAAACATGGGGGTAAATGTAGAGTAATTTTTTCAGTGCAGTGGTATTCAATCAGAGTAGTGGGGATCTATTTCTCTTTTAAAGACTAGAGAATTCTCAAAAGTTGTATGAATTCAAAAGCAGTCATTGTGCTGAGCAACATACGTAAAATACAAGGGGAATGAGACGAAAACTGAACATTTTTCTTCTCCACTTAGAACGTAACATGTGTAACTTACGCGAGGAAGTGTTATAATAAAAGTAAGCAGCTTAAATCTAAAGCCACTGCTATGACCAAATGAACGATGACCCTGCACTGCACAAAAAACATAAACAGCATTTATACAAAATAAAAGGATATTTGATGCCATCTAGTGGCAGCTGCGAAAAGGCGCCAGCAACTTTGAAAGAGTCCCGTTTTCTGTTCTTTGTTAACTGCAAGTGTGCGCTGTGCCTTTAATCCTTCGGCCCATCACTGGCATCTTTGCAGAAATCTAAATATAGCAGTATTATTTTGGAAGCTCCACAGGCTAGTTTCCTATAGGCTCTGTCTGAATATACGTGGTTTTTTCAGGGCTTTTACCTTCTTGACCACTTTTGCCCCAGGCCTGCTACAAACAGTAATACTTCTACGGTCCCAAACCAGCACCCAAACTAGGCAAATTGGCATATTTCTGGGGTCAGGATTTACATAAAATATCTGGCATCAGAGGGCGGAAGTGCAAAGCAATTTGAAGGCAGGGAATTACTTCTTTAAGCCTAACCACGTTTGCTGAAGGATTAAATCTATTACATTTAAACAAATTAAACTCATTAAGTATTAAACATACATAATTACCCTTTTCAGGATAAAATATTATTATAATAATCATAAAGGGTGGCATTTCCATTAATATCTGTGTGATACAAAGATATGAGCCTATTGACAATTTATGTTCATAAATCGTGTAGGTTCCTTAGAAAAAAAGATAACTTCCCATTTTATAGTTTCTGGTGCAAATTAAGCAGTAGGTTGTCCTGCAGCCAAGTGTGAAGGCACCATATGCAAACCACCGAACACTGCCAACTGACAAACCACACGTGTGTCTATGGCAAGGGAGGATGAATCAGAATAAGAATTATTACACTATATTGTGTGCTATTTTAGGGTCTTTTGTATGGAACTGTCTTTTTAAAGTGCCACAGCCCAGTTTTAAAAGAACATTACTCCGTTATTCCCCATGAAATCAGCCTAAAGTGCTCCAGATACCCCACTGTTGAAGTGACTGGTGCTAATTCAAGTGATGACTTTCAAGAGTGACTGCAGCCTCTTTCCTTGCTGAAATGTGCCAAATTCCAATTAGTTCTGGTCTGACCAGCTAGAAGTCAAATTTAAAAAAAAAAACAACTGCGTGAGGTTTTTCACCACAGATTTCAGTTGTCATTTTTAAAAAAACACAGTATCTGAGTAGCTCCTAGACAGACACAAATTAGGAAATCTTTCCTTTGTGGGGTTGCTGGCCTTGGGTCTAACTTTCTGCTGTCCAGTTCTCTGTGTGAAAGTTTTAGCATAGAAAATGGTAGCAAATGAATACCGAAGGAACATTTTGCTGAATGAGCTTTTTATAGACAGTGTGATGCGAACTTTCTTTGCAGTAGGAAAGGTAGGAAGCAGCTGATAATGAATCCTCCAGCTGCGCAACTACAAATTATTGGATGCTCTCCCTAGGATGGGCCAGGTATTGTGTGGAAATCCAGAAAGAAAGGAAAAATAAATACCCTGGCAAGTTGTAAACCCAAGGAATTTAAGCATCCGAGTACAAGTGAAACTTTCAAAGGTACATGATTGGTACAGTTTACTGAGTGCTTCTGCAGCTTATCCTCATTACTTGCAGAAATATGCAAAGTACTCACCCAAGTTCAGGATTTGTTGTCTTTGGCTCTGTATTGGGGACAGAGACATAATTAAACAGTTCTGGGTCACTCTTCCCATGAGCATATCTCCCATGGGATGGTTGGTCACAGGGTGGGTAAACTCTTTGGTGAGGCTGCCCATTGCCACCTCCTTCTTCCTCCACTGGTACCAGATGCAGCTATGATGTGTCCAAAGTGCAGGAGAACTTCTCACCACTAAACAACATGCCTATACTCTAGGTCACCTCAAAAGGGTATATGCAAAGGCGGAGGAAAACCTGCAGGGGTGGGAGATCTGAATCTGTCTCCTGTGACAGGAGCAGGCAACCTGTTATTCATGTGACAGGTTTCTGGTTTGTTCAGCACTTAAGTGCCTGTGTGTCTTGAACCATCAGAAGTATCCCTGGTCTGAGAAATTCACAAGGCATAGAAGCAAAGTAGATACCAAACTCTGTTGCTTATTCGTAGTTAGAGAATGGAGTTTAAAAGAAATGCGTGACTGGTTCAAAACAGCACAGGAAATCATTATCAAAAGTGAGAACTGGCCCTGGAATTTGAGGGTACGGGCAGACAGCATCTACTACATTTCATGCAGTCACATAGATATTTATCACATATTTATGAACATCTAATGACTGTCTACAGCAATTCACTGCTACTCCTCCTCAACTGTAGTATTTAGCACTAGGATTTTATTCACTGGTGAAGATTAACACCATGTTACAGTTTGGGTAAATTGTGTATCTCTGTATGAGTTTCAGTGAGTTGGTGTGGACATGGAACATATATGTAACCTAGAAATTAGAAGACGATTTTCACTGGAAGAGAAATGAAGTAAAAATGCCATATGTAGCTATGCATTCCCAATAGTGGGAACAAAACCAAAAATGGTTTTCAAATGAAGATCTGTAAACTTCCAAAGGTCATTACATGGTACAGCGGCCTTCAGGAGCAAGGATTTAATTCAATGACCAGGGTATCCCATCACTCTGGTGTCCTAAATTACTGGTAAAAAAAAAAGATGATGATGTAATAAAGTAGCAAGAGTCCATTACCTGTGCCAGGAGTGGTCTGTTACTTCTGAATGGCAAACCCCAAATCTCAAAGCCTCATACTTTTGCTGCCCTGCATGTTTTTAGGGAGAAACTATATTGTACTTTTTTTGAGATAGCATGAATTCATGTTCTCATTGCATTATGAAGCCAATTGATTCAGAGGGAGAAAATGCTGCTGAAACTAAAAGGCCTTAAAAATCACCCAAGCAGCTCCTTGCTCTCTCTCCAGAAGCAGCTCGTATAATAACATCTTACTGCTCATTGGTTTAGTGCTTTCCATGCTAGGGTTTTTTTTCTATGGCACTAGAGATTCCCTGAGGTGCTGTTTCCTATTAATTGAAAGAGAAACTAAAGACAACTCCATTCGGTGCCACTTACCTAGGATATGTCAGGCAATTTATTTGTTTTTCAGGCAGACAGCCCTCTTCCCCTGGATACATATCAGGGGAAACAAAACCTTTTTCTCACATACTGCAGATTACGGGTCAGGTCCGTAGCGACAACACACACACACCCACACACACACACCCACACACACCCACCTCCGGTGAACGGTGCTGATTAACATGAAAAGTTACCTGAGGGTAACTTTTATTGACTCCAAGAGGGCAACTAACCTCCCATGCTTTCCCTGGATCTGAACCTAAGTCAGTAGAAAGGAACTTACTGATTTACTAGTTATTGGGTGTGATTTGAAATTAATCATATCCCCCAAATTTGGTAGAATTACTAGGATCAGGTCAGCCATGGGTCATCTTACATGGATGTGAGAACGTAATGTGTGTGTGTTTTCTTCTTTTTCTGGTATAGATTTTTCCTGTTAATTTCTGAAAAACTAATTCCTTTGCCTTTTACCTGTCAGGTATGAAACCTCTCTTTATCTCCTATTTTTACTCCTGCAGCTCAGTACTAACTGAATGGAAATTAACCTTTTTCTGCCAACTTCCAGATGCATCTTAACCTTCAGACTTATTTTCTTCTATCCAAGTTTACTTTTATTTCAGGAAAATTGGAGTGAGCTTAACTGAACATATGTCTGTTAGATCTACCTGAGATGTGAGCCCTAGTAAACCATGCTACTTAACCACCCAGAGGCTTCCTCGTGGTGGTGTCTGTGGCTGTGAGAAAGACTGAAGAGATACGAGTGCCCACAATGCAAAATACTTCTTTCTAAAATAAGAAACTGGAAAACTGCCCAGCTTCCACATCTGTCTCTAATTTACACTTCTGAGCACTGGGGTGAGCAAGGAAAAAACGAGAAGGATTAATGGACTACTCTCTGTGCAATACTGTGGGAGATTACACCCCCAGTTGTAGAAGTCTGGCAGCGACTGGTTAGTAACGAGATAAGCAACTGAAGAGTACCTACTTTTCGAGCTAGAGGTGCCTTATGTCCAGCCCTTATCTATCTGCAGGAGACGCTATTTGTACAGAAAAGGACCAAGAAGCAGATGCTTAGCACCTGCTTCTAAGCGCAACTAGAAACAAAAAATCTTGAGCTGAATCTAAAGATCCCATACTGAAACTTGAATAGAGGAGTAAGAGTTTAGTCATCCCAAGCTTAATTCTCTTTTTGTTTCAGTCCATCTCTCAATAAATCGAGCACGCATGTAACTCTAGGCAGGTTGGCATGACACTGAGACCAGTGGAAATGTTGGTTAAAGTGGTGGTGTAAGGCTTGGCAACGAGGTACAGGATGCAATTAAGCTCAGGTCTAATAGGAAACCAGCCTGATGGGAATCCTGTAACTAGGGTGACTTACAGGTGCCTTTTCAGTGCAGTGCATGGCTACAAGTTATAGTATGAGATGTTACAACACAAGCTGTCATAAAATGGGAACCAATACCTGCAGTACTGGTCACTGGTGCAAGCATTTATTCCCAGACCTCCATTGAACTGCACGGTTCTGTGTCTGGTTTTGATAATAGCCTGAGCCACATGTGAATTGCGCAGGCTTATCCCAGAAGTGGTGGAGGATGGTGCAGAAATCAAGCTGGCTAGATCCCAGTTCATCAGGGCAAGGAGTTTTCAGTCTTTCTCCCTTGTAGTGCAGAAAGCCGTTTGCTGCAGAACACTGGCACTGCAGACTGAACAGGGATGCAAAACCAGGTCTGCACAGAGCTGTGCATAAGTAGGCCTGCAGTTTTTGTTCACACTGAAAAAAGAGACATATGAGCTAAAATAATGAGTAATTTCGACTAACATGCTGAGATTCCTTGCTGAAAATGGGGTGAGAAATGTGCATTCTCGGTCTTGTGCGCAGAGGTAGAGAAGTAGCAGACACAGCAAGCCAACAGCTTCACGCATGGGCCAAAATTGTTCTTTCCTGCATCCTCAAATGGGGCAGAAATTCTTTGCAGTAAGCATATGTGCTTCCAAACATTACAAGCCCAAATCAAAGCAGAATGCTTTTAAAAAAATAAAGTGAAATGTCTTTGACAGACAGATAATGCACAGGACCAACTGAACGTGCTCTTTCATGTGATGTTTAGTCAGCTATTTTAAATCCCACATATAGGACACACAGCTTATTCATCCATTTAAAAATAGTTAAACTGTTTGGGAAGCAGGATGCTGAGACTAACTCGAACAGTACATGCTTGAAGCTAGGATGTATGTTGCCTCTCATTTTGGGTGGCTTGAAAGATTTTGCAGTTAAAGAGATTCTTCTTCGTTATGTTTCTGTGGAATAACAATGACATCCAGTGGCTGGCTACTTTAATAATACATATGTATCTGCTGCAGGTATAATAGACAATGATAAGATTTCTCTGGGGTCTTTTCTTTGTGGTAGCTGCAAGTTCTTTCTACCAAATTTATCAGTGGGGATTTGGGGTGGGGGAACTTGAGGGATGGAGACTGGGCGTGAAAAGTCCCCGTGCTTTAATGAGGCCCCACAGTAAGAAAGTCATTTCCACTTTACTGGTATCTAAATGCCAGTTTAGCTTCAGGGAAGAACAAGATATTATAGTTTGCTCATTCTCCACTCTTCTAAAGAGACTTAAACCCAGATTTCTTTCCTAATAACTGAAACCCACAGTGGCCTAGGCAGCGACTGTATCCCATTCCCCTTTCTCTTGTTTGAAAGTGTTAATCTAAAATATACGTGTTTTGATTCTTAATATCATCATATTTCACCTATTTTCGGTTTTTAAAAATACTTTTTTACTTCCCCATCGATGTTCTTTACGTTGCCCTGAGGCATCCTTAACTTACATACCAACAAAGTGCCTTTTCTTTTTTTTAGGATTTTTTTATTCTACTTAATAAGAATAAGTTACCATAGCAACTACCACTCACATGGTACTTATTGCTGTGGGATTTAGTTACATTTCCTTTTAATAACAAGAACCTTAAAACAGTAGCACATCATGCAATTTTTTGCATTTTACTTTGTAGCGAAAAATTATATACCCTTGTATTTTTCTTCTAGTGACTGTTTGGTTTGTGTATTAAAATTTATTTTCTCTTCTTCCTGTTAAATAAAGTCTTCCAAGAATCTCAACAGGGTAAAGATACAGGATGCAAAATAATTTCTCTGAGAAAAAAGCTTATGTGCGTAATGGACAAAAGAAAATTAGATGTCTGAGGAGTGGGAACAGATTTGCATAATGAACACGGGGTACTTGCGCATTGATATAAGGTACGTTCTCTCCACTCCCACTTGCTTCCTTTGACTTCCCTGGGGTAATGCCATGACTCCAGTAAGGCAGAAGCTAAAAGATCATCTTTTTGTGATAGGCTGGATAGTCTTGTTTTTAAGAACAGTTCCAGAATGTGAATATGGGTGTAAGCTGAAAGACGGCAAATTAATTTGTAAGTTATCTCCAATGCATTACTTTGCTTACTAATTAGACAATGTAAAAAGAACAGCAGTCCATGCAGCCTAATGAAGCATTTTCATACAAGTACATAAGATAAAGTCTACTTCAGAACCAAAATGTTTGTGCCTATTATTAGTTCATTCCTTGTCTCATGGACTTAGTACTGGTTGAGCACAGACCCTAAGAAAAAAACCAAACTGGTATAAACTTCAGCTTCCGCTCATTTAACAAACATCAGTCTTACTGCAGTCAGGAGAACTAAGGACACAGGTTTTTGCTTGAACAGGTCTAGCTGCTAAGTGAGATGCTGTTATACAGAGATTGCTTTTTCTTGTGCAATTCATTGCATATAATATGACATGCAGTAAGAGTAAAATGTAGTGGGTTGAAAATATTCACAGAAATCAAACAAAGTTGGTTTAAAGTAAACAGTAGATATTAGCTAATCTAGCGCTATGCTTGAGATGAGCTAGAGTACTCGTGGATCATTGCTCACAGATAATTTTCTAACATTCTTATACACGTCCTGTAACTAGGATGCTAAAAAGAGTTTGTTCATTTCTGTGTACAATAACTAATAGATCTGCAAATTAAGCCCATTAAGCCATCATACTCATCTTAACAGTACTTTGTTTATCTGAGGATGGCTGTTACATGCCCTTCCATCACACCTTGAGTAAACAAAGCTAATCCTTTCAGCCATTCCCCTAAAAAACCTATTTGTATTGATTTCTTGTGGATTCTCTGTACTGTCCTTACGTTTTCCTTCAAGTGTAGTGTCCAAAACTGGGCATCGGTTTCCAGCTGTGACCTCCCAGTGCTGAATAGATTTGAATAATCACCTCCTCTGTCTTGCTTCTGGCAGTCTGGCTAATCCTTCCCCAAATGACATTTTCTTTCTTGGCTTCTATTTGGTTTGTGGTCTGCTGCAGTCATCCCATTTATTTTTCTTCAGTGCAGCATTTTGCATCATTCTTTACTCAATTATCTTATGGATTTCAAATAATTTCCTCAATTTATCAAGATGATTTTTAATTCTAGTCACATCCTCCAAAGCGTTCACAATCCCTCCTGGCGGTGTTTCCTTCAGTGAGTATTTTCTGAGTGTTATTTGTAAGGCTACCTTGCAGTGGTAGACACAGGATAGACTGCAGCGATGATAATGTTTTGATTGAAGCTTTTTCAACCAGCTGAGGACCCACATAACAGTAATTTCAGTGAGACAGCGTTTCCCTGGTTTGTCAGGGTGTATCATAGAACGTTCTGTTAGAGCATGCTGACTTGATTAAATTGGAAACTTGTGTCAGCTTAGTTTGAAAACTTTGGTAGAAAGTAAGCAGCAACCATCCAGGCTCCACTTAGCCGTTGCTGGGAGTTCTGATTCTTAAAGTGGCTTTTTTCTTTTAAGCTGGCAACCAAGGAAACTTAGAAACCTAAAATGCTGGTAGAGTTTTTTAAAGTAAAAAAGTTTTCAAATAAACTGGAATGGATTTATTTTTATTTATTTTTAAGTTGTGAAATGTAGGATTTTTTTAATTCCAAGTCTGAATTAATTAATTTTAAAGAAATGCAGAATTTCCCTGGGAATTCCAGCTCTTTACCACTTTATTAATCAATATTAAATGAGAAAAAAGCCTACTAAAAATTCAGTTTTCTGACATCTGCTAATCCAGTGAAAGAATGAGTCCCCTCATCAAAAGGAAATGTTCTTCAGATCCTCCATTAAGGCTCAGCCTTTCACACCAGTTTCTGGCTTGTAGATGTCTGAACTGTTCTTTTTCCTTTTTGAGAAATAATTATTTATTCTCTTCCTCCATCTCTGCTGCCCTCACTCACCCATGCTATATTTAGCACTGACCTCTGAAGAGGAAGGTAGAAATAGTAGTTTAAGAGATGCCATAATATGGTGGAAATGACAATGATGTACCTCATCAAGACCAACCCCCTGCTCCTTGCAGGACTACCTAAAACTAAACCATATGACTGAGAGTGTTGTCCAGACGCTCCATGAACTCTGAGAGGCCTGGTGCCCTGACCACTTCCCTGGGGAGCCTGTTCCAGTGACTGACCACCCTCTCAGTGAAGAACCTTTTCCTAATGTCCAGTTAGAAAGATCTTTACATAGAAGTTCAAAACTTTTGTCAACGGTTTTCTTTTTAAATCAAGATTAATTTTCACAGTCAGAACAAAGCATTTGCACGGAACATTTCTGCAGTCATTTAGAACCATTTAGAACCATTCCACTTAAATCTGCAAAAATGAAAGAAGTTAACTAAACACGCAGATATAATCAGAAACAAAAGGATTTGTCAACGATAACATGATTATCCTTTATTTTTATCCTAAAACCAAAAAGGAACTGGGGATAGTTTCCATATTCAATTACACAAGTAAAAATACAGAATTAATTAACTGACCACCGAACAATATATTCTTGAGACAGTCAGAAAGTGCAGGAGTCCTGTCAGCCTAAAGAAACCCTCAAGGCCATTCCGCTGGTGCTTGCAGGAGCATTATTTTACAGTTACATGAGCCAGGATCTCCCAGTTACATTGAGGGTCACACTGCCCTTCATATTTCCAAAAAGACTGTTTCTTTTGGGAACATTTGGGACGTTCTCTCCTTTGGCTTTTGCTGTGCCAGAAATGACTTTGTTTGCTACAGTGGGACATTATACAGCATTGTGCAGAGCAGATAGAAAGGAGCAATGAGACATCTGTACGTGAGATTCTGTCAGCTAATTTGCTGTGGGGTTTTTTTTTCTGCTTGGGGCTTTCTTATTTACTGGATTAAAAAATGTTCAATACAGAAGTTTCAGTGATGACGACAACATTCATTTACTATTACAAATTTGGTACCGTCTTCTTGCTTTCGGTCTCTTCCTACTTTCCATGATTTTTTTTAATCCCATTACATGGTTACCATAGCAATTGTTCCTGCTCCCTTCAGCTTTCCCAGCTGCGTTTGAGAGCATTTATTTTACAGAATGCATTCTAGTTGTCTTTAACTCTCTGGAGAGACCTTAACTAAGTTAAAATGTTGATGATTAATTTACCTTCTGATATTTCATACAAATTATATCACAATAATCTCTGAGGTGTATACATGATAGCATGAAAAATCGTTTTAAATGTAGAGACATAAAGCCTCCTATAGATGTCACCGTACTCCATGCATTTAATTGAGAACAACTATGACTTACTGTAAAGTGTGAAATTAGTTTTTTTAACTGGCAAAGTATTACACAAAAGAAGGCAGTGAGATCTTGATTCTCTTACTCATCAGGGTGACTAGAATGTCTTCCACAGCAAACTGTCTTGCTGAAATCAGGGTTCCACCCTTGAGCAAACTGATCCTCATCGTGAATGAGGGGACCAGAACTAGGCATCTAGTAGTAGGCACATTGCTAGTAACAAAATAGCCCCAAAATGATGAAAATAGATGACAGTCTTTGGGCATATTTTGGTAGTCTTTGACTTTGCTTTTATAGACCAAAACTCCGGAGAATTTCAGTAAGTTTTTTTGCTCGACTTGAGGAACACAGAATCGAATCCTTTATTAATAATTCGCATTGTTCCTTCTACCTCCAATCTAAAATCCTGTAAAAATAGACTGTTCATTAGAGGAGAAAGAAGTATCTTTCGTAAATAGCATCTTCTCAGCTTTGAAAAATGCAGTTTAGGGGAATTAAAATTTTTTCACATATCTTACTTAAGTTCCACAAAAATATTTCAGCATAAGCAGGAGGACTTCATGCTGACATTTTCAGAGTGCTTCATTGAATCTTTTATTTTTCAAATAGTTAGCTTAGGAAGGGTTAAAAAGCAACACTTAAACCTATAGCTTTTCACATCAGGTCCACATTAACTTTGTAAGTCAATCTGAGTTGCACTTTTTACTTTGCTATTAGGAACAACAATTCTCCATCTCCATTCAACCCAAAGAATTTTCTTTTTAGTTGCACAGGCTGGCCACCAGATTTTAAACGCTATTGGTTCCACACTTCTGCTGCATCAAAAGCTTGCCTTGAATCATCTGTTTTGGCTGAAACAGTCCTTTTTATTTTTTTAATTTTTATTATTATTATTTGAATTCAGATTGTTTCCTCCATCAAAGTGCTGTGAAATCTTAATCATCTGGAATCTGATAATGAACAGTGTACGAAGTTACTGTGTAAAAACTTTCCAAAGGATAGTCTTGTCTCCTCTTCAGGCTCTCCATAGAAGCTACCTCAAATCTAGCCAAAATAACTTTTCAATTTGGTTAGGGATCACCTGAATCCATTTCAGAATGAAATAAGCTATACTGTACCATACTTCCTAGGAAGCCAAGACAGTCAGAGTAGCCTTCATTTTTTCCATGTTGACATGCCCACTTTCATTTGCAAAACTTACACCTAAGATGAGCTATGCATGCAAATTAGGTATTTTCTATGGAAAGAGAGGACTAAGGCTTAAGAACAAGAGTTTTCTGTGACTTGTACCATTCTAAATCTCTGACTAGTTCTGGTTAGCTGCAAACAAAAATGCATATGCAAGTCTACAACTGTGTGTATTAATTAGACTCTTATCTTGCAAACATGTTTCTTAGCTTGACCATTTAAATTTGAGCCTTAATATTTGGGGGCTTAGAGAAGCAAAAAGAAGCGCAATGGTATCAGAGTGGAAGGGAGCATTGTTATTAATTATATAGATACTTATATCAACATTTCCCTCATATATAGCAAGGTGATCAGAATTGAGGAATCGAAGCTTTTTCCTTTGCTTAAATAGCACCTGAAAATGTCCACGATCTGCTATCGCGTCTCGGACATAGCTGCTGTACTGATTTTCCATCTCTGCTGCGAAAAGAGAGCCATTTTCCTGACAAGCCAGTAATGCGCCGCCGTTGCATATGCCCATAACCTTTCCCTGAACCCAAGCCCTCTGCAGCAGGTTGTGGAGGCCCAGAGCGGCCAGGTGACATACAGTGCCATCTGCACTGCTATACTGGTCATCTGGCCAGAGCTCTGACCTTTCTGAACATGATACAGCGAAATCTAACTCCTGAAAGCTGCTCGGAGGCAAAATCTGTTCTTCACCGTCAGTTGCACTACTCAGTCACTTAATTGTCCACTGCAACTGATAAAGTTACCATTAGACTCAGGTCATGAACTACAGTTTATCATTCACATGCAATAATACACCCTTGAACCACACTGGTTTCTAAATTATAGCTACACAGACTTATTCAATAAAAGAGATTTAAAGTACCTGGAACTTTACTTACTCCCGTGCTGCGAAACAAGGGAAGAAAATAGATCGTTTTGAGAAGCTGCTGTGATCGATGCACTCCACGGTTTGCACTGTATGCCAGATAAAGACTGATACCACTAAAAAAAACACTAAAAAATGTTTTAGACTGACAATAAGGCCTGATTTTGCTCGCAGTCTCGCTGCTGTTGTTCAGGGTAGCTCTGCAGCAGAGGCTGAGCTGCATGGGCAGAGGGGCGATGGTGGGAGCAGGCTGGGGAAGGGGCTTCGGAGGAGGGACATGCTCCTGCCAAAATGCATTTTCCTGTTTAGTTGTGAATGAGAAACAAAGTTATTCCAGCATCAACTTGCAACCTCTAGTTTTAGAGACGGTATTATAGAAACACAAGCTCATCTCACTCTGAGAGTTATACAAATCCCTTGTCGTTTTGAAAAGCCTTTCATCTGGAGATCATAGCTTCATAAACATTAATTCATTAGTTAAGACTTGAGTGAGTTTGAGGTTACTGTCCCCATCATATAGACAGTAAATCTGAACTGTAGAGAAGTTCAAACCACCCTGGATTCCTCCGAAGTGTACTCTGTCCCTCTGCTCTCCTTCCCCTTTCCTCCAGCCTCATCCTGCCTGGTCCTTCCAGCACAGGAGCCACCCGCGGTGTTCATCCTTCGCAGCCGCAGGACTGGGAACACCAAAGCAGCTGCTGTTTGGTTAATAGGCAGGCTGGGACCTTTTAAAGGGTCGAGTAGTAGATACTTAGCCACAGTGGGGAGATTGCCCTGACGTAGGCTAAGGCTTAAAAGATGAAGTATATACTTTATTACTATGACGAGTGTCACACAGTCTATGGAGAGACACAATTGTGTTTATTTGTCCCAAAATTCAGTCTCGTACTTTGTAGCACTGGAGTTCCTCCTTCTTTGCAGACATTTAGAGAAAAGGAATTATATTCATAGGAACTATTGGCACTTCCATTATAAATTGTTCCCTGTGTAAGAAGCTTACCATAAGAAATAGAATTTCAGTTAAAATAAAGATCAATATAGAAATATAGGTAAAGAGGGATTATTTAGAGTAATAGAAAAGTCTTGAAAAGTCATGAAAAGAGATTGAATAAATAATTTCCTGTTGAAGTGATAGAAAAAACTGCAATAACAGGAAAAGAAAAATCTATTTCTAGTGAATAAATTAATAAATGAGTACATGAAATATGAGTAACTAAGCTTCAAAAACTTCCAAGGCACCAGAAAACCAGACCAAACAGATCTGAAGGCTGCTTATTCCTCACTTTCTGCTATCCAAGGGAGAGTTCTCATCTCTGGTATCCACTGTGATGAGCAATAGAAACCTTTAGAAATAAGTGTCTTCAATGTACATTCTTTTGAAGGTGTTTATGAAGTCTTCCTCTTTATGATACCTTTGGCAAATTCTTCCGTATGTGTGTGTATCTATATCTATATCTAAATCTAAACATAGATATATATGTGGTTGCTCAGAGAAAGCAAAGCAGACGGAGCCTTCCAACGAATTATATATGAGTGAAAACTCATATATAGTTTGCGATCCCCATGAATCGATTAATTATTAGAACCACTCAGATTTCTTCTATTTTAATCTGGAATGTCTATCACTAATCTGGTATCTCCTTTGAAAATTATATTTTTAAGAGTTATTGTTTTACTGCTACCAAAATCTAAGAAAAGCAGAAGTGAGTTTTGACACTATCGGTGTGAGTTACCTGCCCAGGAGCTGTCCTGTTGTGATCCCCTTCTGTAAAGTCTGTGCTTTGTAAAGACAACAGATCATCCAAACCCACAAGCCTGCATTTAACTTCACAGACTGTTGCTTTGCAACATCACACACTGACTAGATATGTATTGTACAGTCAGTGAAATACAAGAGTTCTGAGGGCATCTTCAGAGATCTTTTGCATCCCCTTCAGGTGAAACTTTTTGTAACCACTTGTCAGATGCATATGTGGCTATGTCAGATTTCTATATGTAAACCAATTCTAGATTTTTTCCCTGAGCATTTCTGGGTTTTCCTGATTGTTCTGATAACCTAATCTGTTAGCCATATTAGTCTATACGATCATGGGGAATTTAAGCTTCTTTCATAGGTCTTTCTGAATAGGATAGTTTGAGCTCCCACAACAAGCTTTTAAAAAAATAAATCAACAAACCCTAAAAAACAATCTCAAACATGGATAACTTACATAAAAGTGAACGTCTTCCAAAATGGTGCTAAATCACTAATGATTTCTTTTATAAATTGACTTGACCAAGATGGGACAATTATCATTGTGAAGTGGCAAGAGATCACGGTAATAAGTTGCTCCCTGGTAACCCAGAGTTATCACCAAATATCTTGCATCTTTACTTTGTCCTACACGGAATTCAACTAAATTTAGCAAGAAATGTACCTGGGTATAAAGTCTAGGTACTCTTACATTATTAAGACAGCAGATGAGAAGTTGGAGGTGACGGAAAGGTGGCAGAGAAGCAAAAGTAGGTTCAGAGAAACCCTACAAAATACAAAGCAGCCAGAAATCTAAATTTGTATTTGTCTTCACATCAAAGCAGTAACAAAGTTTAAAATGTTTTGTTTTGCTACGAAAGCAGGTAAATGGGTTGATTTCTCTCCACGCGTTCTTTTGGCAGTGCTTGAGGTACAGCGTGTGATTGATTGTATTTCATCTATGGGCTGTAAAAGGCATTGCCTTATGTCTATGTATTCATCAATATAGCACAAATAATGCAGGAGCCTCATCTTCTCCATGTGAGATGTAGTTAGAAAACAAGGCAACGTGCAGGAACAAATAGCCAAATCTACATTCTCAGGTTCATGCAAGAGTGATTTATTTGTAGTCTTTCTGCAAATCTTTAAAATTCTTAACTACTTAAACTTTTGACCTTGGGCATTTTATTCACTGTATAGAAGTTAGTATTGGCCCAGAAGATTATTTTTTGTTCAACAGCCTTCTCTGGAAGTTGCTCAATTTGGTTTCTGTGTCAGGCATCTCTGGGTAAAATCATTACCCTTCATTGTGCAAATTAAGCTGTGACTCACACAGACAGAGTTTCCAATGTGATAGGGCTGCGCCCAGGCCGGGTAATTCATAGAGAGGGTTAAAAAAACAGAATCAAATGCTGGCTGTGAGTTAAAGAGAATAGGGGATAAGAGCTTAGGCTTAACCTATAGGGGGACCTAAGGAATAAAGCGAACCAGAGTCCAGTGTGGGGAAGAAAGGAGAAAAAGCAAAAAGGCTAAAAGAGATCAGGCCTAATGAGCCTTTCGAGGAAAATGGGAGACTGGAGCCTCAGAACGAAAGAGTGGCCCAGCAAAGCAAGGATAAAATGGATCAGCCACAATGTCACCAAATTGATCCAGAGTTCAAAAACCATCAAATCACCGTATACAATAAAATAAATTAAAAAAAAAGTTCAAACAGTGTCAGGCTCCTTAAAGCTCGCTTGCTGACATCAAACATAATAAGAAAAAGACCTGTTTGTAACATAATGTGACTCTTTTCTAAACAGAGCCTTTGAAATGTATGTGCTGGTCTGTCATTTTCTGTTGTACAGTTCTCACATCATATACCTATATGTCTGGCAGAATTTTTATACTATATGAAAAAGAGAAATAATCACGGAAGAATTAGAGAGATATATTTAGACTAGAGGGTTTTTATCCTGCTGTGTGAAGGAGCCATGCTACTGTCTAGACTGATGGCTTGAGAAATGAGCCGGAGAGGGGAACAGAGGGAAATTCTGGAGTGCAAATTAAACCAAACAAATTCTGTGTATAAAAATACAGTAAATAGCTGTAACAAATGCACGTTAAAGGAGCAGAAGGTATTAATTCCTATGAAGGGCATTTCTAATGTACCTATTACTCTAATGTGTAAGTGACAAACAAGACAAAGAAAATACCCCGCGTGTCAAAGCCCATATATCTCTTCATGACGTAAAGAGGTGGTGCTACCCATATTTAGCAGGTTTTATTTAGCCACCTACGCACCTCTGACTTGGTAGACTTATTTTTGATAAGTGGTGCTTAAAAGTGTTGGTATGAAGCGTAAGTAGCTAATGCAAATATGTTACCGACCCCTACCAGAGCTAGCAATTATGTAAATTTTCAAAGCCTTCATCTTTTATAATTAGATGTGGCTGGCTTAGAGTGAAGGACTTCCAATGCTGGCCAGCTCAGTCCTTATTCCAATATTTCACCAGAAATTATATATTTGAAATCAGAGGAATGTTATATTCTTTAAAGTGATTTAAGGTGTAGCTTGGAATATTTGAAAGACCTTTAGTAATTAATTTCTTGTTTGCCATGCTTGAAAGATGAATAAAAGCATGGAAACACTTGGTGAATAACATCTTGTAACTGATTATAATTAAGTATAATAAGTTCCTCCTAAGTGTACGAAATGCTAATTATTTTTCACAAAATCCAAAATGCAAGTTTTCTTAGCTTGGATAAAAGAGAAAAGCACAGGTTTATGTATACAAGGCTAGAGATCTGCCTATACATAAATCCTAACAATCTTCCCTATTAAAAAGATGATTCCCCTATAGGTTAATTATTGATGGACAACTTCGAGGCTGATCCAAAACCCACTGAAGCAAACGGAGGGCTTACAATGGTTTCAGTTTGTTTCAGCCCCTTTAGGGCTCCTCAGGCACAGGAGTGAAAGTGCTGTGTATATCACTCTATTCCACATTTTATTGTTGTACAAGTGATGATTTTTCTTAAAACTTTGTGGATAATGATAGTGTTAGGGTATGTCTGTGTCCTCATGTACGTGTGTCTGCATATTTGTGATTTGCTGCAAGAAACGGAGGCTCCAGTGGATCTGATGTTTTTTCCCTGGTGGCACTAAAGTAGCTTGAAATAAGTATTGATGCCAGCCCTGGTACAGGGACTGTTTGGCAAACTGTTGGTAACACTGTAGTGTTGGAGTACTCAGCATTCTCTGGATAGACCCAGACTTGGGGGTCTGTCTGGGCTCGGAGCTGCCCCTCCCAGGACTGACCTCGCTCCCTCCACTTGACTGTCCACCCGCGGGGTTAGGGTGTATTTTGGGAGACCAGAGCAATTCCTCTGAATTGCGCACTCAAATGACAGGAACAGAAAGGGGGGGGGGGGGGGGGAACCCCCTCTGTGGTACTTCTGCTGCTTTGCCCTTTTATCTAGTCATTATTGCCTCTGCAGAGAGTGAAATCCTGCCATTCTCTCACAGTAGTGATTTACACCCTTTTTGTAGCGGTTTAAATAACTCCCACAGGTGCAAGACAGTGAAGAATTGGGCCACTGGGATGCACTAGCCACAAGGGTGTCCTTACTGCCTCATATGGCAATGGGATTGTGAAGAACACCGTAATGACTTGTTACATTCAATCCCAGCCGCACTTAAGTGTGTAGGTGTACGAAACGCTTTAGAAGAAGTGTATAGCAAAGAGCCTGGAAAGATAAGGAATAATTCGGGAAACTTCCTTAGGTTAATATGCTGAAACTTGCTAGATATAGCCTCCCAAAAAGAAAACCTTTTCAGGTTTTCATAAAAAGAAAAACTTATTAGAAAACCTAAGTGAAATGCCGGGTGGATGTGGTATAAAGGTGTTCACCACCAACACTACAGTTGAGGTGAATGGGTACATGCTTGTAGCCACAGCAAAGCATGCAGGTGTTGGCTCTGCACAGGGGCCCAGGTGCATTCTCTCCCTGAGAGCTGATGACGGAAGGAAACTGGTGGGAAAGAAATATAAAATAAGGCTGAACCCCCATCTTTTCTCCCAGCATTAGGGAAGGATGAAATATATTAAATCCTGGGCACGGTCACTTATGACCTGCATAATTTTATTATATTCCAAGGCACCAGGCTTATTTTCACTGTATTATTTGACTCAGAGTTTCTATACCAAAGACACCTATGTCTGAATAGGTTCCTTCTCTGGTTTGCACTAACCTCACTACAGGTAAGGCAGTCTAAGGACTCATTTATTCCATTGAGGCATGTATCGCACTTGTCCTTTCAATAAAGTGAGGACTTTAGTTTCCTGCACTATCAATCTAACACCTTACATGAGCGGCAAATGTGATTAAAAATAAAGCAATGTAACAAAATTAGAGGTGAGCCACAGCTACATGCTCAAAAAGGGAAAAAATAGGATTAATAACTGATGCAGTGAGAGAGGTGAAGCATGCTTGCAGGGAGTAGAAGTAGCAAATGTTATAGATGGTACTATATACTAGGAACGAACATCAAAAGCCTCGAAGGCTGGGTTCAGAAGCTTATCAGAAGTTACCCTGGCCTATTTGATTGAGAATTCATGCTGGTAATTTCCAAAGATTGGATTTCCTTGTGAGATCTTTAGTAGTTTCTCGTCTAGGTCAGATTAAAGGACAAGAACAGCAGCTCTGCTGGCACTACAGTATTTCTGCTTGCTAGCTTAGTTAAAACTAGGAAGTATACAGATATTAGAAACATATAGAAGTAAAATACTCAAATAAAGCTGAAAATTTTTTCATGCTATAGAACAGTGCTTCATACAGTATAATCACTTCAAGTACACAAAGAAAATCTGGACACACTCTTTTATCTTTTCTCTGGTTCCTAAATGGGTCAGGCAGAAGCTCCTTTTCATGGAAAGCTCCATGCCTTAAAAGGCATGCGGCCAAAATTAGGTACCTAAATTCGTAATACTCAAAAAAGGTCCCTGGGATTTTTATATATATATTTTTTTAGTATCAAAGCACTCAGAATGCTCCCAGTAAATGCTCAGCACTATTGAAAACAAGCAAATTAGATGACTGCTTTTAAATACATCAGATTTCAAGTGATTGGCAGGTGTGTGCCATTGATCTTTTTTCTGCTGTGCATTTTTGTTATGGAAAAGATACGTAATTCTTGGTTGTCAGCTGTATTAAATAGTGGTGAGCTCTCAAACCTTGCCCTCTAAACAGCCTCAAAAGACAATGATAAGAACGCAACTGACCAGGGACACATTGAAAAGAATTCTACAAATTTGGCCTTGTGATGCCACCGGACTAATACAGGCTAAAAGAATACTCCCGTTATCTGTCGTTTCATTAAAGTAAAAAAAAATAAAAATACACCTCTTTCGGGAACCCCTGAACTTAGTGATGACGCTTCCAGGGCAGTGGCGGCAGAGATGTGCTCTGCAGCAATTAGTCGCTCTTGCCTATTGAAGGCACGGGGCTATGATTTTTTTTTCCCGAGGCAGAGAAATGCGGCTGCAGCGGAGCCGGCGCTCGCCGCGGCCACTCTCACCGCCGGGGATGAACCCGGTCCCGACACAAGATGGCACCAGGGACCAGCCTCTCAGGGAAGCCTTACGATCCCTTCGCCTCATGGCCCGCAGCAAGCACAGGTGTTACGAATCTGTTGTTTTCTTTTGAGCTACTAAAAATAGTTAGAGACACATATTTTCAGATAAACAAAATTCCTGTACCGGCAACATTGCCGGTGCTGGTCGCACTTTCAAGCACACGTTGGTGAAAAGGGCTCCTTGTGCCGCGGCACGGCACACTCTCCCTTCGTCAGGAAATGCTCTTGAGGAAGTCCTGCATGTTACAGCCTCCTTGAGTGCCAACATGAGCATCTTGTCTTTTGCTTTAAAATGAAAATTATTAAGGTATTATTCCCTTGCTTTAATTCTCATGGACTTCCGAGCGAAAGAAACACCATTTAGCTTTTTGTGCCTAAAACTGAAGTTAGGATGTCTAATTTCCAATGCAGAGTTTGCAGCTAAACATCTGCGATGGCTGGAGATGGATTCTGCCTAAATATGTACTGTAATGAAATGATTGTAAAGCTGACAAGTGTGAGAATACACAACAGCGTATAATAAGACCTTCTTATAAGAATAATCTCCCTTTCTGTTACTGGCCTTTCAGAAATTAAATGAACTTAAAATTGAAATTTGCAAGTTCTAGGATGAAAGGTAGACATATTTTTTAGAAGCTCTGTTCATAAATGTTCCTCTCTATGGAAAAAAAGTGTGCACCGGGAAAAAAAAACGGGCATGATTCAACTTCTTACCAGTTAAGTTTTATTTCAGAAATGGTATTAAAAATCCATAGTTTCCCTAATTCATTTCTTCCATGTGAATAACTGTTGGAGTTGCCACACTGACAAGTGAATGTAAATGAGAGGGAAAGCAGCTTAAAAATGATCGCTTCGTTAGTACTTGGCTTGCGGTCTGGGGGTATTTGAGGATCCCCGCGCAGCTCGCTGGCAGTATAACCTCTCTGAGCCAGGTTGCACAGCCGGCGGTGAGCGTGCTGCGGGGCTGTGCGTTCCACTGCAATCACACAATTAAGTAGCAATGACTGGCAACACTATTGCTCAATTAGTCTCATACAGTATGTCAAGCTAGAAGATATTTCACAAATAGATCTTCCAGCGATACTTGCCTCAGTGAATTGACTTTAGGACGAGGCAGCATAAAGTCTTCTTTTTAACTGAAACGCATTATCCCATAGCATCCTAATTTTTTTTCTTGCGGCTAAAAGCACTGGGTCAAATTCTGCGAGTTACACCGATAAAGACCATAGAAGTCAGTACATTTGGACAGATAAGACTGCGAGAAGCATTGAGCCCCGTCTCACAGTCAGTGTTTATAATAATCTGCAGACGTGGACCATGCAAGAAGGACTATCACCCTACTAGCAGCTTGTCATGAATTGTCATTTGAAATGATAACATAATTGTGCGCATGTACCATCATGAGGTGGCCTGAAGCCAGAGCCTGAAGCAGCCAGATGAGCTGTTAAAGGGAGGTGATGTCTTCCAAGTCTGAGCAGGTGGAAACAAGATACACATCTCGCTCTCCCTAGCCCATAAACATGCTACCACTTCTCTAGGTGCCCTTTAGGGGTCAACACTTGGCATGAAAAAAGGCTTGGCTGTTCTGTCCTGAGTGTCAGACTGCTGGGAGATTACAGGTTGCCACAATCTGAGCATCCACCAGGCAAACGAATAAGCACAAGGCACTCATGCAGCTCTGCTGTTATTCCATAGATGTCCTGTGGCAGTGACACTGAGCTCGGTCGGTGCAGTGACCCTTCCTTCATTGGGACCAGGCTCCTCTGTGCTGTAGTGTGAGGGCATACAGACCACTATATGTTCTCAATGTAGCTGTATGTTTCACTATCTTTGATACCTTTGTCATTTATGTTAAAAATTTGGAGAGGTTGAGAGAGCAGTTTGGGAAACCAGCACAACGTTTTTAGATAAAAAAGGTGTGAGAATTGATCCTCCCAGTTTTCTGAGGTTTGGGCAGTACTTCTAGGACACTGTTTTCCAGAAATAAGTCGGGAACCATTGCTCAGCCCTATCACTCACCTTCCTACTAGGGTGTTACAACTTTGCCATGATACTTTATTGCTCTGGACATGATCCGAATGGCACCTAAACAGGTGTCCTCCTGCCACATGCTGACTATTCCCTTTCATCCGCTCTGTCCTTGCTCTGATTACAACTGTATTTGTCCCATTTCCTAGAGATGAAAGTGGATTCCTCTCTGTGAATGTCTCATCTAACTTTTGTGACCATGAGAAATAACACAAGTGCTCTGTGCCATGGTCTGTGGCCTGAGGGCTAGCTGGGCAAGTTTTGACCCATGCCCATCCTTGGATGTGTGCTTGGCTTTACTTGTAGATAAGCCTGTCAGGGTCACTGGTGTGCACTCAAACTAGTCCTACACGTAGCATTTTGCTGGATTTCAGGCTTTTCAGTTCTAGGGAAAGACCTGGCCAGGACTGGTTGCTCCTTTTCAAGAAAAAATAGACTTTGGAGAGTTGTGATGAGCACACAGAGACAAATAGTAGGAAGGCTGCAGTTGAGAGAAGGCTGTGGCAGAATATCATGGAAGTAGAGAAAGGGAAGACTTATCACAGAAAAAAGAGGAAAAAGAAGGCAAAAACTGAGAAGACACATCCAAGAAGAAAGAATACAGTGTTTATTACAGACAGTGAGAGGGAAAATTTAAGCAGAACGGATTACTTGATGAGTGAATTTCAGATAAATATGGCATTTGGGAAAACTAATTAGATATTAAATTAAGAGATTATATAATAGCAAATCAGGGGAAATATTCCCATTATCAGAATTTCTGTTGAATAATTTCCTAATACAGATTTTAAATCTTCCCTCAGCATATATGTCTTCTAGCACGTAATTTCTACAATATACAGTCAAATGACATCTGTTTCCGTAACGCCTGTAAATTATGCCTTCATACATTTGAAGACCCTTTGGTAATGTAAAAGAGCTGAGTTTAATCTGCAATAGGAGTCTGAACTCCAATTTGCTAACTTTGGTGAGACCAGCATTTCAGCTGTAATATGTTATTAACCTGCTTTCATGCATATAATGTAAAAAACATTCTATACTCAGGAAAAGAGAGGTGGTATAGCTTGTTCATTGAACCCAGCTAAATCCTTCTCATTCATTCCTCTCCCATTTTGCATGATCTGTGCTCTGTATAGTAACAGGGCAAATATAAAAACTGCACATACATGAAAGAGAAAAATACCTAAGTAGAACTATTTAAAGTATGGAGCCAGTTCTATTTAAAATGCATTAATGTTGATCTTGTGTGTTCACCAAATGACAGGCAAGTGTGGTCCAGAGCTCCTCATTTACCCATTTCCTTACTTTTACCACTCTGGCCTAATGCTCTTTTTCCAAAAAAAAGTAGTTGAATTTGGTCTCTTGTAAAACAACTCCTCTGGACTCATGGAATGGTAGTTAACATACCAGTTACTGTTTGCCCATTAGGCTTGACAGTCTTTACCAATGTTATCTCATGCCTTGGTGTAGGAGCTAAAAATGGCCTGTGGTATATTAGTAATGCTATACATTCTAATATTAGACCTCAGACCCACAATAAATTAAATACATAAGGAAGCTAGTGAAGTGATGGAAATATGCCAAAGTTCACTTGTGTTTTTTTCCTGAGTGGGGATTTAAATCTATTCACAAGCCTGAAACAGACTGCATAATTCAGCCAAGCAGAGGGATCTACAAGTTGGCTGAGTTAGTAGCCAAATAGGGGAGGGTGGGTTTCTGTCACGTGTGTTTTTACACAATTGATTGAGCTCTGAGGACTTGACTAATCACTTTGACTCATAAACTGGACCCAAGAGAAAGTCACATGAGTTAGAGATAAATGCCACTACTCCCCCAAGACAGCGTGCAACAGCCCTGCCTAGCTGAGAAGCTGTCCCAAAGGAGGTCAGAGTCCCTTGAAAAGCCCTTAGGAATATCTAAAAATACAATGCCTAAGAATACTCTTTTTACACTAAAAAATTAGAGAATGACTTGTAGGGACAAGAGTACTAGTAGAAACTTTCAACCCTGTTGCTGTAATAGGTGTGTTTCCATTATTATGGCTGTGAGGAGATACATCTGACCGTGATAGAACTTATTCATAGCTCATCCGTTTAAATGTTTTTTTCACCTTCAACTTTGCTCTCCACATTTCCTGACCACAGCATTTGATCAGAGATTTATAGATAAATTAACACTACCGACAGCCATTCCACTGCCAGCCTTGCTGTCATTAAGTGGCGGCTACTTATCAAGAGTTCAGGAGCAGGGACAACAGCATGATGGGACAGGGGGAAAAATAAAGCCAATTCAGTGCTACCCTGCTGAAGCTAAACATCTGAGGTTCTAATTTGGTGATGTGTGGAGTGTAAAACAGCGCGCAGCATTGGTCTTTGTTAGAGAGATCTCTACATCAAACATTTGAAGGGTTTGCCCAAAGAGGTTCTTATAATTCGTCTGAGCTTGCCTCTCATTGACTGTGTGAAGAAGCCCGGGTGAGACACAGGGGTGGAACAGACCCATGCAAGACCATGCAATGCTGAATCCTACCAGAACATGGATGTTCCTTACAGTGTCTTCTCAATACTTTGTCCAGATTCAGAAAGCAATTATCTAAAAATTATCTTCAGCCACCCAAAGCAGGTTGTCTCCTTCTTTTGGTGTTTACCCAGTTTGTTTGATTGCAATTGGTTACTTTAACCAACCAGCCCAGATTAACCAACCTGTTTCGCAGGTCGCAGATACAACTGTAGCCCCTCTAGGTTCAGACAGGAAGACCTAAAATGTTTTTAATCTTCACTTAAATCAGAAGAAAGCTTGAGCTCGGCTCCTAACATCTCCTCCTTTCACCGCACCAGAACAATGACTGAAAAGTTTGAGTTATTTCATGTAACTTAGAAATGTGAATGTGTTACGAGTCAGCTTTGAATATGGCCTCGATTCCAAAAGGTGTTATCATCAAATCAAAATTATTCACACATGTCAAGTTAACATTTTATTTTTATTCCTTACTCAATTTTTGGCAAGCTTACAGGAGCTGTCAGTGTTTCAGTATTTTGAGAAGAATATTTTAATAAAACAGTGATGTGCTGAAAGGGGTTCACAAGAACTCACTAGAGGCCCTTGTTAAAATTCTGCCACCCTTCAAAAAATTATTCCCTTGCCTCTCAAGGAGTTCACCCCCTCTCTGGATACTGCTAAATCATTCCTGCCAGGGATGAGTTTCATCCCTTGGGGCTCATAAAGATACTTCTGAAGAGCAAATTGTTTGCCTTTGAAATAGACCAGATTGCATGAAATAGCAGACACTTTAAAAATAAATTCCTGGGGTAGCAACACTTCCCCGCTCCCCCCGCCCAAGCATCCGATCCGATCTCCACCACCCGTACCTCTCATTGTGTTATACTATCAAGTACTCAATCTATTTCTCGGGAACAAAGTATAAACAGTTCCAGCAAGTGCACTTAATATAACTTTTTTGCCAAGTGGCATTGCCTCCCTGCTAGGCTGTGGTTATAGGAAAGCATTTATATTTAAAGGTAAAAAACCAAAAAAGCCAGATTCTCCCTGTGAGCACACAGGGCTTGACTTTATTTCAGTTTAAAAGAGGAAATTTTTCTAGGACTCTGGTGTTAAAGTATTTCAACATATGACTGTAACAAAATAAAACACATACTAGGTACAATAAAAAAATGCAGTACTTGAAATAAAAATGGGAATTCTGGTAGTCTTGCCCAAACTGGTTAGTTCTTTGTTACTTATTTTGATATTTGAAGGTCTAAATTATGACTGTATGGACCTAGATTAAGTTAGCCTGATAAAGCTGATGTGCTAGTACCCAGATATGCTGGAATTCCTTTTTAAATGCTGGATCGAGAGAAAATATCTGGCTTGAAGTCTTTTTTCACCTAAGTGTGATCTTACCGATCACTGAAAAGCAGGGTCTTGTCTGTATAGGATATGCATGGTCCACATTTTATTATCATAAAATTTGTTCTAAGATGATGGTCTTCATTTTAAAACAGATGCAAAACCTTGCCTATGTAATCCAATGTAAATGAATACTGTTGCATTTCATTAGTCAAAAGAAAACCTGGAAACTAAGATTTCCTCATTGGCTTGTTAATCCTGGAACTCACAAAAGGCTGTTTAAATGGGAATATTATTAACTCCTTTCACAGCAAAATTTAAATGGCCCATCTGACACATTGTCTAGCTTCGCTTGGATTGCTTCTGCCAATTCAATGTCTGTGGCAACTGAAAGGATAATATAAACTGAAAGGATAATATAGACCACCATTTTAAAAAAATAGATCTTAATGTAACAGCTAACAAGCATAGTAGCTATTCCACTGTTGTATTGTTTGTTTTCATATCTAAAATATACATTAACATCTGACATCTGTCTCTCTCTCTCTCTCTCTTTTTTTTTTTTTTTTTTTTTTTTTTTTTTAGTGCTGTGAAAGTAAGTTGCTTGTTGACCTAAAAAGCTAAAATCCTGTTTGGTGGAATCTTGCTCCTGAGCAATGTTTAGTTTCACCAACTACTCGTGTTCACTGGCTCTCTGATGTTTGTCCTGCTTCTAGTGCCAGTGTTGGAAAATAGCACTGATGCGCACTAATGTGCCTCGTGTGATCTGTTGTCATGTAACAAAAATGAACCCACCAAGCAACATTTTATTAGGCACTATTACTTAAAACCTGCCTCAAGAAAGTGTTGGTTGCCCCTGAAGCCACGATGTCATTATAGTTTTACCGGTTTCTTTGCAGAGAGTAAGGCATGGCTATCAACATGTACATTATTTGGACAGAGTATCAAAAAGCCTAGGATATACTCCTGCTGCTCATCCACTGAAAGACTTTGGGGAAGGTACTCAGCCTTCTTATATCTTGATTTCTGGGTCTCCTAGATAGAATAAGACATTTACCTTCTCTATGAACTGTTCTCACATGAGTTTTGATGAAAAGTGTTATAGGAAAGGTAGTACTAATAATATTTCAATGGACTCGCAGGGTGAAATGTGGCTGAATATCCAGAAAAATGAACACGTTCCTTAGTAGTTCACAGTCACAGTGGCTTTTGCTGACTGGCAAATGGCTGAAGCCTGGAATTTCTGGCTTATTCTAAAGATTTGAAATGTGTAATTACTCCCTTAGAAAAGTTAGAGTTGAAGGGAAATGTATAATGTATAAACACATATCAGAAGATGCAGCTTCATATGCCGTTTAGAATAAGTGGAAGAAACTTTTCCTAAGGAAAATAATTGAATGTGCTGATACCCATAAACCTATAGGTCATGTAATTCTGTGGACCAAAACATTAAAAGAGAATCTCTGGGGGTTTTGAACAAACCTTTCTGGTTTTGTTGTTGTTAAGATCATCTTCAAAGCTATAGCTGAAAGCTTGTATCTAGCACTTGTATATCCGAGTCTGCAGTTGTATCCAAAGCAGAATTCAAGGGTGTGTGCACTGCCTTGCTGGAAAAAATAAAAAAAAGGAAAAGAACATTTTTGTTATCCATTATGATGGCTTATTCAGTGCGTGATTATTGCAAACAAATTTTTCAAGTACTACTTGTGATCTTCAATTAATCAAGAGTTGCACTGATTTTGCAATGAGTGCGGTAGGACTTGAAGTGTGAAAATTCTTAGTACAACATCCAAGCAGACACCCAAAATCCTAGAAAAACCCTGAAGTGCTGATTCCCTTGAATTTTAGTAGCTGGAAATATTTGCAATGGTGTAATAGTCGGACACAGAGCTTATCTCTGTAAAGAAGTGCAGCATGTCACCTTGGTGAGCAAACCATCCTTTCTAGGAGGGAGTGTAAAAGTAGAAGTTGGTAAGAGGAGAATGTGCAGATGTTGCAGACAGTCCCAGTATGAGAATCAAGGCAAGTCCTGCCTGAGGATGTCTAAACATTCATGCAGACAGAATACTTAGTTATTCAAGCCAGAAGAAACTGCTGAGAAAAAGAACAGCCTGTGCCGAGGATCTCTATGGACCATTCAGCTTGGTGGCAGTTACAGATAAAGAGATCCTTTTTCTGTTGTTTTGACAATACTTCTATTGAATTAGCTTTATCCTGCCTTTGCATGATTCCTGGGACATATTAAACACAACTAGTAAATGTAGGATCTGAGTCAGCAGAGTTTTTAAGGAAAATTGAAAGGTATCGTTAATTTGGATTGCTTTGGAATCTATTGTGCAAAATCTCTAAAATATTAAAAAGATTATTAAAAATGTCAACATAAAAAATCAGTAATTAAACTTTCCCATTGAGAATGTCATAGATGAACTGTGCAGGGGACAGCATTTATTTTGAAAGAACAGTTTGTTGACAATACTAGCTGATTCGAATGTGTGTATTTCTTCAAAATATATCTGTGTGTGCATTGAATTCTGCATAAATATTATCTTTTTTTTTTTTTTTCCATTTGTGATCTGCATTTACAGTCCCTTGCAGAAATGTTGGGATGGGTTATAGTTGGTAAAAAATACATATGCTGCTGAGTGCCCGGTGGCAATGATTTATGTTGGTATGCAGTATAAGTGCTATGGAGATGTGCATTACAATGTTAGATGAAGACTGTTACACTGATGATGCAGAGCATACATTTACCAACTTTTCAGATGATGGAAAGACAGGGTATATTACCAGGACTCTAATAATGAATTTAGAGGCAGGTTTCTTCCTTTGATATTACGTATCACATAGCAGCTTATGCACAGTCCCAATCTGAAGACAGATATGAGCATTATTACATGTATTTCACTACTGTTTAGATGATGTGTTCATGAAGCATCATTTTATACTAGCAAATTGAAGGGATTAATTCTGGTAAAAAAAAAAGAGAGAGTGAATAGATTTCTCTTTATATTTTAATTGTCGCTGTCCTGCACAAGGCTCTGTTATTAGCATCTATTAGCACAGTGCCTCTATACTTCCGTGAGGGATTTATTGACTTCGGTTTGACTCTGCAGTTGCAGTGGTTTAGGTGTGAAGTAGCCGTAGGAAATTCAGAGTCTTACACAACAATTTGTATTGCCAAAAGAAAGGAAGTGACTCCAATAGCCTTCATCAGAGGCTGGTAAAATAGTTCCTTCTTTAAGCAGGGAAAGAAATTGTAAGGAAGATGTCAAATCACAACTAATTATTGTTTGTAATGTACGGCCATCCAAGATTGCATAAGGGAGTAATTTAGATATAAACAATTACTTTATAATTGGAAGGACATATAGAAATCTCAGACTGGTGAGGCTTTAACTACAGTGCAAGTAGAGCATGGGACTTCCCATAGTGCAAGGAGAAAAGACCCAGATGCCACACTACACTGAATCACAGCTAAAATACCTGTCTTACTCTGCTACATGGGGAAGGTCCTTAGGCAAAGATCATGTTTTCTTATCTGTACTCTGTGATGCTTTACTCTCTTCTGCTTTCTTTTTATGCCTTGAAATGCTTCCCTTTACAGTTTAAAGTAATTGATTCCTTGTAACTGCACCCTCTCTTTTAAAACCAGAGCTTTTGTGAAATACGCTGTTAATTCTCAAAAAAAAAAAAAAAAAAAAAAAAGAAAAGAAAGAAATCTTGCAGTGCTATGGATTATGTTACCATCTATGGCCCAACATTTCCAGTCGTACTTTGTTCCAAGAAGAAACAAAGAGCCTGGCATTCCTGCCCCCATGCTTTGCTATGCTAACTGAACGGGGGGCCAGGCATGGGCTCAAGCGCAGGAGTGCTGGTTGCACTGCACCATTCCCAGCCCAGTTATGGCCCACGCTGATGTAACTTTCCAAGACTCTGTCTGAGCAAGGTTTGAGGGACTTCATGTGTTGGTAATCAGTCCCAATAGGAAGCGTGGGGAAGACTCATCAGATTTGTCTCCCTGCTCTGTCTTCCTGCTAGACATGCCAGACAGACACAAGGAGATATAGAGCCATGAAGACACCTTTCCCTTAGCAACAGCTTGGTCAAGGAAAAGTCTTTTAAACACTGATGATACATACTCCTGTACAACCATAATTAAGTTCGGCTGAAGAAAGAAATGACTAATAGTCAGCAGGTAAAGAGATATTGCAAATGTAGCTGCAACTGACTGGGAGGCTGTGTTGATGGGAGTACTTAGGAGTCAGGAAATGGAATCAGCATTATTCAGTATATTCATTAGTGACCTTGAGGATAAAATTAATTCCATCCTGATTAAAATTTTGAGACAACAGACCTGAGAGGAAGAGCAAATGGAGAAGATGGTAAATTAAAAATCCAAAGGGGTCTGAATGCTTTGAGGTACTGGGTGGGTCAAAAAGAGATTAAGTTTATGTAAAGAAAAGCAAGGCGATACATCAGAAAAAGAATTTGAAGTTATTCATTGTTGTAAGCAATTGTGAGTTTTGGTGGATTTTTCAGTTCTTTCATTTTTTGTCACAAGAGAATTCTTGTCCTTGAGTCCTCACTAGTTACACATATAGATCAACAGCACAATATGGTGCCATGGCATCATTAAAAGGTCTGAGTACACTAGATACCTTTGTTATATATGGACTTTTAGTCCCAGGCCCATCCCATCTAACTCCAAGCACTTATGTGAAATACCTAGATTAGACGTACAGTTATGAAAGCTAGATAGGATGAATCCAAGCCTCACAGGTGTTGGAAGAGCCCAGACAGGATGACCTTCATCCTCATCTTCTCTCTGAGCAGCACCCTGGCCCCACCAGCTATCTTGGTGGAACATGTTTTATTAGCAGGGAAAAATAAAAAAGGAAGGGTCACCGGTCCACAAAGAAAACTACGAGGAGCTGGAACACCGTTCCCGTTTCAGAATAAGTAATAGAGGCAATAGCACCAATTTCTCCTGTCATCCAAGTGTCCAAACGAATTGAATCATCAAAGGTTATACTGAATAAGTGTTAAGCAGAATATGGTTTGAAAGAAATTAGTGTCTTGTAATAACTGTAAGGATAAAAAGAGTCTAAAATATCCAACTATATATAATATCTATGAAATTAAGTTGCATAATGTAATGACATGTTATGCTACCATTAACACATTATAACTATGTAATTTGGAAGGCTAATTTTTTTTTGTAAAACCACTTAACTACATAAAATTGAAAATAATGATTATTGTAACTACTTCCATTTTTTGTCTTTAGAAGTTCAAAATTAAATATGCCATATACAGTTATTTTATGGTGATGTGTAATTTTATGAAATGGTCGTATAACATGTACAGTAATTATTGACATAAAAATCCTAAATACATAAATCATCGTGTATAAAATCTGTTATAACACATTAACTTTACCAGCAGCAAAGGTAAGTCACTCAGCATCTCATTGACTTAACACCCAGAGTTGACCAAGGAATCCAGATAAGATGACAGGAAATTGCAAATCTCGGCTAAGATATAAAATAATCATATCAAGGCAACCTTGGATCTGAAACTTCTCCATTCTGTTTTCTTTTTACTTTCCGGTACCTATTTATTTCAAATCTCTGAAGACCAGCATGGAAAACAGTAAAACCTGGCAGGTCACCCAGATGGCCCTTTCAGTCCAGTTCTAAATGTCTCTTGTGGTTGGGTTCCCATCAGTCCTTTGGAGGCTATTCAACTGCCTAATTCAGCTCATTTTCAGGAATTTTTTTTTCTGATATTCAGTCTAATTTTTTCTCTATCGCTCTTGCTAATATGCTTTAAAAATTTAGACTGTTATCATTCTCCCCATATGTCTTACTTATGACTGTGTGAAATTATATGTATACATGTCTTCCAGCCTCATAACCATTTCTATTAGTCTTCTCGGAATTCTCTGTAAATTGTTGCTATCAATTAGAGAGGTCTTCTGCTCTGAGTCATAAATCCATATATATTTCGGCTACTTTGGGGAAACCAACCTTTCCTGCTAATGAATCAAATTTATTAAAAGGAATATTTATTTCATGTCAGGATTACGTGAGAGGGAAAACTCGGTTGTCAAACCACCAGCAAAAGTGTGAGCTCACAATAAATTAGAGCTGATCAAAAAATGTCAGTTCTCACATTTTTAAATTTGCCTTCATTTTTAAGAAGAAAGAAATTTCTTTAAAACTCTTCCATGTGGTTGAAAAACTGCAAGAAAAAAAGAAATATTTTGAAAGGTAATCTGTGCTAATAACATACTCTTATGACTTTGTAATGTTATTGTATTGTTATATTTCATTAAATCAAACAATAAAAAAGATCTGCAAAAATATAATTTTAAAATTTTTAATTTATCAGCACACTTTGAAGTTTTCCATTTGAAATTCTGAAAAACCTGTGGATTCACAGGGAAAAATGGTTCACATAAATGTTTTGATCAACTAATTTTTGAGGAAATAGATAGAGCTAGAAAAGGTACATTCTCTCACGTGTCTCCTTCATTGCACAGACTGAAAGATGATCGGCAGTTTCAAAGCACTTCTAATTCTGTTATACAGTATCCTTAGAGAATAGGCCTGATGCACTAATGGGCACAGAAGATTTTACAGAAAAATACAGAAAGAGAGTTTATGTGAGTCATCTCGTGCAAGCTAGGCTTTGCAATGTCATAAAAGGGGTAGATCTTATGTGTTCTTTGGAACCTAATGTTCCTGGGAAATGTAATGAGTTGTGTTAGATATGGGCAACTTTGTTCATCCTGGGAGTCTGGAAGAACAGAGTAGAACAGAACAGAGGAGTAGGAATGTCCCTCCCTTCTCTGTAGCTTCTCCTGAAGGTGTGTGTTACCAGAAGCTCTCTTCTGCTGCCGCCTTACAGTGCTAGAAACCTTCCAAAGTAGACATCTTACAGGATGGGAAGGAGGTGGCAATGTAGCCCATACTCCATGGTTGACTAGATGGTGATTAAATGATTATAGGTCTCCTGCATGTATCCTATAGTGGGAATCAGCTGAAAGGATGGAGAATTAACGGATTTGTGCACCCGATTTCCTTTGTGTTCCCGATTTCTTTCCACTGACTTAGTCTGGTCTGTAAGCTGTATGCAACCACGGAGCAGATCTCTCTCAGCCTCATCCACTTTGCATCACTGAATGATACAACAGTGTTAAAGAGCTCCCCAACAAGTGTGAGCGGTGGCGCAAAACCGTCATAGCCAGCTCAGCATAACAAGGTCACCGTTTCCACTGATCTAGGAGGAGGGTGCAGTATGGTGGAAACATGAAGGATGAGAGTGTCATGCTGCAAGATTTCTTTAGCACCCAGGGACAGTTTACAGGAGCACTGGTGAAGTCCAGCTTTTTCCTCCTAGCAGCTGGTTATTTGCTGCTCAGGAGCCTCCATCAGTCTATTTTTCTTCTGTAAATCTGGTCGCTCTCTCCAGCATATTTAGAGGATCCTTGGATTGCTTTACCAGGCACCATTTAGGTATTTACTGAGGCCAAGTATCAAGAGAACAGTAAAGTATTTATATGACATCTTTCATTAAATGCAGTGCAGGTATTCAGAAAAATCTGGCCCAAGCAGTTTTACTAGAATTCTCAAACTTTTATACACCTGAATAATTTATTTCATCATGCAGGAACTTTACTCCCAACGTTTATTTTCTCAAGATTGTATATCCAACATGCCCCTGTAAATTGAGCAGAAATGATGGAAATCAGGCAAGTTTTTTGAACGGTTAAGTACTCTTTTCAACAAAGAAGTAGCAAGTATTTAAAAATCTACTAAGAATGGAAAGCCAAGGTGTTAGCTAAAAAAATTAAATATTGTTAAAATGTTGACAGAAGCAGAAGTTATTGAATTGAAAATTAATGCTGCCACTCAGAATGACTAGCCTACAGGTGTGGAGGTGGCAGTGTGCTAATATTATTCACTGGTATTTTAATACTAGATTTTGTGAATATTAGTCCTGGACATCAATGGTTTGTTTTCTTTTCCCTACGCTGTGCGCACACACAAGTCCCATTAATGTCAGTGAGAATTAGTATCAAGAGAAGACTATAGATCCCCAAGATATTTTTTCATAATGTTGAAGACTTTAGTTGAAGAAACTATGGGAGATCAATAACGCACTGAGGACACATTTTCTTCCTAGCTGTGACATACCACATGTTTTTTAATGTCAAAACTCAGGTAGGAAACAGAGGCAACGAGAAGTGGAAATAGCAAATCATTTGGCTGGTTTATTTGAACTGAATATCTTTTTCCAATGACAATGTGGAGCATAATACACGTAATTATTACTGATTCCTGTTACTACATTTTTGTGTTTCTTTCAGAGTAAATGTGACATCCTACTGCTAACTGGCAATGTTATATAGTGTCTGTTCTGCAAGCCTGTCTCTTTGGCTAACAAAATATTAACTGGCAGGGTAACCTCAAGGAAAGCCCAAAGGGAGCTAGGTATCGTCATGATGCGTTATGTGAACAGCTTGGAGTTGAAAGGTATCCTGTGGTAACTATTCCATTTATACAGAATTTCTGCAAACAGAGTTAAGTAAATGTCTTATACCAGTATCCTGCTGGCTTTTGACTGTAGATAAAGATGTTGAGTGTGGCACCTTTGAAATATGGGCTCTAATTTATGCAATTTGCACTATTTTTAGTGTCAGACAGCTGTTATATCTATTCCCCCCCCCGCCCCCCCTTCAAACAAAGGACATTTGGGGGGGGTTTAGAAGTTATTAATATTGCTTTACCATTTTTTGTAATATCAAACTCAGGATGCATGATTACATTCAAAGAAGAATAAACTTGAAATTCTGGAGAGCTATGAAATGCTATAATGTCACAGTTTCCCTTAAATTAAATTAAATTATAACTATAATTATGAGGGGAAAACCTGTTTTTGAAACTTGCTACTTTCTTCCAAAGAGAGTGATAGTTGCTATTGAGCGTAAGGTCAATGAAAAAAAAAAAAGAGGAAAAAAAATAAAAAATAAAAATATGAAGAAAATCAATAAATACCTAAATTATTTAAGGACAAAATACAACGGGGTGTCTTACTGTCATGCACCATACCCTGCATCGGAGAGCAGACAGGTGGATTGTCTATAGCCAGTGCTGGGTTGGACACTCTCTCCAGCATGCTCATTAGTAGCTCCGCGCCTGGGCTCCCTGTTAGTAGAAAGGCAGGGATCACAGCAGGGAAGTTAGATCTCAGGCTTCTCACATTCCTGCTCTATCTTAGCAAAGCTTTGCAAAGCCTTTTCTGGCAGCTCATTAGTAGGTGCACTGATGCATAAGAGAAAGTCATTAGAAGTGTTTTTCAACATTGGCTTTTGATCAGGTGACTAGTAGCTTCGTAGAGACATTTACTTACATTGTTTTCTATAAGAGATTCTGTTGCTATATTGAGAATGACATACATATAAAATGTGGAAAACTAGCTTGACCTTTCTACGACAAAAGAAAAAAAGCTCCATTAGTTCCCTGAATCTTGTCTTTATATTGTCAACTATGACGTAATAGAAGCACAGAGTACTCACTCTTTTAGCTTTAATAATCTATGCCAAGTTCAACTATATCGTTTGATTTAAGGTTATGACAAGAAGGACACCAGTGCACAGGAATACAGCTGGCATGCTTTAAGCTTTATGAGTTACTTTTAATGATAAGCATTAGCTACTTTCTTTCTCCATGTGGACTGGCATTTTTAGCATTTTAAGACTAAATCTCTCTATAGGGCAAAGTGAAACACACAGTAAAATTTTATTGGATCAGATAGGGTGGACTGTTTAAGTGCCCTGAGTAGTATCTCAACGGGAAGGATTCCTTGTTGCATGGGAATATTTTTGCTAAACCCTGAGAGAACTGTGCAAGTTTAATTGAAAATAGTTCTAACACAAACTATACCTAACGCCTTATTTTTTCAAACCTGCATAAATAGGCTGTAGAAAATGAACTTGCGCACACAAGCCAAAGTACAGTGTAAAAGTTATGTTTCGATAATGAACATGCTTCTTTTGTTATTGGCTTTTTCCAGACACTTGATTTTTCTGTAATATTTCACGTGCCAGTGTGGCAATACTTCTCCAACCCAAAATGCCCGTGATGACTGTCAAATGATTTTGCTTCCCAGAAAAATGTCATGTTAAGCACATGTGATGACGTGCAACCAAAACAAGAGGAGGTAAAGCCACTTTTGTAAAAGTTTACTGAAAACAAAATACATCAGCTTAATCAGGCCTGCTTCTGGCTATGTACGAACATGACATGCCAATTACATAAAGTTCCAGCTCAGCTAAGACTCCTGCTGACTAATTCAGTGTTGATTGTTTTCCGCTACATGGCTTTGAGTGCTTGTTAAGGCTAAAAAAAAAAAAGGGAGAGGGGCAACAATTGTAGGAATTCTTTGCTTCCATCAAACTGTCTTATGATTGCCAGCAATTAGTTAAGCTCCTTGGCAGTAAAATGACAAGATGGGACTTGACCAAATACAATGTGTGGAGCACATAGGCATCTGCCCCAGCTGAAAGACATTACAATGTTTGTTAACCTTAAGGGTCATTCCTGATTCACTTCTGCAGACAGAAAACAAGATTTATATAACACAGATCAATACAGCCCTAAGACTTTCGCCATTGAGGATGCTAGATTGAGGCACTTCTCTTTATCAGTTTACCATGACACTAATGTATTTTGCCTGTTTTGCCTGGGCAGTGATGAATCTGTTGGCAAGAGAAAACAAATAAGTTCTGTTGTTGAGAGACATGTTGTCTATGATTTGTCTCAGCAGACATGCCAACTTGCTGGCCAATTCATTTCCTATTTAATTTAAGTGGCATATCTGTCTTCCCCTTTCTGGTATGTCTTTTGTCTGCTGCGCACCCATACTGGCACGGCGAGAGGCGCCTGCAGTAGATCTTTTCAGGTAGGAGTGATACGACCAAGGCTGAAGCAAAGTAAAGAATCAGAATCCCAGATTTTTAATACACGATTTTTCATAAATAGTTATTTTCTCTCTATTTACATTCTGAGGCAATCACTTTAATCATCTATTTCAGACAGATCGTAGTGATTTGTTTTGCATACACGTAACCCAAAGCCCTTTGAAAATATGCCCTGTAATGTGCTCTACTGATGTGTGGTTTACGATGCAGCAAAAGTTAACAATATTTTTCTATTATTGAGAGCAACTTTTAAAAATTTTATTTTCTTGGAACATAAAATGCGAATTTAGGGGCCAGTCCAGCCTTTTCTGGGTGGAGAGAAGCTGGGTGCTTAAGGACTTCAAAATGAGACCTGTTAGAAGTGAGAACAAATGTTATTTACACCGAAAAGTCCTTTCCCTTGCTTCAGAATGAAAAAGTGCAGTTCTGAAGCTGTTACTTCCTGTCTGTCCCAGGTTTGTCATTCCGTCATTAAAGCAATTAGTTACACAGGCAGCTTATAGTTTCTGGAAATAAGACAATATATAAATTATATATAAACAGAATGTGTCTTCTTATAAAACCTACTAAAGCGAGTGTACATTGAATGAGCATTTCCCCAAAGAGGCCCTACATCTGGAGTGGTGGGAGCTTGTATCAGAGAGCGCCTTCTCAGCTGAATCCCCTTCAGCCCTGGAATTTTCTTACCCAGTTTGTTAACCTCTAGGGCAGGGTGCAGAGCCCATGTGCTCATTCAGGGCCAGATCCTGCCACTCTTATTTATTTTGAGTGGTAGCACACTCCAAAAGCAGTTAGATCAGCTCCAACGGGACCATATGGTTCTACTCAATGCGAGGAACGGTGGCAGAATCAGGGCCTTGGGCTTTTTCCAAAAATGTATTAGATGTAACAGATAGGCATTTTGTTTTGAGAACAATAATCTTCTTATAACTCCGTCCTTGTTATTGCTGTGATAATAGATTTTAGTATTCTGCATTCCATTGGCAACGTGACCTTTTTTGATTCAGGAGACTATGGCTGTGGGCATAAGTTATCATAAATTGAATTATAAAATAAATAGAATATTTGAAGTGCTGAAAGAGAAAGGGAGAGGAAAGGTAATATTCAAATGGTTCAAGCCTGAAAACTTCTGCTATGAAGTTTAACACACACTACCAAGTACAGCATTATCTACATCAGCATGTCCATCTACCACTGCACGTGTAGAAACTGCAAGTTTCTAGTTTCTGTTGGACCGTACCCTGAATTAAGAAAACGCTTACTGAAGATTGGAAAGCAGCATAACATAAACCCATCAAACAGTACTACCGTTTAGCGAGGACAGAATTCAAGCAGTGGAATAGTTAACATGAACCACACTTCTCAAATGTGCCAGCTAAATCTCTGTGGCAGAACACATTAATTATAGCAGTCAGTTTACCTTTATCCTTCACAACATTTCTGATTAAAATTTCACACATTACAATGATATGTGTCTTTTCTACAAGCTATGAAATTTACTCAACGTCAATAAGTTCTTATTTTGTTATTGAAAGAGTTGATGTATGTTAAAAAAAAATCGACTTTTGATCTCTGACAGTGAAATCAAAAACTTAACTTCTGTTTTGGATATAGTCATGCTACCTGCATGTATTATGTGCTTGTGCAAAGCAGTCATTAGCAGTGCTGGATAAAAAGGAATAAAAAAAATCCCTAACTTTGCTGCCAATAGAGGGTATGTGGTTTCAAATTTTATATTTGCTAAGCTTAATTAAGCCATAGATTATGTTTTGAAAGGTATGTTCAATTAACTGAATCCCTCATGAGGAATTATATACAGGAAGAGATAATCACAACATTTATCTGGTTTACAAATGTATATGCTTAGGTTAAAAATGTTCTGGATTTTTATTCCATAGAGATATAAAGATTGATAGAAAAATAATGTAAACCAATAATTGCAAATACTTACACATTAATGTGTATAAAAATTTCCAATTATATTCATTATTAAGCATATAAAACTATTTTTATTGGTAGATAATTACTGATTAAAATCTCTTATTTAAAATTTTATTTGCACCTTATTCAGGAATTCATATTTTAAATAAAGTTGCATGTTTACAACAAGGAGATCCAGTGAGGCATGTAAAGTATCTAAATCACCCTGCAGAAATGTACCCCTGTGGAAAGAGAATGCAGAGTGTAGGCCCAGCGTAAACCTTTATAATTAAAGAATAAGCAGGGTTTGAATTTTCTTCATGTGTATTCTCCAAGACAGCTGGATAAACCTAAAAATACTTTAAGCCAGTCTAAAGGCAAATATGTGCTGTAGTATACTGGTAATCTCCTGCATTGTCATGTACTTGTTGAAAATGAGTGTGTAATTCCATGTATAATAAGAGAAGTATAAAATAGAAAGTTTGACAAGGGAGCAGAATTGTGTACTACCACATTGTGTCTGGACTTTGCCTCCACATATATTTTGTTAATATCCTTATTTACAAAGTGACGCTATTTGGTAGGGCAGCACCACTCTTCCTAGACAATGCACTGACAATTTTTATTTCACTGAGAATAGTTTTGACTGCGAACATTTTCTTTTACTTAGAACATTGTTCACTGATGTAAATGGGATCTGATAGCCAAGGCAGGCTCTCAGCTTGGCAACAGGCCACTGGCTTGATTGTTGGAAGGATATAACAAAATGTTACAGAAGTAGTCCAGGAGAGAGAAATTCCTCCTCTATCAAGGGCACCCTCTGAGGAGTGACTCTGAGTGCCCTCCTTCCCAGTGAGGCATGTCCCTCCCTCACTGGCTGTCCGGGGAGGGGTGGGAAATGCTGTGCTTGGGGCTGTGTTCCTCTGTGGAGGACACATCTAGAGAAGTGATAGCTCTTCCGACACGGGGCTCAGGACACAGCACCAGCACTGCTGCAGGGCAAGATGGTACCTGCCACCCAAAGCTTAAAAATGCAGTGATTGAGGAACCCTCCTAGTACATGGAAGTTTTAGGTTTTACAGCCTTATTGGGACGAGGGTGTCCGAGACCACATACGCACATATTCTGGTGTGAATATCTAGATTACTTCATTATAGGCAAGGCTGAACCTGGACAACTGTTCAGCCTAGTGCTGTACCTGGGACACTCTATAATACAAAATCAAAGTGTTACTAAACAAAAGAAGTGACACAGAACAAGCTTGAGCTCCTAACATTGTATAAAGGCAGCTTGGGGATGTGAAAGGATCGTGTTCTGCTCAGGGACTAATGATTACATTTTCCATTGAGTTTCATGGTCTGCAAAGTGAGGAAATAAAGGCTGAACTTTTGCCAGAACAGCTGGAGGATGCCCTGATCCAGTAATTACTAATATAACGACTCCATTTCGGACTCATGGGCAGCCAGAGTGTTAGTCCAGCTGATAAATAAGCAAGGTAACTCTTAGTCTTGCTGAAAGGTAAATGTTATCATCCTCTGTTCTACTGTTGTCTGCACTCACTGATTGCTTCCAAGAAAATGCACAGGTTTTTGAAAGTGCTTTAAGATTTTTTCATTTATAATGAGCTGAAGGAGGCCAATGGGATGAACTTTCTTGTTCAAAGGATTCTTACATAAAAATAGTTTAGACAGAGCTCTTCATCCAGGTCTCCTGGGAACAATGTGTCCGAAGTAAATACCCAAAAGGCCTCTCTTCTACTAAGTTCACAGTCTGCATTATCCTCTCTCCATAAAGCATTGATTTTCTAAATGCTTATGAGTTTCAGATTAGAAATTTCATATTGCAAATTAATAAAGAGTTTAGCTATAGGGCAATATCTGTCTGCCCATCTAATCAAGCTTAACCAGCTGAATGAGTTGCTTTCAAGTTCTAGTAGTTTAGCCAATGCATGTTAAAACCTATGCTTATGAGAACCTATAACTAACAGTACTAGAGAAAGACTTAATGAAACTTGGCCATATCAGCCCACAGAACCAAGATGAGTACTTCATTTTGGTCTCTTCACAAAAGGAAAGGATTTCCTGACAGGTAAATGAAGTCATAACATCACAACTCTGACCAGTGAATGTTGTCATAATATCATAGAATCATAGAATCATAGAACACCATGTTGGACGGGACCTCAAGGATCATCTGGTCCAACCTTTCTTGGCAAAAGCACAGTCTAGACAAGATGGCCCAGCAGCCTGTCCAGCTGAATCTTAACAATGTCCACTGATGGGGAATCCACCAACTTCCCAGGGGAGATTATTCCAATGGCTGATCTCATTGTGAAAAATTTTCCTCTTGTGTTGAATCGTAATCTCACCAGGAGTAACTTGTACCCATTTCCATGTGACTCCTTGTGAAAACGGAGTCTCCATCTTCTCTGTAGCCACCCTTTAAATACTGGAACATGGTGATAAGGTCTCCCCTAAGCCTTCTTTTCTCAGGGCTGAACAAAGCCAATTCTCTCAGCCTTTCCTCATATGGCAGGCTTCCCAGGCCTTTGATCATCTTGGTGACCCTTCTCTGGACCCTCTCCAGCCTGCCCACATCCTTTTTGTATACTGGGGACCAAAACTGAACACAGTATTCCAGGTGTGGCCTGACAAGCGCTGAGTAGGGTGGGATAATGACTTCTGTAAGAGTGTGCTCTATAAAGAGAACAAAATTTCCTACAAAAAGATCAGTGTTTTATTATGATAATACTTTTTCCACAATAAGTGTCTCTGTACATTCCCAACACTGACCCTGTGAGTCTTGCGTAAGTCGGAGATAGGCTCAGCAAATTTGAAAGAGGAATATAAAATTTCATTTCCCAGCAAGTACTATTCTTCCCGAATTGCTTGAGTGTATTACACAACCCATTTCAAAATTAGTTCAATGCTTTAACTGCTGTTCTGCACAGCATGGCACCATATTTATACTGAGCAACAATCTATACATTTTCAAGTTAGAAAACACATTGGTCATTTTTTTTTAAATATTCATAGTCTTTATGAATGCGTGGAGCACTAAGTGGACACCTGGGGCTCCAACATAATGGGTTGTTTTGTGGGCTCCCCCTCTTGCCTCCCTCCAGGGAGAATCCCCTTCCTGAGACCCCCAACACTGCCGGCACCTCTGCCATGTAGCAGGGAGCCAGAAGAGAACGCAAAAGTGGAGCTGCTACATTCGTGTTTCAAATACCATTTATATTTACCTTGTCTCAGAATGCATGTGTTTGTTTCCACAAGTAGAATAGATGATCATGAAATAGAGGTGTGAAAATTTAGATAGCAGCTAATTAGTTTTAGTAGGACTGTTACAGAGTATAATGGATTTTCAGCTTTCTCTATTCTTTATCCTCTGACTTAAGGCAATTATTTAACAGTGCTGGTGGAACAAGTTATTGTTCATAATTTCACAACATAGACCGTATGCTTAAGCCCACACCAATTAATTGAATTTATATGAAAATGTTTATTCAATTTCAATTGGATTGAGCTATATTGTGTCCAGTATTGAATTAACTTAAGTAGTGGCTTCTCATTTTTTTTTGTTTTATTACAAACAGTGTATACGTTGCTGTATATTTCCCCCACTTCTTACAAAAAAGGCAAACATGTCTCTTGCTCTAGATAGCTTATAATAAACTCACAAGGCCAGATTGATTTGGTTCAATGCGGATGATGCTGGAGGGGAATGTGGAAGTAATATTCAGTATCCTCCACAGTGAGTTAAGATGGAGAGTGGAGGAACAGCCCCTGAAATCTCCATCCCACTGAAAAATGACTCTTACTCCAGCTCAGTGGCTACAGCTGCAGCAATGCCCCTTTTCTTATTTATGCTGATCAGAGGATCTACATAAAGCCTTCTCCCTGAGGGCCTTCTTGTGTCGCTCCCACCTTCTGCCTCCCAGCACAGGGTTTCTTTGGCAATGGTACCTGAAGAGTACTGGCAGCAACTAACTGAATGTTATAAGGAAAGTCTTATTCTAATCTGGGAAAACCCTGTGCAGAAAGGACATTCCTGCAGATCTAATATGCAGGTTTTTTGGCATTAGGTGCCAGGGTGGATCATGGCATAGTGAGTAATAGGAGTTCAATTTGAAAGTGATTTTCTCCATAGAATAATATTCCCTAACACAGTTGTCTGTTCTGCAAAACAGTTTTTTACTCTTCACTTGAATTTGGAGTATTGCAGTATGCACTACCCTTCTTCAAGTAGTGAAAAAATCAAGATCCACCTTTCTTAACTCTTGCCCAAATCTCTCACTTTTATAGGAAAGAGATCTATTGCAGTCTGTTGTGCTGATTAGATTTACTGTCAAGGCTACTAAAAGGCACAATTGTTTATTTGTTTGTTCTTTTAGTATAAACATTGACTGGGTTGTTAGCTCTGTTTCTTATTAAGGTTTCCCAGCAAGTCCCTTTCTAAACTCTGTTTCCCAAGTGTTTGCCAAATTTGAACCATCTGAGGTGCATTTTGCTATGACAACATCTCAGAGGATTCAGATGTTCCAAGAATATGGTTAGTTTTAAAAAATAATTTAAAAAGTAGAAAAAAAACGCTGGTGAAATCTGGCAAATTCTTTTCCTAGCATATCCAGTGGCCTTGGATCTTGGAAAAACAACTTGAAATTTGGCAGGAAAGCAGCCTTTCCTATCACCGTGAAAATCTGGCCGTGCTATAAGCTTTGCGAAGTTGCAGTTGCACATGATGAGAGACTTCTTCCATTTTAGCTGCTGGAAGTCCTGGAGGGTCCCGTCACATCGCGCACACTTTCTGTACGTGACCAGATCCCACCCGTGCATCCTGCCCAGCCCAGGGCTGTCGGAGCGGAGCTGGATCCTCCCCGGGAAGGCAGTTCCCAGCGTGGGGAGTCGGGCTGGGGGCACAGGAGCTGACAGCAACCAGCCTGTCAACGCTGTGTTCACACACCATGACATGCATTGCTGAGTGGCACCCGGGCAGCATGGAGGAAGCTATCTAATTAAAATTCAAAGGTAACAAAGCCAAACCAGAGAATAAAACAAAGTATGAGACTGGGACAAGGAATCTGGTGAAACTGGGAGTGACTGGGCAAGGAAATTATGTTCGCTGTTGGTGATTTAGATTTAATTAGCTGATTCCCCCCCCTCCAATTCCAATTCCCAGCACCTCCTGTCAGTTATAAAAACAAGTCCATTTGGTTCATTAAAAATGTGTGTTTCTGTACATTTGAGGCATTTGGGAGTTCTTAGAATAAAAGAGCATGGAGAATATTCTGAATTTTTAATAATGGGATCCCTTTCAACATGTACAGTGATGGACTGAAATTGTTCTAAAGTTGAAATTAAATGAGAAGGCAGGGGGGCTATGATTTGTATCTTACTTAGCTACCATTGCACTTCTGGTTGGATATTACTTCGCTCAAGAAACGTCTTTCAGTTACTACAATGCTTTAGAAATTTTGAATCTTATTTACCAATTTAGTGCAAGGCATAAATTGTTTTTATCTCTGAGAGGAGTTTCTGTTTCTTCTATCAACACAGAGTTTCCTGCCTTTGAGTAACACAAAAAAACAGCCTTTAATTTTCCATGAGTAGCTCTGCAAAACTCCTGGGTTTTGCTTCTCAAACAGAAAGAAAGAAAGTGCCTTAAATGCCGCATATTTTAGTCTGCTTAAAATCATGCTACAGCATGTCATTCAGATTCACTAACTTCAGCCTGATTTAACAGTGCTTGAATAACATGAATTTCACTTCAACTTAATTAAACAGAGGCATAAGCATTTCAGGAATGATTTTGATGCAGTCTGGACACTTGAAGCTTTATTGTAATCTTACACACAAATGAGCATGCAAAATGTCACTTGAAAGGCAGAGATTTAGATACCTAAGTTGTAGAGGCAATTATCCATTTGTGTACCTCAGTGTTGTGTTTAAGAACACAAAATATTTGTGTGTATTCAATGGAGACCCATCAGGAGAAAAGGGCTCTTCAAAGTAATTTTCAAGCCTTTATGTATAATACAGAACAATGAATTTAAAACTCAGGAAATGTTGATAGCAGAAGAGCAAAACTTTATATTTTTATTAGTTAAATAGGAGAATAGGAATCTGAAAATGAGAGGGCAGCATTGTGTGTACGTGTACATGAATTTTAAACTTATTTATTCAGTTTGAAATCAAAAGGAAAAATGGCAATCAGATAATACGCAAAATTTAATGGTAAAGAAGTTTTCATCATATGATTTTCTCAGCTCACAACGGCTCTTTGGATTCATTTTACCCCTGCCATTAACACAGCTAGCAGAGATGAAAATGGAACAAGTTTCCATTATACAGCATGCGATGGAACTATTTTTGCAAATGCGGCTCCCCCCAGCCACACTTTCAGCCCCACCTGGGGAAGATGCGACATGATAGGACCCGGCCAGTGACAAACTCAGTTATGTTAAAGACACTTGAAAATTACACCCGCTTTTCCCACATATTGCAGTGTAGCCCTGCCTCTGTTATCTGGACCAGAAATATTTCATTTCACTAGATCCCAATCTCGTAAGACAGCCCTGTCATTTTAATTTGTCACTCTTTGTGTACTGCATCACGCGGGACTCTCGTCTCCCCAGCCAAGTGCCATAGGCTACTGCTCAGAAGAGAAACCTGTCACAGGGTATAGCAAAGGTAAACACCACAAAACAGAAGAGTTTATGGCTGAAATCACCACCCAGGGCTCCATTCCCGCAGGCTTATCAGGTGGTATGGTCACCCACGGCCAAATTGGAAAGATGTGTAATTTCAGCTGCGATAGGTACCCACACATCTCTCCCGCCGTTCCCTGCCTCTGCCGCGGTCCCTGTGCAGCAGTGTCACTCACAGGAGGTAGCAGGAGGGGACAAGGGATGAAATGAAAGAATTGTTGGTAGGAAGAAAAGTTGTGATTGACGTGAGGCTGGAGCCTGAAAACAGCTCCGGGAACTCTGTAGTGGAGTTGACAGCAAAAGAAAAGTCTGGGGAAAAAAAATAAGACTAGAGATGATCAAACATCACCGGAACAACCCAGTGATCCCAGATCACCGGTACCAGCAGTTCCAAGCCTTTCTCCAAAGAAGGCACTGGTTGCACAAAGCAAACACCACCACGGGTCTGTCAGGGTTTTTTGCGTTACTCTTAACGGTATGACAAATCTTCCTTGCAAAGTGTGAGGGAGTCAAAGGGAGTGAAGACAGCAAAGCTGCATAGCTTGTTTACTTCTTAAGCACAGAGACAGCGTAGCACAGTTTTGCCTTCCCCGACGTGGATTTTTGGCTTCCTCTTTTGTCGACCCCCACCGAAGCAATTAATCAAAATAAATGAGGCAGCAAACATCTGATACTAGCTGACTTCAGACTGCAGTACATTAACTGTCTTTGGGAATTTCATTTACCACACTGTACAGAACGCACTGTGGGCTGTACTCCAATAGCTTCGCTCCTGAACAGTATTTGGAAGTATGCGTTATCGGTAAACTACTGACTAGAATAAGGGAAAAGCTGATCTTTTGGTTTTATTGGTTATGATTTGTGGAATCTCTATATGCTTATGCAGCTGTAAAGAAACCAAGGGTGGTGTTATCAATTATCAACTGTACCAAGCCTTCCTTTACATTTTTGTGATAGGAGGGAGACATTGAAGCAAGTGAGAGTCATCCCTCCTGTAAACAGACGTAAATCATTACATTAGGGAGAAAACATCTCAAACTTAAGGATTAGTAAGTCCATTATGGTAAAAGTGGGGAATTTACTGTGAACCACAAGAGAGACCAAACATCTTGCATCAGGGATGCAAAACCAGACATATTCCAACAGATAAAACAAAGCCATTTATTAAAGGCAATAGGTAACACAATTTTGGAAAGACAAAACTTAGACGGAAAAGGTTCTATTTAGTAGATATAGCAAAAAACAGTGACAGGATTTTCTGTAAATAATGAAAAAGGAGAGGAGAGGAGAGAGGAGAGGAGAGGAGAGGAGAGGAGAGGAGAGGAGAGGAGAGGAGAGGAGAGGAGAGGAGAGGAGAGGAGAGGAGAGGAGAGGAGAGGAGAGGAGAGGAGAGGGAAACTAGCATCTTTGTTTCTTCTCCAAAACTGATCCCTGGATTTTTGCTATAAGCTTTGTCATCCAGAAGAGCCTCCAAATCCCTAGAGCAGCTAATAAGACCTACCTGCTAATATGACTTAAAAGTAATTAAAGAGCACTTCTATGCAAGGTTTAAGTGCCTGGTATAAGAATGACTCAACAGTGTCCTTATGCAGATTCCTAGGATCACTGTCCTTTTACAGCAAATTATAATTGAAAAGTTTCTGAGATTGTCTGAGTGTTTAGGAGTTTTTAGTATAATTCAGAGGTAATTTGGCAAATTTTGCAAAGACATTATTCTAAGCATAAGGAAAGGCATGAAACTGAAGTCAAGAACAGGCAAGAGACAAGTTTGTAAAGGGCATAAGTAGATGGGGAAGTGAGAACTGCAGCTCCTATTGTACAAACGAGGGAACAGAAGCAAATAGTTTTAGTGATTCCACCAAGATGACAAACGAAGTCACTGGCAGAATGAAGATTTGTAGCTGAGGTGTTATGAGCTGGAATGATCCACACAGCCAGAGGGAATTTGGCATGAAATGTCATTTGCTTTCAATAGGATTTGGCTAATTAATTACTCCTTACTGCCTTTGAAAATGTCCCCCCAGTGCTTGAAAGATCAGACTATGCCTTCCTCTGATTTAGTTTGCTTTGTGATTCTGAGAGCAAGATCTAAAAGAAAGAAACAAACCAGCTTCTCCTCTCAAAAAGGGCTGCTGAATCCCAACTCCCTTTCCAAAAATCTGTGCCCTTCTACCACACCACTGTGTCCAGAGGCACACTGTGCTCCCGGCTCCCGGAAGCAGCCTGGGCAGGGTGGCTGGATCTGACACATCCCTCTCGGGTCAGGATAGATTTCTCCGGGTAGAAATATCCCCACCAGAGGTATAATAACTCCTCTCCCAGAAAGAAAGCAAAAGAAATGTCCCATTTTTCAGGTCTGTTCCCCATACCCAATGCCCGTTTGAAAAGCAGACCAAGAGCTGTCCTGAGCACCTTGTGGGTTTCTGTTCCGTCCGTGTTTGCCTCTCCTACACTTCATGCTCTACAATTATTCTGACAGGGATGCTGCTTTTTTGCAACTGAGAACTATATTGTATAAATATAATATGCTCAGTGAAATATTAAATGCTTAACTGTTTGTTTGTACACCTATGAAACACTGTAACAGGATTAGGCTGGATCCCTAAAGAGTCATTAACTTGCATTATATTGAAGTATTTATTATTGTGGCATATGTAATGGATAATATTTGTTTACATTTTTAATTACTCACATTTTCAGCCAAGAAAGTCTCCAAGGATAATGTCTCATTTACAAGTGTCCTGGCAAAAGACAACATAATGTAATCACACATTACCAACAATTCCATGACAACCATGCAATGGTTTAAATATGAATTTCAAGTAAAGACATAATTATGGTAAACTATGAAAAAAAAATACCCACAATACTGTGTATCTGTATAAAAAACCTGCAAAACTGAAATGAAGGAAACTTTTCTGTAGCTGCTGTGGATTTTGAGCTTGTTCCACAGTCCAGTGAAATCAAGAGAAAAAAAATCGGATTTTCATCAACAGTCTCTAAGCTGACACCAGAGATAATGTAGCAAGTGGTAATTTGTACCTTCAGAATTTCCCAATATATTGAGTCCTATGATTAGGAGGGGGGCACCTCTTTTTTCTCCCAGAAAGTGAATAAATAAATAAAAGGAACTTGAATTCAAGTAATTGAAAAGCTTTGCTTTTACAAGGTTTCTGCAACAGAAGAGCGTGCAGTAGACTCTGCTTGTGTGATAACCTCTCCTATCAGAATCAGCCAAGGAATGAGCTGTCTTAGCCCACAGACTTAGCTCATCCATGATGCATTTTTGGTAACTTTCTCAGAAATATTCTTCGCAGAGCTTAATGTCAGCTAGAGAATTGATCTGGGAGTAATCAATAGGCCGTTGTCTCAATCTTTGTTCACTGTAATTCCAATTTGTCTGATTTCAATAGTCTGTAAACAGACTTTTGGTAATAATATGTAGAAAAAATATTGTAGGTATTATATAGAAAATAATTATTTGTCGTTTTCATGGAGAAGCACCAATGGTGTGACAGAGAGTTTCATCCCCAAAATAATAAGAATATATGTATTTTAGTGGAAGCATCACGAGGAATGGAATTTTGGAAAGCACCCTGAACGCAAGCTGAGCAACATGGAGACTTTTGTGAACTGTATCAAATCTCACATTCCTCAATTTGCAAGAATATATTTCTTGTGTTTGCTATGGATAGCTTTCCTTCCCCCTTACTGACCTGTCTTCTTCACTCCTCCTTGGTACTTCTTTCTAACTTTCATGGGAAATTCGACCACCTTGGTCCGTTCTGCTTGAGGGGTGTTACCAGACAAAATGAGCACATACGTCACAATGTGGTGGTAGCTGACAGCATGGCTTGGATCCAAAGCCCACTGTAGCATAGCAGGGAGTAAACACTGGTTGGAGGTGAAGCTTGAGGGTCCTGAATGACATGACTAAGGCAGAAAAACTAAAAGGTAGCACAAACGAAATTATTTTCAAAACAGTTCTAAGAACTCCTTGTAAAAGTAAATTCTCTTTGGACTGTATTTTTATTTCTCTCTGTTGCTTGTGTTACCATAAAATAAAAATACAAATCTTCCATCTGGACAGGCAAATAAAATAGCCACTTTTCTTTTTAGGTAGATAACATTTTTTCTTCCTGTGGCATAATGTACCTTGATATTAATCTGGACTAACCAAATCAGTTATTCAGCATTTTTATAATGTATTTTTGATCTTTACATAGAGAAGTGGACCTGTGCAACTAAAATATATTGCAGGAAACCCCCTCTTCTTTAGCTGATTGCAGTTATTGAAAGTAAACAGCCCAGCAGAACAACACACAAAGCCTTCCTATCACAGTTTGACTAAAAAGAACCATGCACTAAGTTCAGATCATAGTTGCTCCAGTGGAAGGAATGCATGCCATGCTACTTAATATCTTTGAAATCATACTCATGTCTTAAAAAGAGTGTGTAATTCTCTTACTAATTAATTGTAACAGAGTTTAGTTTGCCCACTGAGAGGAGCATAAACCTTTTAATTGTTATATTTTAGAAGTCTCCGAGTCCCCAGCCAGTGGTAACCATTTGATGTGTATCATGTCAAATGCAATGCTTCAAAATTAGGTTGATTAAAAATACGTAAAGTTAATGAATTGTAAAAAAAAGAAAAAAAAAATCAGTGTTCCTTAAAAGGCACATTTTTTAAAAATGTCTATTTTAATCTTCGTAATATAACTGTCTCTGGTACTTCTGTCATTTGGTAATGCTTCCAGACATATTCATGGTGGTCATCTTTGATCATATAAATTCAAGAGATTCCAAGGCTTTTTCTATTTGCATAAAAAACAAAGAAAGCATTGTCAGAAATCCCCAAATATGCATTTTGAATCAAGTTTCACCTAAATGCTATACAAAGACTCAGTGTCTCGATGCTAATTTATTGAAAATGCCTTGGCCTTTAGGAATTTCCCATTGGCACTTAGTAGAGCTGAACTCAAAGTAGCAATTGCAAAAAGCAGCCATCGAAACTGTGTTCACGCTGACATCTAAGCCCTAGTGCTCAAATTATGAGTGCCCTGAAACAAAATACTGTAGAAGGAAAAACAAAACATAAAAAATGCTCAAGGTGCCAAGATTTCGCTTGAAAGGGGTGGAGGGGAAAATAAGTTTGGGGTTTTTTTTAGTGAAGTCTAACTTGCTAAAGACTTAGCACAGAGAAAGGCTTTAATGAAAGATGTAAAAGGTTTGATGTTTAATGCACAGCTCTGAAGTCAATGTTTTATATCTATAATTTCTGCATATCCATAACCATATTTAGATTTTGACATATGGTCTGTAAATAACATATGTAAGCTGGATCGTTGAGTGAGATGATTTTTTTTCCTGCTGAATGTAAGTGTTTATTTTATGAGCAGAGACGTGAAAAGTTCATTCATGTCAAAATGTGTTGCTAAGTATAAACATGCTGCTTCACTTTAGGCAGGATCAGGAAAGACCCTGGGTGTGTAATCTGTGAATTGACTCTATGCTGATGTTGCCCAGGTTTTGTATTACTAAACTATGGCTCACAACAACAACAAAAATTTAACCTTTAAATAGAGGCACCAAAATAATTTAAAACAGATTGGAGGGTTTAAAGGGCTCCAAGAATAAGCAGCTCATATTTCAGTTCCTCCCCTCTAGGGCCTACCTATTTGGTGTTCAGAGTTCATCTCATATTGCAGCTGCTTATGTTCACATTTTCTGCAGTGTGTGGATGAAATGTCCAAGGAAAAGAAGAAAACAACAACAACAAAAAGTAAAATATACAACATTAAAAATATCTTCCCTAAAACAATGGTTTGGCTGTTATTGGGCAGGGAATAGGACAAATCACCCAGAGGCTTTTAAGTGAGGCAGGGGAAAGAAAAAATCAAAGAACGGTGAGAAAGCATGGAGATTTTAAAGGGACCTTCAGTTTCAGGGGACATTTTTTATTCAAAGTTCTTTCAGGTTATGGAGCCCATTATTTGTTTTTGTTCTTTTATTAAAAATTTCTTTGTAATTCATTTGGACTTCCTTGCCACTGGGCACAGACAGATAGCAACAAAACCAGACAATTACACTCTGTATTTATCACTTTATTCTGTTTTACAGTGTATCTCTGATTATGGAAACAATACATTTTTTTGCACCTTTCTTTGGTTACTATTTGTCAAGGGTAGCCTTTATAAACAATATATTTTCCCATTTTAATAAAAGGCTAGAGCTGCACTAAGTGCGCAGGATGGGATTTGAAACAAAAACCCATCAGACTGCTAGATTAAGGTTACCAGTCCGCTTACGCCACACCATTTTATGAGTTAGAAAGCCTTCCATCTATTACATTTTCTAACCCTACTATTCAAATGTAACAGATATATATCTCTTTAATGAATGAACTAATTTCACTTCTCTCACCAGAATGTCTTGCCATGTGGTCCTGCAACCAAAGTGATTGCTGTTGCAAACAGCTCTCTCACACCAAACATTGTGTACTAAATATCCAGGCTCTGAGGACATTTTCTTCCTTACATATAATCTATTCCATTTTTCTTTAGCCTGTACTTGTGCATATGTAAAGGTATTATTATGAAGGACCCAACATCCCTTGATGACTGAGGAAAATCTGGCCCCTTTGAAGTCTATGTGAATTTTGCGTTCAGCTGCAGCAGGGGGAATTTCACCCAATCTGCCTAAGTCTTCCTAAGTAATTCATATGACTTGGGTCCAAAAATAGGTGAGTACTGTGTTCACCAGCAACCCCACTGGTCACTATAATTAGATCCAAATGTAAAACTCGAAAGGTGATAGTAGATAAGGTAGATACCTTCATGTATGGCCCTTTCCTCCAGCCTGCCTACAGCTCTCTGTATTTCCCTTCTGTCACACCTCCCGGCACTCTTCTTGTCACAGTAAGGGAGAATTCATATTATTTGTGGCAGCAGTCCTTTGGATTCCGTTCAAGGCTAGCCCAGCCAGCCATGGCTGTCATTCCTGAGGTGCTCAGAACTAATCCTGTGGATTTGACAGAGACAGTGCCAAGGACTTGATTTCCTTTGTAACTCTTCTACTCATTTCTTCAGAAATCTCTTCCTTCTGACTTGCATTAATAGGGTGGAACATATAGGCCAGGGCAAGTAATCTACTGTAGTAATATTTTAATTAATAATTAGATATAGCTTGTTCTCTCAAGATGAAAATATTTCCATTAGGACTAAATCTTTATTCTAGAAAAAGGCTAAAATATCAGGAATGGTGTTCTGAACAATCACTCAAGGGAGTAACAAAAATCAGGTGTTTAACAAAGTAAATCTTCCAACAAAGCAAAAATATACTCATGCAGCGTGTCAGTGGAAACGGAGTACAAATTCCCACGAGTGACAGTAAAGCCAGGATTCCACCTCAGCTGTTTCAGCTCCTGCTCCGGGGCCAGGTGTCTCCAAACAAAACCAGCTTCCTTATGTATTTGCCTGAAACTTGTGTGGAGGATGATCCTCTTCTGTGTGGATGAGGAAGATAAGAAATTTGCATGTGTCTGCTTAAAAAAAAAAAAAAAAAAGTTTTACCAAAACTCAGTTTCTCTCTGTTGCAGATTGATTTCTTACATGACAGGGTGGTCATATGGAATTGTATATAGTGCGTTTTATTATTTTTTTCCCAGATCTCGTCTATGCTATTTCAGCTATTAACAGGTGACTACAAGTAGAGGTGCTACTATATAAAACTGGGCTTTGCGTCTGACTTTAAATTCAGTACTAGTTTGGGAAGGGTATCACATGAGAGTCAGCTAATCTCATTTCACTTTCACGGTGTTTCTAGATGTCTGGGTGAAGATTAAAACACCCGTGAAAGCAGCTACAGAATTTAGCATTCAAGATACCACTGAACAAGTTTATTCCTGATCTGCAATATCATTAGAAAATCTGGGGGATTAGCGTATGTAACGTATGGTATATATTTGTCTTTATTTTCTACATATTTATCTGAAAGGTTAATGAAAATGCAGATGCAATGGTTCCTTTATATGGGTTTACCTTCCATGAGTGCCAGTTTTCAGGCTAATTGATTATGTCAGAAGCTCTATAAATATCAATAGCATATGGAAAGGTTAAGCTGAGGTCTCCACATAACTGGATTCATACTCTTTATTGATGGTACAACCATTATCCAACCATAATGGAAGTGCTTTGAGTGTGAAATAGAGTAGAACGCTAGCTAATTTGCACCAACAACTGACTGGAGGACTCCAACTGAATGACTGACTTCTGAAAACTAATGAACAAACGTATGATGTATAATGTGTAAACTAAAATTAGAATTTTAAAAAATCAAGGATAATGTATGATAAAAGGTATATCTTCATTATTTTCACAGTGGTAGTTTAGTGTTATTTAGGATGCTCTTTAATTTCTTCTGAAATAAACAGTAGCAGGCTGTGTTAGAATAACATCTTACAAATAAAAGAAGGTAGTTGACAACAGGCTACTCAACTTTCACTAACTGCTATAAAGATACTTTATGAGTGGAAGAACAACGTTGGGAATCAGTTCTTCTAAAACATAATTCGACTGTGCTAGCTTTTTTGAGCATGTTAACAGCAATTTTCAGAATGGCTTTTTCTCTTTTAGTTTTTTTTTTTCTTTTATTACCTCTTTTTTTGGCAGGCTAGAGAAGTCAATGCAACCCCCAAGTGTCATTTCCCTGGTAGCTCTGAGTAGCAAAGAGAAAAGTTTTTTCTGTGTGAGAGTAATGTGGCAATCCCAGCGTCACTGCTCCCTGGTATATCTGATGATGGTGCAGGAGCCGGGTGGCGGCTTTGCCAATTGCTACAAAGCAAAGTCAATTTATTAAAAGTTTGAGCAGTTACCAATGTATCTTCCACATGCTGTGGAGCAATTGGGGAGGCATATTCAGGCTTCCACATGGAGTCATAACCCTATTTTCACACTCACGGCTGGACTGTGCTTGCTGCGGTTCGCCCGCCACTCTGCACTTTCCTCTTTCTAAAATGATCTGTATGTCTGACAGGTTTTGCAGGAAGAGCAAGCACTGTGTTTCACTGCAGTTAATAAGCTAAAAAGTAGAGTAGTGCTTTGAAAATAAAATCACTGCAAATGTGCCAAAGATTGTGCTGGCAAATGCAGCTAAAAATCCTGTACATTTCCAACTCAGGAGTCAATGTAGTGCTTATATCACTAAGTGGTATGGGACAGTGGTTTGGCTGTTCGCACTAGAAATGAAAAGAAATGCCATTGTCTCAGTAGTCAGTGTATTTTCTTTGCACAGAGAAAATAGATAAGAAGAAATTGCAATTCATTACACAGCGTTTTGCTCTGATAACGAGTACGCTTAGGCCTCAGAATGTGTCTGTGCTTCGCCATAGAAATTTCCCTTAACTGTAGAATATAACAGCAATTAGAAAATACTGCCTTCTTATGGTTTGGAAAGATTACTAGAGAGAATTCAGGGGAAAACCGGATATAATCAATTCCATCTTTAACATCTGTTTCTAACTGCGTGAAGCTTCATGTGAGAGTAAAATTCCCCTACCAGTGAAATCAACGGCAAAATTCCTACTGAATTTATCCCAATTGATCAGGCTTTTCCTTTAGGGCCAGACTTCTCCACCCTCACTCACACACTCCACATGATCTCACCCAGATCAGCGTGCAGGAAGATACACTTCACTGTGACCCCTGATTCTCAAAAAACTACTGTGTCATCCAATTGATACAGAGTTTATATCTATCTTGGAGAGATTGGTTTCTCCTACAGTTGAGAAGTCATGAGTGACTTTATGCCAGATTTACTTTTATTATTTGCTAAGCATTGTCTGCAGCAGCCTTTGAACTTCAGCAGCAAACCACAAATGAGGTGACCCTGGTTAGACTATTTGCATGAAAAGGATAAACTGCTGCAAGCCGTGACATGTGTAGACTGTTCCCCAGCCTGGACTGGAGGTGACCTGCATCATCCTACCCGTGAACAGCTTTGGTCACACTGTTGAGTGGAAACGGTGGCTGATGGGCCAGTTCCAATAGTGGAAATGCAGGAAAATCTTGATTAAGCATATGGCTTCCACATTGCTTCTGTCCAAATTTTCATCAACCCTTTACAACTGAAAAGTGGAGAATTTACAGTGGACACATAAGGAAAAAAAAAAAAAAAGACCTTTCTTTCCTTCTAGTAAGAATGGGGGAGAAAATCTTTTAGCTTTTGACATGAATATAATATGATATGCTTGATGATTGTCATCCAGACCAGTTGAAAATGAAAGGTCAAATCCAACTCATTTTAGTCATGTAAAGAACCCTACAAAGTCAGTTTGACTAATGTTCTTCAGGGAGAGAAATTTAGCTTTGAGCATTATCTGGAGAGAAAGAAAGCGTAAAGCCATTGCTTTCTCAGAATTGCAGTTAAGGACACTAAAAAAAAGATTTACAAATGGCTTTGAATTCCTTCAGTTAGAAAAAGTGCGACAGTTTGACCGAAGTAGCTGAAGAGTACATTAAGACCCAGATTTTCCTGAGGTCCAGCAAACCCTTAGTCCCAGTAACACCATGAACACTCAAGGCAAATGGAATAGTCCCTTGTAGACTGGTGCTTCCTCCACCCTCTGTATGGAGGAAAGTTGCTGGAAAGTACATCTAAGAAACCAGACTACACAAATTATCTCTAAAAATAGCGGCATTAATAAAATGCCGTTTTATTAAATGCACTGCTCTTTTCCATTGAGAAATGTGAAGGTCATGAGAAAAGCCACTGCTTTTTCAAATTTTGAAAATAAGATAAAGAGATTGCTATGACATGAATCCCATGATTTCTGAAAGCATGCCCAAATCCTCGTAAATAGGTAATACAATGCCTATGTTATTGTGAGAATGCCCCTGCTTATGAACTGTGCTTAAATAACCTTGTACTACCCCAATTAGATTCACAACATACCTATATTGCAAAGGGCTGTTTTCTCTCTCAATTAGTTGAAAAGGATTAGGCACACTGATAGATAGTACTAAATGCTAATGGGCCAAATCCTAAAGCCGTTACACTGTTTTCATGCTGTCATTCTGCAGGCATTGATTTCACTGGAGTGCTGAGGAAAACCCGAATATGAACATCAGTATGCAGCTCAATATTTTATGGGTTTTCTTGTCTTGGCTTTTAAAAATATTCTCCCTCTGCTATTCTTTAGCCAGAAGAGCAAAAAGAGCTAGTTCCAGCCCAGACTTCAAAAACAGTCTGAGTGACAGTACAGAGGCTTGAGGAAATACAAGTTTATATGTGGTCTTTTTTATCATCTCTAATGGCAAAATTAAAATTAGTTCCCAATTAAAAGAGAAAAGCACAAGTACAATCTGAGAACAGCAGATAAAGGGTGGCATGAAGGGAAGATTATTAAGCAGCATAGTAGAACAGGACCCCAGGTGCAGAAGGGCCTCATTATACTCACATTCTTGTGCTGCAACATACGGACGTACAGTAAACCAAAAAAAAAAATATTCCAAAGGACAGTTTTACACAGTGGCTACACTTGAGATGAGTACATGTTTTTTGAAGACAGACCATAACAACTTGGTTTTTACTTCCAAAATACAGTGGCACATTAATTGCTTGATCAGCCAAATGAAACTAAATGTAATTAAGACTAGTGTGGGGTTAATTTGGTCCATAATTATGTTATATAAAGTAAATGAAAATTGTTTCTTTCCTAAATTGCAATTCATTAAAATTACAGATATTAAAATAAGATACTATAAAATTACATGAAGCATGTACACATTAATAGCCATTAGTAATAGCTTGATATTTCTATCTAAGCAACAGTTTATTAGAATGCCAAAAGGTTATATTTGACAACTCACATGACTGATTTTTTTCCTCATCCTTTCTGCTCCTCTAAGAAATCCAGTCTTACTACACACATAACATATGCCATGTCACATTTAAGCATGTTAGGCATGTTAGTTTTAGTTTTAGATTTGCTTTAACAATAATATTTACTGTTCATTTAAATACTTAAGGTTGATGGCTGTATCTCTGGTATGAACCACACCAACCTCAGAGCTTCGAGAGGAAGCTGGTGCTGCCTCTTCCAGCACAACATGGTGCTTTGTTTTGGGCAAAACAAGTTCTTGGTAGTAGGCAAAAGCAGGCTTATATCCTCTTGCCTTCAGTTTAACATAAGTGTAAATCTAAAGCTAAGCCCATGCTTAATGGTTTTGCTATGCTTTAGGAGTTTTTTACAAGGACTCGAGTATTTTGTAGAGTTGGAGCCACTGGCTCCGTATACTGAAATCAACGGCAATGGTCATGGAGTGCAGGGTCTGACCTGTACCTCTTATGAGAGGAAATATCCCTAGGTATTTCTACAAAGACTTACAAACTTCAGGGTATCACATTTTGACTACTCTTGTGAATTGATTTCCCACTGTTTCTTTATCTGAAATTTTTCCTTTTGGGGACAGAAAATACCCAGCAACAGCATCTTAATATCAGACATAAAGAGTGACAAATCAGCGCTTCAGAAACCATAGCATCCATGCGATTTTTGAGATGGTGATAAATGACGTACAATAGAAATATATGCGGTATTTTCAGTTCTTGTGTACATCAGATAACAAGCTACCGGCACAATACTCATTTTTCATGCACCCAGGATACTCACTGAAATCAGTGGAGGAACAGAAAATGCAGGAAGAGTCTTGTTATTAGGGTCCTGCTTCTTCAACTCCAATATGACCAAATTTAGTGTCAAAGACATGAAACCTCTAGCTGCATTGCACAGCTGGGTATCATATTTAACCACAAGGATTAGGATGTAATCCTGTGATTTCTGAGCATCCTGAATTTCTTAAGTACTCAGTATTTGCAGGCTCAGAGTCTTGTTATGTTCCTTGAAAAGCTGTGAGCAAGTAAGTTTTATTCAAATGTTCTGCAATTGTTTTCCTCTTTACATGAAATAGGAAGGCATCCTTTGTTAAAGGAAGAAACCACTATTATTCTGGTGTCTTGATACGTGTTTTTAAAATAGTTTTGTACGTACTGCTCCTAGATTTGCAAACTTAAAGTAACATTTATTTTAAAAATAAAATCGGTATCTCTCTTATGTTTGTAGTAGCTCAGACTCAGGATGTGTAGTTGCTAGAAACTTGTTATTGCCAGCGACAGTAAATATATTTGTGTCTTAATCATTAATTCTGGTAATTGAGCATTTCATAAAAGTGGTTCATAAACTGATGATAAAAGATCAGCACCCTACAGTGTTGGTTATACCTGTACAAAATATTAATATGGTCTCATTTAATAAGCTGACCAATAATAACATTAGGTAGAATATCTTAATGATGATATCTTACTTTCAACAAACTAAGAGATATGTTTTGCAATATTTAATTGAGCAAATGTCCCAGTGGCTTCAGTGAAAGTTGTGCTTGATTAAGGACTACAGAATTTCACCTTAATAATATTTTATCGTTTATGCATGGAAATGTAGGGTGATAACAGTTATTAGCATTCCAGGTAAAGCAGCTCATGCAAATTATTCTGCTATTAAATAGTGAGTCACATTGTATTTAATACCCCCAAATAGTTATGTATATTTAACAGGGAAATGACAATAGAAAAAAATGGGTTTAGTTCAGATGTTGAGCTGCTATGTAAACCAATTATCTATCCTGAGGGAAACAGCTCTGTCTACAACTACTTAGGCTCTAGGGCCTATTACAAATCCTGGAGTGGGCTGTTGTTTCAGTTCTCAAGGGAATCTGCCACGTCACACTGAAAATAGTTGACAATAATTAGAAAGCCTGCTTCTGCCAGTACTGCACACATTTTTAATACCTTTCTAAGTGTTATGGGAGATAATATATAAGGTTTTTAGAATTCCAGTCAGGCTAAGGTGAACCATGGAAAGGACAACTACACAATAGCCCCAAACTGGACTGTGACAGGCTAATTATTGTGGCTTCATTATAAAACCTCTTTTTGCATAGGTCATATGGGAAGTGTAATTAAAAATGCATTATTGGTGTATATTTTTATTGAAGCAATTAAATTAAAAAGCCAAAAAAATAATTATTTGACGAGCAAATAATAATGTTGGTCAACAGCGTTTATCTAAGAAAGAGAGAACATGTTAGTGGTTCATTAGCAATAAATGTGTTAACTGGAATGCCGTTTGAAAAATGAGCCATAGAACAGCTTTTAAATACTCAGATTAAAGGATTTATAATGTCAAGTTTAACACAGAAATTATAGATAGTATTACATTGCCATGAGTAATAGCACCTTTAATCTGACTTAGTAAAATGATTTACTACACATGGTGTGCTTTTCACAATTAGGCAGCTATATGTCTATCTAATACCGAACACCTGTATCTGCCATATGGAGGGATATCAACACACAAGTATGCACACCTAGGTGGACATGCACACGTACATGTAGGAATATGCGTATTCTCTAAAACCCTCCAGCATCTGATACAGAAAATCCACTTACCAATACCTACCTTGGCCATGGAGATCTCAGGGGGTCCTCTTCAGCCACTGTTTAGATCTTCCTGCCATGGAGCCATAGGGATAATCATAGAAGCATGAGAAGATGTGTGTGGATACCCCTGGGAAGGTGGTAGGATCACCATGTTCACCGCGCACGTTTCCTGGACGGCAGTGTGTAGATATCCACTGCCTGGCAAAGCGTTGCTGTGCTTACACAAACCACCTATACAACACATACACAGTAAAGCCAACTCTTTCCAGAAATGCTTGGTTGATAGAGCACGCACTTGACAGTTATTTCTTATGGGATGAGGTACGTCCTGAGCATATCGTGTTGGCTATGCTGCTCAGGCTTTCTACAGGAGGTACACAGTAGGATGGATGCTTTTACACTAGGCTCAGTTTGCAGGCTGTGAAGTTAGCAGAGGCATAAAGGACATATTCGATACTTTCAAAGGCATATTCGGTCTTTCTCATAAAGAAACCATTTGGTGTTTGTCAGCATTGCTCACCACAACTACACACTCAGGTTATGGATGTGCCAGGAACTTACAGACAAGCACAATAATGTTTTCTGTCTTTGATTCTTCTGATAATTCCTAGCTTTCCCTTTGCCTTTTGGTTGTCAATAGTATTGTACTGGTATTACTGACGGACTCACAGTCGTCTAAGGTCTCTCTCCTGAGACGAGAACCTCTCCTCCTGTAGATATTCTTAAGGCTGTTTTCCTCCAAGTTTTTACCCTTCATTTCCTCTCTTATTTTATTGTTGAGTCGCTCATAAGACCTTTCCATAACACTTTACACATAGATTTTGGCCTGAATAATTATCATCACCTGTAAATTTTGTTAACTCACTACTTAACATTTTCCACATAATTTATGAATATGTTGAACAGCAGAATCCCAGAAGAGATCTCCAGAGGATTCTGCCAGTAATCATCCTTCTCTGTGAAAATTGACCACTTACTGTTCCCCTTTGTTTCCCTTCTTTTCACCAGTTGCTAATCCTGAGGAATACCTTCCCTTTAGCCCATGACTAATCTTCAAGTTTTTGTTTCTCTAAGAGTCTTTGGTGAGGGATTTTGTTGAAAGTCTGTTGAAAATCCAGTCACACTGTATCAACTGACTGTGTTATCCATACACACATTGATGTGATCTAACAACTATAAAAGATTTTGGGGCATGACTGCAGTTAATCCTGACCCTCTTCCCATACGGCTACTGATGTTTTGTTACGGTCTCTACTCATTTACCTGATGAAGAAATAAACTTCCAGGTCTGCAGTTACTAGGATCATTTGCAAGGACTTCAGTGAAGACCAACATCACATTAGTCACATTTTATTTCTCTGCCTCTGTGGCTGCTTTAAACAAAAGCACCTTTACTGTTTGATTTCACGTATGAGTTCTCAGACAACTTGGGTGAATACCATCTCACCGTGGCAATTTCTTCTTGTCCCCATCCGGTAAAATGTCCTAAAATTTTGTCTGTTTTACTGATAACACAATTTGCCACAATTCCCCAGTTTCTTGCTTATCCAGACTGGCACTGGCATAAGAGCCTTCTGATGTGTTTTTAGAGACTAAAAATCCACAGTGTTAGGGTGTTTTTTTAATGGATTTGTCTTTGAGTTCTCTTTTTACATTTTCTTTGCCCTTTTTCTCCCCCTCCCTCAATTAAACTTTCAAATTTGGTACATTACTCACTTTCCCTTGGCCTGGTAAAACTTCAAGAATTTAGGGGTTACTCTAGTTTTGGGAATGAATTCATGTTTCAGGAGAAGGTTGGTTATTACAGATCACAGGCACAGACTTAAGTAGGCCGAGTTTCTTACGGAAAATATCCTTCCGTATGACCGTGTTAATCTCTTCCTTCAGGTATATTTTATCCCGCCCTAAATATTGTCACATTTTCACAATAGAAAATATACAGACAAGCAAACATCTACAAAAAAGGCAATTCTGTGCTCAGCACTGTAAACACGAATGTATTATGCAGTGACCTTCAAAACAGCAAGGCCTGATCCTCCTCTCAGTGAAGCCAAGGGAGCTGGCTGCTGGCTCTCCTCCTCACAATAGGACGCTGTTACAGCCGAGCGCTGAAGCATTCTCATCAATAAACAAGAAGTGACTCTTTTGTTACTGCATTTGATTTGAAGACTTTTTCAACAATAATGAAGTATGTGTAATGGTTTATATCCTTTCTAAAAATAATCTCTTCCAGACATTTCTCCCCTTCTTTCTCACTCCATGTTATATATGTATGTATGCATGGATGTACGACTGTACTGAAACCAAAGATAAGTTTCTGCCCTTTTTTATAATTTTCATTCCTAACACGAGAGCAGAACTTATGCCCCAATTTGAAAAAATGCCTAAACCTAAAAATGAATTAAACACACTAAAGTTCTGTTACTGGTCAGACCAAAACCCTAAGGGTTGCATTCTGTATTCAATTACACAAGTGTTAGTCCCGTTGGAGTCAGGACTGGAGGGCAGAATTCAGCCTGAAATTGTAAACAAGAAAAATCTGAACTGAGCCTGTGCTTTCCTTAATATGCACTAGTACGTACCAAGATATTGTTGAATATAAGGTGTCTCATTTGGGAAAAAGGGCAAGATGGAAAAAATCGGTGAGCAATTGGGGAAAGATTTCTCCAGGATAGAATTTGCTGTCTAGATGCTTTGGCACAAAAGGGTTTGTTGAAGTGAGGAAACCTGTGTTTTGAGACTCCCAAACTGAGCTTGTTTTGACTTATTCCTCTGCTCCGTGTCTTTCTCAGCCATGCATCTCTGCAGCTGCACGTCCTGTGCTGGGCTGCAGTTCCCTCACCCTTTTCTGACACCAAATCCAGACCCGCTCCTTCCTTGGCACCCACAAGAAGCAAGACAGCAAATGAGTGATTTTCTTGCACTTGTTTCAAGGTTTGAAGGTTCCTTGTGCTTTCCTCAAGGAAGTTGTGGCTTTTTCTTTTGGAAGTGCTTTTCTTTCTCAGATGACATCCTCCTCTCTGTGCCCTGACCCAAGCTTGCAACTTCAGGGACTGCTTTTCTTTTTGGTGACGGGCTTATCACATTTTTGATTACTGCAGAAATTTGAGCAGAGGGTGCGCACAGAATACAGGTGTACTGGGAAGGTTTGCATTTTCGCAGCGCACCAAGTTGTGAGTCTCATCTCTGCATGTCTCCACAGCTTGGAAAACTTCTGTGGTTAAACAGACACATAAGTCAGTCAAGTCTATATGAGCCATTGACTGCTCTTCCCTCTTGAACAGCTTAATGTGTAAGTCATGACTTAGTATTAGAAAGAGGGTCTGAAACTGGAGGCAGAAGAATGATATGTTTCAAAGAGTTATATGTATAGCTAAGGTACAATTTAAAATAAAGCAGAAATTATATGAAAAACAGAGCCTAAGACAAGGCTGACATTCATTTAGTTGCCACAGAGGATGCTGTACAGACAGTTGCCATTTTAGTGTATGAGTGGTCTTCCTGTCTCGTAGAATGGAGCCATTGTCGACAGCGTCCGTCCCTCGCGGACGGACAAAGGGCGGCGTGGGGGTGCAAGCCACCAAAAGGCAGTGCTGTGAAGAAGGGGGGCTTGCTGGAGAAGGCTATGCAGAGCACCTACTCCATGCTGCTGCTGAGGAGTCAGTGCTTCAGAGGAAGTTTCTTGAGAGTTGTGGCATAACGTATTTTTCCATGTTTTGCCATCTCACATGTGAACAGACATAGCTGATATATGATTTTCAAAAAAATAATATTATCTATCTGAAGGTTAGTAGGGACGTTAACAATGTTCGAGTGCGTTCATGAAAATTATTACTTCAGTTTGTCTGCATACACGTTCAGAGCCGCGGTACAATTTAATGTTGCTGTTTTTAAAAGCCAGCTCTGGTAGAACTAGATGTCCAATGGTCACCGCTGTCTCCCAGGAGAGAAGCTTGGGAGACTTTGCAGCATGATATACTGCCTGGTTTACTTGGGCTTAGGATCCCTCACAGAAAGCACCGTCCTCTCTCTCGGTGAAGCTGTGACCTACTGGCCCAAATACCTCATCTGATCTTGGCTGCTCTGATATCTTAGAAATAAATAGGGCTTGTACTAGCCATGCAGTGATCCTAATCTTTGAAGTCTTTATACACCCAGCTTCATTCTGACATTAGAGAGGGTCTGGTAACCATGCAAAAAATGTTAGCTATCTCTAATACGTGATAAAACTGTAATAAATGTAGAAATTGATGAAATGAGGAGCAAATGATTATGGGCATTGTTAGGCAATGCACAGGTTCAGGGAAGATGAACTTTTCTTTTTCAAAAGTTTTAAAACTATCCCTAAAAGTTTAACTGGCAGCAAGCGTGAGCAGGCTCTCGTTCTGAGCTTTTCTTCCTGGAACTAACTGGAAGAAAAAGTGCTTCAAATAAGAGGTAACTATTAAACTGCAAGTCAAGGGTTAATTTTTCTTTTCTTAGGGAAGCAGTAAAGGCTGACTTTTTCCATTCTGTGTTATATGTGGCATTATATGTGGCAGCTGCAACCTATTTCTAATCCTAAATTCTGATAGTTTATTGCCATTGTGGGAGATGAAGGATTTGGTCCTTGGTCTAGAATTCCAGGTGTCTGAGAGATTTGCAAGAGCTGTGAAAAAGGGGAAAATGATGCAAAGAATATGACATTTCTGGAAATATCATTTAGATTTTGGTCATCGGGGAAGAAGAATGGGTGGCCCAGGTCATCCGCTGAACTGGCATTTCAATGCTTGGGCAAGCAGAGAATCGAGTAGACAGACTTGTCAGAGTCATGGGTTAAGTTATTGCTTTGAAGTGTAGCACCACCACATAACTTACAGGTCTAAGTAGATGCTTAGTTCTCTCCAGTCTACTTAAGCTTGCAGTTTTCATTCTCGGTTATTTTGCGTCATCTTGCTGACCCTGGAGACAACAGATAACTTTGTCCTGTTTTAAACTTGGTGCGGTTGCTTAGGCAAGTGCAATGGATCCACAGTGAAAGCTTAGCTGAAGGTACAATCGCACAGCTCCTGAAGAAATTGGCTGGTCAATACTGGTGAAAGTCTGCTCAAATATAATGAGTACATTCCCAGCTGCACAAAAGAGAGAGAAACACATACACAGAATAGAATTTCTTACTATGTCTAGTTAATTAAATTATCTTTTCCATGAATCTTTTGCATTTTCTCTTTTCTTTTCAAACTCAGAAGTATGCAGATTTTAAGGAAAAATGGAGTACTGTGATTATCTATTCTAATCTCTTCCTTTTCCACATAACATAAGCCAAAGAACTTCCCTGAATTAATTTCTGTTTCTAGTCTTACAGTTATGGTTGAACTGAATATGTCTTTTAGAGAAATACCCGATCTTAACATTTTCTGGTGATGAAAAGTCCATTGCAGTCCTGACTTGCTAGCGCACAATGCCTAATTACCCACATTGTTAAAAATACAAGCCTTATGTCTAGTTTGAATTGTTCTCACTTCTGTTTCCAGGTGTTGGATCTTATCATATCTTTCTGCTAGACTGAAGAACTGTGCGTTTTTCAAAGTACTCTTCCCCATGTAGATAACTACAGATTTGAGAAAATCTGCTCTTTTGACCTTCTCTCTGATAAGTTCAAAGTCTTACCTCTGCTGCCTTGGTAGCAATGCCCACATTCAGATTGAGCAAGTAACTCAGTCCAAGTTGGTGGTTCTGTACTATAGGCCCTTCCTTGCCTCTAACTCCTATCACTTAACTCCATACTTCATTGTAGCAGAGGCAAACACAAGGTTGCCAGCTATCCAACTGGCCTTTCTCACACCAGGGATGTTTGCACAGAGACAGACCTTGTGTATAGATGTGCTTCTGAAGGCAAGGGGGAAATATCTATGTTGTTCATTCCTGAATATGTGCATAACATACAGCAACTTCCAGGCTCTAATTATGGATATTAATTTATTAGCCAAGATGACATTTTGCAGCTTTTTATCTGCACCATCTTGGACTTACTCGTCTGCTAATTTTGTTGCAGGAATATCAAGAGGGGACAAATTGCAATTATACAGTCAATAGTGGTGAAGCTCAGCAACATCAGATCTTCTAAACTGCTCCCAAAAGAAGTTTTTGCATTAGAATAAGTAGTAGATTCATCCCAAACTAGACACAGAGACTGAGTCAGCAGAAACGTGGCATGGATGATGAAAACTCTGGATTTAGGTGGGAACTGATCAAGTTAATGACTTTGCCACCGGCATCTTTAATGTTTATGTTAATGTTTTGCAGCATTTCAATCTTTCTCCTACCTCTTTTATGAACCCTCTCTGATTTTTTTAAGTAGCTTCCTTAAAGTGTGGACAGCAGTGTTGGATTCCAACAGCAGATACTCCAATATTAAGGCAATATAACCTTCACCTATTTTTTTTTTTTCTATTTCACTAAATCATATCCCTACTCATAGTAGCCACAATGGCTACTCAGAAACAACACATATTCAGCTGTCTGCTGCGAACATCATTTTCCTTCTTTAAGGAAATACTTCCTTAAAACCTTACAATCCAGAATTCCCTTCTTCTAAATATGACGTATATTTTCTTCTAGATAAGCAGCCTTTCATTGTTGGCATTGAAGCACGTATTTGACTATGCCATCTCTCTATACAATGCAGATCCTTTTATATCAGTGATCTACTTTTAACCATATTTATCACTTCTCAGACTTTCCTTTATGTGAAAACTCTATCAGAAGTGATGCGACTAGATGCTTTCTACAGGTTATTTATAAAAATATGACAATGTGGGAAAAAATTCCCGTGAGATCCTACTGGAAAGATACCTGTTCAGTGATAATTTCCCACTTACAAGCAGACTTCAAGAGACATCAGCTGAGGGTTAACTTACATAATATGTAAAACAGTTATTTTATATAGTTCTAGATCCCCAATTCAAATCTTCAAAAAAGCACATCAAATGTTTCATAGATCTTATTGCATCAGCAATATTGTCTTTATCAAGCAAAATTTTATTTTCATCAGATAGTTTGATAAGATCTTTCTGCCATTAACTGCAGTTGGTCAACATTCATTAAATTATCTTGCTTAATTCTTCGAAACAAGAGGAGGTTCATCCCATTAGTGCTTGATATAAGCAGGTCTGTATCTTGTAGTATTTTTGTGTATGACTTTTCATCATAGTAATGTCAAGCTTTATTAGCACTTATTGAAGACTAAGCTAGGAATTATTAAGATCTGCAAACAAGCTGAGAAGAGGCTTCTATATGGTCTGATTTCTTCTTAAATACTTTTTAATAACCGGACATGCAGAGGGCTTTGAGGTTTGTATGGCTCCTTCCAATACAGCAAAATTAGTGTAACATTTAAATACGATCGCTTCGCTCCTTATCTTTTGCTGAGATTTTCTTAGTGGCTTGAAGGCTGAGCTCTTAAGGTTGAAATCCTGCAGTATTTATTTAGAAGCCATGGGTAATATTGACAGTTTCTATGCATTTAATTGTGCATCTCTTTGCTAATCAAATCAAACTACAACCTTTGTTTCCTTCGAGTAATATCATGATAATAAGTTAGCGAAAAGCAAGATGCAGAAGGGTGTGAGGAAATATTAACGATAGGTATGTATTTGCATGTACAGAATATTTATGTCGTGCAAAAATACTTGAAATAATGCATACTACTGGAATGCATGTGGCTTACCATATGAATCCGTAATGTGAGCATGTACATACAGAGAGAGCGTGTGCATATGTATGAGCACGACCAAGCAGGAGACCAATGGGTGTAAGCCAAAGTAGAAGGCAAAACGAAGGCCAGGATGGGGGAGCTAGGTCACTCTTTACTGCTAAGATTGTGGTCTCTGGAAAGTGCCAGTCTCTGGCATAGAGGAGTAGGGTATATGGTATCTTGGATTCAAACAGCTGGAGCTCACAAAACTTCATGATCTTCCACAAGAGAGCTACCATAAACAGCATGTACGTGAAGTCCTTTGCTAAGGAGCTGGAATGGTGGTAGCTCCCACATGAGGGTTTCAGGCCAGGCAGGGGAAAGGCAAGTGATGAGAAGGCATCTCTGACCATCCATCCTCATCTTCTGAATCCTTTGCTGTCTGTGAATGCCTGACCTGAGCAGCTGAGAAACATTGAGGTAATAGCTTGGGGATGCCAATGTATGACTATTTCTCATTTCCTTCCTATTGTTAGCTCTTGCTGTGGGTTTTCATTCTACTTTTTAGCAGTCTGTTGCTGGCTGGTTTGCCCAGCCACACTGTGGTGGTTTGGCCAGTGATGCTGTAGGACAGAAGCTGTACCATACTTGGCAAATCAAACTCCACCACTGCAGTTTAGCCCAGTAAAACTACCAGAATTCAAGTTGGACCAAATAATCACTATGCTTGCAGTTACTTATTTTTCTCATTACATGTACCTTTCACATTTGGGCCCTGAGTCAAATCTGACACAGGTTGTGAGAAGTCGATGTCATTAACATCTGATGCATCTCCATGTGCAACTGATAGGTTTATAGAGCTGTGGCTAGACGGGTCTACTGCATACCGTTAGCTCTGGCCTTTTGCCATAGGGCAGTATAATCCAACGTACTACAGGTATATCAGAAGCCACTAAATTCCACGCAGTTGCCCCCGTAGTAAAACCAATAACTTCTGCTTGACTAGAGTGTAACTTCCTTGCAAGTATCCAGTTTCGATCTGAAGATACTAAGAGCTGGTATTACTTGGAGGACAGCTATGTTTTTGGCTTTATAGATAGTTTCTTGCTCAGCTGAATTTGTCCAACTTCCACTTGCAGTCACAGCTTCTTGTTCAGTCTGTCTACGCTGCATTGAAGAGCTCTTTAGTGTCTGTTTTTTTCCCTGTAATCGAATTTGTCACCTCCAACTATTGCATCCAGAACAAAATCCATCAATAGACGTAGGAAATGATCAACACCTTTGTCGCCACTCTCATCAGAGAACAAAAGATAAAGCGAACATGGGGATTCTAATAATAAAATCTGTTGAGCATGTAGAATTCTGCACTGAGATGAGGGCTGATGTCCTGCTCTTGGAAAGCTTGAAGCAACATTATCATGCTGAAAATTACTGGTACCGAAAGAAAGCGCTTCACTTTCAAGAGCAGGCGGACTCGTAACTCTTACATGCACAGAAGTGCCATATATATATATATATTGTGTAAAATAATTCAGCTCTATCTCATATGGCTGGTATAATTTTAATTGCATGGTAAAACATGAGAGTATTTCTAGAAGCAAAAGATAGTTGGGAACACCTGCCTCCTTATGTTCAGTGTATAAATTTGTTCATTTTCAATATGAACTGCTTATTGAGGAATCTTAGCTAACAAGTCTAAGAAGTGACTTTACAATCTGATAAACCTATAGAGATAATTCACTTCCCCCCCCCCCCCCCCAGAATTCTGCTACGTCCTAGCAAAAATCATTAAAAAGTACCGTTCTATACTTTTGCAAGGGAAACTGGTTTCAAGACCTTTCCCAAAGGTAAAAAACTCATCCCTGTAGTTTGCCTTGTTTAAACCACGTTGAACATAGCACTTCAGAATATACTGTAGAAAATAATCCTGTATGTTCTTGAGGAAGAGGAGCGAATATAGCTGAGCTCTTGCTTTTACAGTTTTTCAATATCACCCTGAGGTCACACAGGTCTATGGAATGTCTTTCATATTGTAAATCAGAAAAAGGGGAAAAAAGCAACAAAAATGTAATTTCTCAGATACTTCTTTATAATGAAGTGCTGGCCATCACCCGTAAATACGCAGTGCTGGAAAGTCCCGACAGCTTTTGCAGTCCCCAAGACAGGGCTGGACCCTCAGCAGTGGTCGCCTCGGTAACCACTGGGGCCTCTGCGCCAACAAAAACCGGCTGCAATTCCCACTTTTCCAGGATTCCTGCATCATTCAAATGCCGCCACCGTACACTGCCTCAAACTGATCTAGGCAGGAGCAGGGAACCTGGCAGGGAATATGACTGCAGTGCCAGATGTGCTGGAGAATGAGGGGTTAATCAGACGTTAGGATTTATGTTTGTTCACAGCTTGGTCAGGGTGACTGTAAGAACCACTACCCCAAATACACAATAAAAATATATCTACACACACACATATATATGCGCTAATATACGTGCAACTTGTTCTAATAATATATGAAACAAATTGTTAAGTGCACTAAGACTATCTTGAATACATAAAACTGCATTTTTTTTTAGCCTTTGATTGAGTCACTGCAACTGTTTGGAAGATGAGTGGTTGTTTCTTTTTCCCCTGGTTTCAGAACTTTTCACAACCGAATCTGCGCCTCCACATGCCGCAGAAATGCATTTTCTCAATCTGACCGCTTTGTATGGCAGGTAAAACCCCAGAAACTCCTAAGTCACTTTTCATCTTTGTTGAACAATACGAGCTCGTTAAAAATTAAAATTGTCCTGCTGAGAAATGCAGAGCAAAAGGCACATGAGGAATGCACAGCAGCTCACTGAGGGCTGGTCTGGGGCTGGGCTATGTGCAGCGAGCAGCTCTAACGTGGAAGGAGGAGCGCTGCTTCCCGTGGGAGCAAGTCCTGATGCAGAAACCTTCCTGCGCCCCAGAAGGAATTTACTCTGTGGCAGGAGCGTGCGCAGTGTTGATTACATCTCCCCATGTTCCCCAGCCATTGCACCCCATCAGCTCCATGGGGAGGGACGGCTTCTCTCTGTGTTCTACCTAATGGGGCTTCATACTCAGGTGCAAGTGTAAAACTTGCTTACACGTTAGGTGGGATCTCAGCTGAGAAACGTGTCTCTCAAATGCCGGAATAGATATCACCGATAGGCAGAGAAACCAATGGAGGACAGCAAGATGCAGAAAGGAAGAACCCACATTGCCAGTAGAAATAAATGATTACGTTATTTCCATTCCCCACTGGATTTAATTTTCTTTTTATGATTAAAAAACCATCCTACTGCTGGTAGCTTTCAAGTCTGACTAAATATACCCTGAAAAACAATACAAGGAAGTATCAGATTCTTCCTTTCTATCAGTCTCTGGGTGGGTTTCTGCTTGCTGCTTGCAGACAAGTGCTTGCTCTCTCTGTAGTACAGCTCCTTTAGCAGTAGAGGGCACTTAGAATATGGACAAAACATAAAGAAATGCCATCTGAAACTTCCCTCAGAAAGCTTTTGTTTAGCTACGTGAAAGCTTCAATGCTGTCAAATGTTCTCTAGTTTAAAATTAGGAGATTTTTAACAGTTTGACTTTGTAGGTTATTTAATATCTCTGCTTTAAACAAAATTAAAAAGTTAATTTTGCTTTCTGTTTGAGTTGATTTTTAGCATTGCAAATAGTCACTTTAGGTTTATGCTTTTTGTCTGGTGCGCTATCAGCAAAGCAACAATGTTTTATTATTTTGCTGACACTAGGAGTGAAGGAAATAATTTTTCCTTAGAAAATGTTGAAAATAATTTTAGTAATATTTTAGGTTATTCTGGGGTCAAGTGAACCCATTCCAAAATAGGGAAACTTAATTATACAAGTGGTACAGAAGAAAGATACTGCAATGAAAACCTAAGAAGTGGAAAAATGTGCCCCATTACTACATTTTTGATTCTTCTAGGACAAATATGAAGCTTTCATGAGAGCTCATAGAAAGACTAGTTCTTCAGGCTGCTAAGCTCACTTATCTTCCCTGAAGCCCCTAGAAAGATTTGGACCTTCAGGGGACATGGGATGTCATCAATATTTGAAAGTGAATGTTACAGCTCTGCTCATAGTCAAACGATACTTTTCAATTACTCACATTAATAAATTTTACTGTTGAAGTAGACCGTACTTCACACCTGTGCAACTTCAGTGATAATCCTATAAACCTAACCTCCAGTGAATTGTCCTTAAAACTCAGTGGTATTTACTTATTTGAGGTGCTTATTTCAGGTTCAGGCTTGCATGGCATATTTTCTGCCACTTACGGAATCTGGTAGTTGCAACAGTAACTGATGATAAAATTATGTCACATCTCATACTGTTATATTAGAAAACATAGGGAGCAGATACTGTAAAACAGGACAAAATAGGCAGAAATCTTCTCCTCCTGTAGCTATTTGAAGGTGTTGGATCAGGTCCATAAGTGGAATAAACTGATGTAGCTCCAGTGACTGAAATGAAACTCTGTGGATTTAGAGCAACTGAGGAACTGGTAAATTGTCTGTCAAAACACAGGAGTCAAACAGTGTGGGTGGGTTCTGGTTATATTAAATTACTGTCAGTGTTCACAGAGCTTTGAGAACAGGACAAGGAGAGGACCTTCTTTTCTAAACCTTCTTTTATATATAGTAACACAACATTTAAGTGGCTCATTATTTTTGTTTGGCCTAATTTGTGGTATCACTTGCAGTACTTCTACAACTTGTACAAAACCAACAGATTAGTATTTTTGCAAGCATAAACCGGTGTAGACGCACTGATTTACATCAAACAATTACATCAACAGGGAACTTGATTTAGCAACCATCAGCTAACTTTTCTCACCTAGCTTATTAAACTCTTCTAATGAGGCATCTTTAGCGAGTTTCAGCAGGGATGGTGTCTCTGCTTGCTAAAATCCCATCTTCCTTGTCCTGTGGCTGAGCTAGCAATAGGCTTTCTGCAGAGACAGTGGTTCAGCCACAGCACAGCTACAATTAACGTATCCATCCTATAAGAGGATATTACTGATATCATTTACCGGGATGTAGGATTTGTGGCTCCTACTGATGTAGCTATAAAGAAAACAGAGGAGAGGTATGGTTGACCACCAGCAGGAGAAGGATCTGTCACGAAGAAAAAAGTCTTGGTTGCTCCCTGTCCTATTTGGGTGAGATGGGTAAGAGGTGGTGGAAAGACCGCTACACCGATTGTTGCGAAAGCTGCTGCTGTTACCTGTTTGCACACGGTGTTTGCAATTCCTGCCCACAGTGTTGTACCTCGAGTAATGGAGGCCCCTTCCTTCTCGCATGTTCTTTCTACCAAAAAAGTAGCACCAGCTTTCTTGTCTCTGCTGTCCATCCTGTGAATCAAAGGCACTGTCTGAAGCAGAAGTAATTGCTATGCATACAGCAGAAACCAAGCGCTTATTTTCATCTCCATTTCCAAAGGCTGAAGGAACATGTTAATTAACTAAGAACTTTCCATTTGAAAACTAGAACAGGAGAAAGCAATCACTGGAAAGGAAGAACCCACCTTTTGTCAACCAGCTATCAAACTGGCACAGTGGTTTGCAAAGGTTCCCCCAGACACTTGTTCCTACTCCCTTTTGCCCAGAGTCTGAATGCTCCTTATCACATGGTTAAGATTCAACTCATAAAAACATGTCTCAGCAACTGGAATTTACCCTTTGACCTTCGTCCCCCCTCTCTGTCCCCCTGCTGTGATGCACAAGCTTTGTCTTCACGAAACATCACTGTTACGCTGGTGAAAACTGCTTTTTGCACAAGTTCCAAAACTCAGCAGACAGCAGGGACAAAAGCATATGTAGATACAAAAATATATATATGCAGTTGTTGTGTTGTTTCCTTACTGCACCCAGAGCAACACCAGAATTTTCTGGGTTTTGCCATTTTACATGCAAATGTTTTTGTGCAATGATGCACCCAGCAAAACCAGACCTAGAAGCAGTGAATTATTCAGTATGCTGAAATATTTCTTTTCATTTAAACACTTCCTTGCACTGTGCATCGGCATGTGCATGCCCGTGTGGGGCTAGGAATAGGTATCGCCCTGCTCCTGGTCTCTAAACTTCTACGTGGGGTCACTGTGGAGGAACAGCACATCTGCTTACGCTGGTTGTTTGATGACATATGGTAATAGCTGCAGTGTTAGAGCTGAATGTGACACACCACAGCAAGTTAAGGAAAATAAACCTGCTAGCCTTTCTCCCCACCCCTACGTAAAAAAAAAAAAAAAAAAAAATAAATGTTTTTCCTTTGTACGGTGAAGAGCCATTATTAGCCGTGGAAAAAAAGATACAGTTGAGTGTTTCAAGTGCTTGGTTTCTGTGTATCTGTGTGTATGTGTATAAAAACTAACCAGACAGGCATTGGTAAATAGGGCACTTCATACACATAAAAACACATAAGCGTACACACATGTGTTCAACAACATTCAACCAGCTTTTAAGTAAAAATAATTCTCTCAGATTAGAAGCTGAGCCCGGTGTTAATCTATCAGGCATGCAAGTAGAGTCTGTGGTGCAAACTGAGGGTAGCTCTACTGCACAATTATGAGATTATATCCTCTTTAGAGGGTATAATTATGCCTCCTCTCTATATCTTATTTAGAAGGCATAATGCCTCTCCCCTGAAAGTGAAAAAACTAGTACCTAGAGATGCAGTGATTTTTTGCTTCCAGCTCACAAAAGACGGTAGACATCCAGAAAGCTTTTATATGCAGGATCTTTGGGCTGCAAAGAACAAGGCTGGACTCCTAATACATACTTGAAAAAAAAACCCAAAGTAAAAAAGCTACGACCTTTGTGGCTTTTGGTGAGAGGAAACTACGTCTTGTAAGAATTTCTCCAAATTCATTTTCACAGATGTCGTAGTAATGACTGTTTGACAGCTTAAATTAAACATGCCAGTCAGTAGCATCGGGGTTTTTCCTAGCCATAATAAAATTGAAGACATCTTTTAAAGCAAACTCTACTTTGCATTTAGCACCATTAGCTCCCAGTATAAATGGGTACAGGTGTTACAGACTCAGGGGCTATAGAAGAGGTGGTATAAGGGCAGTGGCACATTTTACCCAGAAGGTGATTGATAATTTTGCTTTGTCTTTCCTGTTTCATTGCGCTATTTAATCTTTCCAAGCTCAAATCAAGCGATTGCTTATTTTGGATGATAAAGCTTATTGGTAGTGTCCAGTATGTGTGATGACCGCTTAACCATATGCACCATCATAAGGCAGTAGCTCTTTTTAGTTTGTTTTCAAAGGTGGTAAGGAGTCTCGTGGCTATACTCTTTTTCATAGAGCTGAGGTTGCTACAAACCTAAAGATAAATCTGCAAATCTATGTGGCTATTCTTTATCATTGTCACTAGCTTAGTGGTGGTCTGCCATTTTTCTTGAAAGCCGGGCACCAACTGCTGGCCAGAAGTATTTTTCACTGAATTCTTTGTACTTTAAATAAACTACTGCTTCAAGAACTGCCAAGTGTTCCTCATTCATCTTCAGGACACAGAGCTTCATGTATATCTTTGCAAGCCTTGACTCTGTGAAATGTTTGTCTCATCTCTCTGCCATCTATAGCAGTCTTTGAACTCACTTCAGGTTTATTGATGGCCTTGACTAAATTAATGCAGATGTAATTTTTTTTAAAAGGTTTACACTATGACTAATCGTATGCAAAATAAATCCTCATTTAGAGAAACTCATCGTATATTCTCCTCCTCTTCTTCTAAAAGGTCTTTCTGGATTCATACAGTAAATGTTGCTGAAAGTGTAGGGAGGGGGAGCTTGTTGTTTCTTTTGGCATTTCTCGTCTTAAAGTGGTAGAAGAATATGCATCTGCTTTTCCCTGTGGAGGGGGAGATAATATGATAACCTCCTGATTATATACATAAGCGGGAACTGATCAGCTTCTCTTGTGGTTCGTTTTTAAGGGCAAGTTCCAGTTGGATTGTGCTAATGCACATATTCATGAATCTCTCCAAACAGGATTCACTGCTCTCCAGGGAACTGTTGAAGTATGCATCATTGTTTCAATGAAGTATCTTCATTATAAAACATAGGGACTATAAAAGGTGAATACCATTTGCCTCGGCCTAATATAATCTCTAGTTTGACTTTCTCCCACTATAGTGATTTTTTTAACAGAATCAGAGAGAACGAAATGAGACAATTTCAAATGAAATATTACATGAAATTAGGTACACGTGCTTTGATGAACAGAGTATTTTATTTTCCATTGTTTTATTGAAATAGGGAAAATGAATATCAGTGGAATAAAAAAGATCTTTAGGATCACATAGCTGATTCAAAGCAGCTCAGTGGGGATTTTTGGTCTCTAGAGGTACATAGCTTCCTCCTTTAGTGCATGAAAACAAGTAGGTATAATAGGCTGCAATGCTGAGTAAAGTAACCACGTTAAAGATTTGGGAAAGAAGGCAGATGCTAGAATCTTTACTGAAATCAATCACAAAAGGGATTTTGATCATTGCAAAGAATGGGGTGGCATAAATGTCTATAGACTTTAAATGGTTAGTCTAGTTTCATGTCTTTTCACTCTATAATTATTTTAAAAAAATTATGTTATAACACACATCACAAATAGCAGTTAGGATTGCATTTAAATAGGTTGAGGGAAAAAAGAATGTTGCTGTGTTATCTGAAGAGGCTTCTTAAGGCAGGGAGCATTACAGTGAATAAACACAATTGCCTTCCCGTAAACAAATATGAATATATAAGTTTATATATTTATATATTGTTTACATATAAAAATAAATAAATGTGGGTTTTTTCAGAGTACAATGAATCTCTCACAGAAGAAAATTTTTTATGTAGCTTGCAGCACTCTAGGCAATGTATAAACAAGGAGATAGGCATGATCCTTGCTCAAGGAGCTTGTGATCTGAGAAGGATATAGACAACTCTGTTCAGATAGATATAATATAGTATGTAGGTTGAAGGTCCAATGTTAAAAGTATTAAAATAATATTGGCCTGTTTTATTGTTTTGCTTTGTATTCTAGAAAAAATAACGTGGTATTCAAGGTAAAATACTTGCAAAGATATCTAGCTCTGGATGGCCTTGTGACTTCAGATATCTCTGTGTTACACTAGAAAATGCTTTATATTTTAGTTTGTTTTCACAGCGTAAAATTCATGTCTGTGTATAGGAGCAAAACATGGCCTATGGCCCACTTAAATTTCACTCAAGCTGTATTTGGAAAGCTTAAGTGGGGCTTATGTAGTGAATAGGACTTTTCCTGGCACTTTGGTCTGTGATGGATTTCTCTTGTTGTAGCAGTGGTGACACAAGTCATGTGTTCTATAATGACACCAGATTTATGAAAACCTGTCATGGTCAAAAGCAGTCACATGCACACACACAAAAAATAAAAATCTGGTGCTACATCATCAGCAATGTTAGAAGAATTACACATATTTCACAGTTTGGTTCAACGTCACCAGGTCTCTGACAACAGATAGCTGACATTCGTAGTATGACTAGGAGTTTCCAGCCATCCCCCTCCTCCTCCTCCACTTCCTCCAAATTCTGTTTAATTGAATATGTTGGCAACAAGACCTTGAAATATGCTTTGCTGTCAATTACTTCCTTTTCAAAGGCAAAACATCAATATGAGTTTCTATACCACTTTGCTCCATGATTAGTGTCGTCGGTGGCAAACTGATGCCTGCAGAATGTACCCATGCTAGCATGATATAATAATATCCGAGAAATCCTGCCCGGGAGATACAGTGAGTCATTCATTAGGAAATGTGGGAAGATATTACATAAATGAATATACTGTATTCATATATAATTTTATATAATCATTTATATATAGTTTATATAACATATTCTGTAAACTATATATACATGAGTATTTATATGTTCTATATATTACTGCTATAGTATAATATAGTAAGCACATACAAACGAAAATATATCGTATATTACATTAAATATAGCATAATGTATAATTACAATATATAGTAATGTATATGTTTGTATATGTAATATGAATATATAAAAATGAATACATTATAAAATATTTGAAATTTTTGTTTCCAGGACCAATTCTAAGTTTTACAGAAATATTTCAACTCGACTATTTAAATTTTAAGTTTCTCTGTTTCTCCTAGCAGAAGTAGTCAGATGGTATTTCTTTCTGTTTCTGGCTGGATAAGAGTAAGTCATACATGAAGAAGCCTCTGTGGTTTTGCATGTCACAAAAAAGGAAATGGCTTTGGAGAAAGCATCATGCCTGAGAATATATCCATTTATGCCATGCTTGGAGCATCACGTCACTATAAAACTCCATGACAAGGTCATATGTAGCATATGACACTGCTTTGGGAAAGGCGTGCTCACAACTTTGTCTTCTATAATTTTAATTGGGTTGGGTATTATTCTGTGGTTTTTAGGAATTTATTTCCCTACACTTCCTATCCCATCCTCAATATCTGAAGTAGGTACATAGGTGTAGGTATTTAATTTTTTTTTTCAAGTTGTCTCCTAAGAAAATAAAATTTCATGCATGACAGAAAAAGAGTCAAACCAGAATAAACAAAATATATTTGTAGCTCTGGCCTAGCACTGTTGTTATATGTTGTTGACATATAGTGAGGCAGCTGCATATCAGTGTGTCACCTCCATTGCTACTGGACAGAGAGAGGTCTAGTTCGTCGGTATTTTTGGGAAAGAATCCAACGTATTCAGATCAAGAGATACGTAGAAAACTATCCCTGGAGACATAAAAGGGGGAGTTACAAAGGCAGCTGATACATCTGGCCCCCAAAACGGCTGGTTATAAAAATGCCATTGGAAGGAACTGCAAGGGAGGAAACTAAATGACTAAAGTTACTCAGAAGTAGTTAGGGAAATCCAAGGATAAGCTTCAGTGAATACCATAAATGTTATTTACCCCTATGCCTATAATATAACTGCCTAATGTTGTTTTTACTTTTTTTTCCTGATATGTTGTATTCCTCATCTTCAGTAAAAAATAACTTAGAAATAAGTAAAGGCTTTCATTACCAAAGGAATGACAGAACAATATAATTATCGTGTCAGGCGACACAGCATTTTTTAGTAACCCAGTAAATAATGTATGTCATCACTGTACATTTTTTAATAAAAACTACTATTTTTAAATGCACATTAATGTCACGAAGACATCACTGTAGCTCGCAAGAAACATTTTACATAATGGGCATATGATGGGCACCACAGAAGGATTCACATATCTTCAGACGTAGGTAGGACCCAGACACTGTTGGTTGGGTTTGCTGGGTGAAATCCCACTTCCATTGAAAGCAATCCTCCCTTTGACTTCAGTAAGGTGTGATTTTCACCCTCTGTGTTCACATTGGGCCATGGGACATTGCTAACATAAGGCATCAAAAAACGACTTCTGGTCAATCAGGGTTTTAGTACAGATCTGATGGTCTGAGAGATAAAGTAAATCAGTGTGGATCAAACCTGTTCTGAAGGGATCTTAAAGGTCAAGTTGATGGTTAAGTCATTGTGATTGCTTAACTCTTCAACTCTGTGCAGAGAGTTGCTGCTTAAAGTGCTGGGTTTGGAGAGGCGAGTAGGACTGGACTGAGCCCACCAGATTAATACACAGAGGTGACTCCCCATGCTCAGATACTAACTTCTCAGGAAAATCGGAACTCTATGGAAGGGTCCTCATATCTCAGTCTTAAACCCAGTCTCTCATCTGTTAGAAAGCTTTATTGGAAAATCACAGATAGAATCAATTGCAGTGATATATTAAACGTATTCACAACATCAAGTACAAAAATCTCCCCTTACAATTCATTCAGCTTATTACCATGAGATTCTAGTAACATCCCACATTTTAAGAGAAAAATCAGGTCTTGTTCAAAAGTTGTCTTTTGGAAATCCAGATATAAAAATTAAAATCAAATGGAAAAATCTTTGTGCCTTTGTTTTAACTTCTTCGCATTCTGAAGGGCAAAGGAAGCAGGCTCCAACCCATGCCTGCAGTCTCAAGCAAGTGCAGCAGAAAGTCTCCAGTGCTAGAGGAGTGCAGGGATGTGATGGAGAGGTGGCTATACAGACGCAAGGAAGGAATGTGTAGTATAGCTTGTTCTTAGTAAACATGACAGCATTTGGCATACAGAATTTTCATCTGTGTCAATGACAAAAAACACATCCTAGACCACAAACAGATTTTTTTTTCTTCTTTTAGGATGGCACATGTGAATAACAAAAAGAGAAGAGGAAATTACACGTAAACTTGAACAGCTTTCAGAGAAGCAACATCTTTTTTCATACAGTAGTCTTGATACATTTATACGCTCAAAGAAATTGAGTGGAATATTGTTTTGGATTATTATATCACTTAGCAGGAAAGACAGGGACTACCACTATGGAAAAAAAAAAACCAGAAAAGAGAGAGGGAGAGAGAGAGAAGAGACATTTAGGAAAAAACCAATTTAAATAAGAGTTTATTTTTCCTTTATATATATTCTCTATGTCTCCCCGACTCTCTAGAAGGCCAAAGCAATTCATAGCTGTAGGGCTTTTTCATAAGTCATTCTTCATACAAAAAAGTGACGCGTATTGGTTATTTTTCAAACTCCTTCTTACTTTTTGTTTCTTTCTTAATACAGGCAGGGTACAATACAGTATATACAAATATGTATATAAAATAATTTGAGATAGACACAGTAAAAGCTACAATATTCCTGCAAAAAAAGAGAGTAAAGAAAAATGCTAGTAAAGCAATGTAATCAAGAATAATTAATATGTGCACAGATAAATATAAATACTCTGAATTTTTTCGAAGTACAGGAGGATGAAGTAACCATTCATGCCACCTTCTTCTTCTGTAGAAAGCATCAAGCAAATCCCTTCCAGCTGGAGCTGGTGTTGTACTTTGCCATTTGCACATCATCTATTTGTGTTATTAGGTCAAATAATACAGCATGAGCTCCCGATGGCTCTTTCTCTGGGAGCATATCTTTCTTCTTACCTTGTCCTATTAAAAGTTGCATTGATGATAAATAAGTCACAGATATCAAAAATAAATACAGTTTGTTGATTGAAAGCTCCATCTGGTTTATTTGGCACCAGCTCTGTTTGATGATTATGACACTAGCTTCAGTAACATCAAAGTCATGTGTCTTCTTTAAGCTCCCTGAAAAAGAAAGCAGTATCTATGTATTATATATGCAGCCATATAATGCCGGTTACTTTTCCATATGAGTAAATCCATTTCAATAACAAATCAAACTGTGATAACTACAAAGTCAAAAAAAGCATTGAGTAAGGAGTTCATTGGACACTGTTTGCAGGTGTCGACTCACATGGACAGAGCTCTGAAACTCTGCATCGTTTTTTCAGGTTTTCAGAAGCACCATTTAGTCTCCAGAGATGGCTGAGAATTGGCCAAGAAAGTGTCTTGGAGTGTCCTTTTAATTGCAGTGACTCACCTGGACTGTGGAAGTCCAGAGCATTAAGCAAGTAATAGGAGGTAAATCATAAACTGTATGTTTTGAAATCACAGGCAAGGTTGATTTCAAGTTTTGTTTTTATTACAGAAAATTTACATATGAAGAAGAAAGCCTCTTTCTTCTCCTTTTTGTTTTCTGTTTATTACAGCTGCTGTCTTCATCCCGTATAAAGGAGATTTCGTCAGGTGGTAGGTCAGGTGGATTTACCTGCAAGTAAGCAGATGAGAGAAAAGGACACTTTGGCAGACCTTTTACCTTCTTCCACTGCTATATACTTTTCGGGGGGGGCCGGAAAAAAGCAACACAAAAGAAAGCAACTTAACAGACAACTCTTTATCCAGCGGAAGAGATGTGGGTGAGAAGCTCTGCTCATCCTCATGCTTCCAGTCTCCACGTAGCAGAGTGTTCCCTGCAGCCTCAGCTGGAGAAGCTACTTTCTGCTGTGCCTTGCCACAGTTCAAAGAGATGCATCTTTCACGTCTGTGAAGCACATTGAGGATGAAAATGGTCAGGAAAAAAGTTTTTCACACCAACAGGGGTCATTATTTTAGTGACTCCTAGAGCCGCTTCAAAACCCACTGTCCCACTGTACCATCATGAATACCTGTAAGAACTGAGCAGTGACATTATTAGCTCAAAAGGAGGAGAGGAATCCTACGCTGCTGCCTGCACTTTTCAGAAACAGGCTGGATATGGATTTCGTTATTCAACCAAATCACAACCATTACCTCAGTGAGCCTGGCAAGTGTTTCAAAACAGGGAGTCCAAGGTAAACTGTGTCGCTTGTCTCCACTTGCCCCTGCTCTCTGCCTTTGCTTTCTCCTGGAATCCTTGTGAGAAGGAGGAATTTTGTCTGTATTAGACAGAAGCTGCACAAAATAGGGAGAACTTAGCCCTCACTGCGGGGAGTGTGACACACCGCAGAATAAGCGCGGCCAGCGCAGAAATTCAGCTTTCGTAGAATCCCTTGTAGTCTGAATCTGAATGTGAAGCGACTTCCCACAGGATAAAGCCAAAGAGAAGAGAAACGGCTGACAGAGGGATCGTACGCTTACTTCAGTGCAGTTCCCACTGCAAGTCCTTGTATGCAGACTACTCTCTCACATACACCCTTTGACAGAACCTTGGCATCTCAACTGAAAGCTTCATAATTACAAAAACCTTGTGCTGAAATTTGAAAGCTTTGTGGACTTGTTTTCATTTTGTTAACAGGATGGTTATTAATAAGAATATAAAGCTCTTTGTTATGGGTGGAAGGCTGCGAATGCTATAAAACTGTCTTTATCGAGTTTTCCAGATTGAATGATTTTAGACTGGGCGCACTGAATATTTTTGCAGATTCCTGCTTTCTGTTCTGAGCTAAATTATCAGAAGCTGAAGCTCATTACATTAAAGCTGAGAAACCAAACCAACCAGTGCCAGATGTGTTTTAGCCTTACCTCGGGCTCCTCTTCATTCTGGTTAGAGGAGTGGTTGAAGGTTCAAACCAGTTCTCTCCTCATTCATGCTAGTTGGCCCATCTCTAATCATAATGCAACAAAGTACCGTGGCAGCTCCCACAACCAAGCTATCAACGTGACCTTGTCATTTCAATTTTTCACACATATTCCTTGCCCCCCCGCTCCATGCCTGTGTACCATATCGCACTAAAATCTCAGCTCTCCAGCCCACTGCCATGGGCTACTAATCTGTAATACAGCTCACTCTGAGAAATGTCAAGCAGGATAAAAAAGGTAAAACTCACAGAAGAGAAACTTTAGTTGGCCATCGCCTCTCCCATGAAACTCCCTCTCACCTCTTCCTCACTGTGATCTGTGCTGCAGTCCGGCCCGGGGGCAGCAGGGTTTTGGCTTTGCCCCTTGCTTGAGTGACCCAGGGAGAATAACGGAATGTTACAAGGGTTCGAAGTATGAGAGAAATAAATCTACTGCAATCAAAAAACCCCTCCCTCTTTTTCTGCCATGAAAAGCAAGAGCAGTTCGCAGGTTTATTTTTCTAAAATCCCTTGATCTTCATTTTCTCTTCCTTGTCCCTAATCTGTTCCCATTGACTGAAAATACCAAAGCCCCACAGATTTCCCTGTCTTCTATACTCACTATAATTGCAATGCTTATGCAAACAGCGACAAACATTTAATGCAAATACTCCAGCAAATTATTTCTGATCACTCCATTCTAAGGTAATAAAAAAATCACTAAGAATATGTGGGGTAAGTTTGAACAATTAGTGAATTAATGGAACTAATTAATTGCTCACAGGTATTTTATATACACGAAAAAAATAAGAAACTAAATTTTTCTGAAAAATCATCTTGAATTACTTGCTCAGTTTCAGCCATACTACTCCAAGTCAGTGCTTAGAGCAATCTATCAGGCTTCCAGCTCTGCCCGATCCAGCTTCTGCAAACAAAATCTGCCACAAAAGTGATGACATGTGTAGTAAATATTTTTTTTAAAGCTCACACTGTGATCCATTTAGAGAACTGAGGGTCTGGCTTATGCCCAGACCCTCCAATTTTCTGACCAAACTCATTTCAATGGAGGCCAGGTATTTAAGGAAGATAACTCTACATATAAAGCATGTTTTATACACAGAATAAATTTATCAGTGGCTTTCTACATTACAGAAAGGGACTTATGTTTTACTTCTGTCCATTATTCTGAAAGGCCAGAAATCTTCATCTCCTGTGGGTGTAAGAAAATACAGCTTTCCGAAGTGTCAGATCAGACGTGGGTTTTCATCTCTGTCCATTTGCTCTCACATGAAAGACTTCTGGAGCAAGCAAAGCATGCTTTTGTTGACCAGCAAAGATCAAAAAGGCAGCTTATTTTTGTCCTTCAGCCACTAAACTGATACTCTCAGTTCTGTTAACATTCTGCCCCCATTTGAACTGGACACTTTGGAAGTATCAATAATGCAAGTTGGAGGGCTGCACTATCATTCATCCTGTATTTGCCTCTTCTTCTACAAAATTAAATCAAGTTGAAATCAAAGGGGACACAATCTCAGTCATATAGGCAGAAAATCTCCTGTAGCTTTGCAGCAGTTCTCAGTGAAATATTTGAAAATATTTATGTTGGCAGCAGTGACTGATCCACATTGAGAGTGCAGAGTTAACAAAATACTTCCACACTGTGGAGACATAAACAAAGTGTTGGAAGCCACTCATCATGCCATGCACCTTCTCTCCGCTTCCTTGACAGGCGCATCTCCTGAAACAGAATGTTGTTTTACAGGAACATCAGAAAGTGAAAAAGTAACTAATAAAACAGTGACAATCCCACTGTAACCACAAGGACTAGGACCAGTAAACGGTGCACCCCTATTATTTATGAGTGAAGAGAATATATGTAGCTATCAGAGCCCTTTCTTAACATCGCAGATTGGGTCAAGAATAGATTCTGGAGGAGAGCTCAGACTATTTCTCTGTCTCAGACTATTTCCATGATGAATGTTCTTACGGGATTCAGATGATTCAGTGGATCAAGAACAAAAATGTCAGCTGTGACCGGCTGTGTCAAAAACTGTTGTTCTCTACCTCAGCTCACTGCTGTGCGCTCAGAGTTCAACTACAGCACTCCTGGTAGCTTTGTAATTGGCAGAAGAATTATCCTCAATGCATCTGTTGTTGAGTGTTTCCCTACTTAAAATACGTGTGTAGGAATATTCGCAGGTGAGATGCACATACACATAGAAGGATTGTGTTGAGAACACAGGAAGAAGCAGTAAGTATTTAGCCACAGAGAAGTTCTCTCTAATTTGCTCCAAAACAGAGAAGAGTAACAGCATCTTCCCGTGCTGAAATACATCTGATTACAGGATTTCTAAGCTGGTAAGCAGACACATTGCACGACAGATGCCACACTGACTTGTAGCCGCTGCCCTACCTTGACATCCCAAGCAGCTGTCTGCAATGAGGGAAGCTTTCTTCCACAGCAAACCTGGACCGGTCCGCAAGGTCCTGTCGACTGGTGTGTCAGCGTCGCTCTGGGGCTCCCATTTCCCCAGGGTACCCCCTAACAGAGCTAAGACCACAGTCCTCGGGCTCCCTCAAGACAGCCTGCAACTGGGTCTGGACGTCAAATGCAAAACACAGGGGGAGCAGGGAGGAGGTCTCTTGTACCGCATTCTTCTCTCCTGCAAAGGCTGGCAATAGTCAAAATTTCAGAAGCCTTTTTGGCCCATTTGTGCAGGTGTAATTGCTGGTCACTGTAGAGAAAAGATATAAGGGATTCTCAAGATACTTGAGCAAAACTTTTGCCTGATTTCAAGCAAAACTGTGAAATGTGAACTTCTAAAGCCTGAAATTTAACTCAGTTTCCAGTTTTTATAAACACTTTAAAGAATGAGTTTTCTTGCTGTTTTTTTTGTTTTGGTTTGGGGGGTTTTTTGTTCTTTTTTTTTTCTTCCCCTCAGGTTTGCTTCTTTCTTGCAATAAGAATGGATCCAAGAATGATGAGACATTTGGGGATATTTTTATCCCAATAAGAAAACCTTGCCTCGCTTTTTCCCCGTTCTCAAGTGATGCTCACATGCATTTCAGTGTCATTTCATCTGCGGTTAGTTTCAGATTTCCCTCTTTGGCTAGAACATGCGCAGTCTTTCTTTCCAAACATTTTTTGCAATATTCAATGGCACTGCATACTTCCATTTGTTTGCTTTCTTTTCTAAAGCAGAGGATGGTTCTCCATAGTGAAGATTTTCTAGACCAGCAAAGTAAAACAAGCCTTTCTCCTTGCCTCTCTTCACTCTAATCAGTCAATAGCTCCAATGTACGTTAAGTATTTGAAGGAATAATATAATTTAACCAATGTACACTGCTCAGTGACCTAAATCACCTGCTTTCATAGACAGTTGACATTATTTACATTCAGGCCTTTTTGTAGAGAGGCGTTTTGAATGACCCTTCAGAATGAATATGCGCAATAGGAACACTCTACCCACTCTATCTGCACCTACCACTTACTGTATCCCTCTGGTTACCCTGTGTTTTTCTACCAGGTGTCTACAGCTCCGAAGAAAAAAGATGTCTTCTTTTTTTTTTTTGTCAGTGAAATCACTGACTTTAAGACCACGCTCTGTACGCAAACGGAACTTGATTCCTTTCAGTGATGAAACACATCTAGCGCACCCTAAACCTGACTGTCAGCATCTGTACAGGGAGCCAGCCCTTGACAAGGGTGAAGCCAACGCTGGGTAATTTCAAGACAGACAAGAATAAGCCTCCTTTTTGTTGTGGTATCTGAGGCGGCTGCAGACATAAAACATTCAGAGACTTAGTTGGTATTTTTTCAGAGAAAAATATTTTAAAATGAAGCTATAGTTCAGACAGCTGAGTTGACAACAGCTTACGGAAAGCGAACAGAGTAAACAATTGCAGAAGTCTCCAGACACTGCAAGACAAGATGAGAAAATATTTTCTTCCTCTGAAATGCAACTTGTTTTACTAATTTTTATTTTACTGTATTCCATTGGTCTCAGGTAACACAAGGAAAAAAACACAGTAAGACTGTGGAGTGGTGTCAGTATGGATTTAAATAAGAAATACCGTTATAACGTCAAGACTTTCAGAATTATTATGATTTTAATCGTCTTTTCATTCAGCCTCACAAATTTACAGTTTGTTTGAGTATTGTTAGATTATTTTGTCTTCCCTGTATACAGTAGTGAATATTATTCTATGTCTTTGGGCAAAAATCGACGTCACTGATAAAAAATATATCTCATCTGAACCCCATTATTTCCCAGTTCAACCTTGCTACAAATTCATTGTCTCCAAGTGTTGATTCTGTGGTTCTGCAAACAGTTAAATGTGAGGAACTTACCTAATAACAATCCTTTAATGAACCAAACCAGAGCTAAGATGATAAGAAACCCTGAAATGAAAGGAGCTCACAGGCACTGAGTGCCTGAGCTGTGACCCTGTTGGGGCACCTCCACCTCTGAATGACAATCTCAAATCCGACAACTAAAGTACTAGTCTTAACCAGCAGAAGCACCAGAAAAGTGCTGTCTAACCATGGACAACTCTAAGACTTTGGAGCTGATGATCTTGAACTATCCATAAGGATATGATAAAGGTTGACAACCAACCGCAGGCACTCAGATCACATGTGATATGTTATCTACAGTCTCTTCTACCATTCTCTTCGCAATACCTTACCCGACCATAGCAGGTATTGCATGACTTCTTTTTGGTACTCAAAGTGTTAACTGCAGGAGTTATTTAGCACTTTAAGGCATATCACTTTTTGTTATACTCTGAGAAGGGAGAACCATTGTCTTTGTGATTACCATAAAAAAATACAGCAACTGGCAAAATAAGACATTCCAAGCCTATAATTACAGTAGCTTGCTTATAATGTTCCTAGTCCAAATACAGGTAACATGGAGAATTTCAAATCTAATTGACTTACCTGCAGAAACCTCACGCTGACTCCTGCCCAGGGGGTACAAAGCTGCCATGAAGAGGGAGGTTAAAATTGAGGGGTGGGGAGAGAATGTTTATGGTCCTTAAATGTGCCTTAAGCAAAGATTTGCAAAACTCAACCTGATGCTGTCTGTCTTCTTAAGAGATACATCTCCCAAGAAACCTGGACTTTTAGTTTACAGATCTCAGAAGAATGTGAGAATATGATAGTCTGCATCTCTGTGGGGACCAATTATTGCTAGATGTGGTTTTTGCACAAGTAGAAATGGCTCGGTTCCGGCAGGTGGAAAACCTGGGAAGCTAATCTGTGTGGTGCACCGATTCTGCTCTCAAACACAAGAACACACACAGTTTCTGTATGTATTATGTAATGATCTCCAGTATGATGCAGAAATGTAGGGGTGGCTTTTACAAGATATCCAGCAATGCAAGGCTGCTACATATCGGATAAGATCCAAGCCCTTGCTGTGTAACCTCCACAGCCTTAATGATATTCTTAATGGATATGTGGGCTGAAATTTATAGTTTCAACATGAGAGCTGAGGGTTGTGGTGTTTTTTTTCTTTTTTTTTTTTTTTAATTAAATAAAGAAAGAAATAATATGCCAGAGTGATACCAGAGACATCAGATAGGTCTTTTTTTATTTTTACAACACTCAGGTAGTCTACCATGTTTTCTCTTACAGCATCCCATTAAAGCTGTAAGCCAGACTCTGAGTCCCAGATAAACTAGCTTTATTTCAGAAGTATGGGGGGGAAAGAGACTATGGAAATTGTATATAGCTTGCCTTGAACTTCAGAGTCCCACTTGGAAAATGAGGATAATGTTCCTTTATGTACAATTCCTAATGTGCTTATTACAAATAGCTTTCAGGACAGGCATGAGTTGTACTGTCCTTTTTAATAGGCACATTTAAACATATATATTAACCTCTCCCACTTTACAGTTGCTGGATATATATAATAAGCTGTTGGATGTAATGTGAAAATGAAGCTGAAGAGAAAGATTAAAACAGCATTTTAAGATTAGTCTCGTTTATAAACGCTCCTTGACTCTTCCTGCTTGGCATACACTGTGAATAAAAGTGTATGTAAAATGTATTTCTTTCTCACTTTATGAAGTCTGTATTATTAAGGATCAATTATTTACAGGTAAAAAAAAAATCAACCAAATGAAAATATTGTTAAAATTATTTAATCACAAATTAAAATTATTAAAAAAATAAAAATAACTCCTTGGATCCTTTTGGAAAAACAGGGGTTCAATTTTTTTTAAAGTTCACCATGGCATCTATTTGTAGCTGCTTTGGGAATTACAAGTTTACTGCCAGAAAACAAACCAGAGCAGAGAATATGGCCACGCAAAAGGAAACATTTTCATTGACAGCATTTGGATTATCTTGCAACAGAGCTTCATCGGGTGCCAGGTTACATTTTAGTTCATTAGTTTCAGGTGTTTTAATTTTTTCAACTTCCACTTTTCCAAGTATTTTACATCATTTCACCCTAATGATAGGGTTTCATTTTAACTATGGGATGTATCAATTTCACCACATTTTTTCTCCTTTTCATTTTAACAACTTGGGGACTCATATCACAACTCCAGTGTCTCTTTGTTCTCTCAGCCTGATTTAAAGCAAATTGCCCTATGTACTACAGTAGTTTTGAATGTATAAAAAGTTTTTAAAATTGTGAATTATGTGAAATATTCTAACAGTTTAAGTTTAAATGATGCAATTAGCCAGTTACAACTGGAACTACCAGGCCTTATTTAAAATAATGAGGTCTGACAGTTATGGAGCCTGAATTATTCATTGATAACTAGCTTTTCCTCTTTTGCAAACGATGGCTAACATTAATAACAGAGGTGTAAGTGTGATAACAAAAGAGTTTGACATTGGGAATACAAATACAAAAGTGTTAAATTCTTCTTTAATTAAAATTACTATGCTAGTAATATTTTCCAAAGGATAATCATTAGGACTAATATTTTCTCATACATTTCAGCATTTGTTTCTGCAGGGAGTCACTGATTAAAGTAACGGTGCTTGATGATTCATCATCCAAGAGATTACTTTTAAAATATAGTTAAATTTTGTAAGTCATTATTTTAAGGATGTTATTTTAAAAATAAAATGCAGCACTTTCTGTTGCGATTCCTGCAGTTACCACACTTCTGAAAATAGATACTAACGGCACGAGCCCTCCCTGTGCTCAAAGGTGTTCTATTTCCTAGTGTTCTTCCTCTTTCACTGGCCCATCCTGCTTCCTCCGTGATCACTCCAGCATCTGCAAAGACAGTTGCTCTCTCTAGCTCAACTGAACACAAATAAAATGTTATTCTTTTAACACAAATACCAAGACTTGTACCTAGTGGCTAATATTTTTACGAAAGCCTGAATACTCATGAGCTAATTGCTTGCTGTAAGCCTAGATGTTTTTCATTAGAATTGCAAAAATCAAAACAAAATCTCCACGTAAAACAATCTAACAATAATGAACGCATCTGTCTCCTAATTACTCGCACGTTCAGGTGCATCTGGATATCTTTTATGAAAGAAAACAGAGTTTATACAATTGAAGTAGCAACTGGTATAAGTCCTCATTCTCTCTCAAAGCAAAGCAAATCAAAGCAAAAAAAAAAATTCTGGAAGTAGGACATGCTAAAACAGTGACTCATCTGCAAGTAGGAGTGACTGATCTTTGTCTAGAACTCTTGGTTACCATAACAGATAGCATTAAATTATCTATGATATCAAAAATAGGGTTCTTAAACAAGCAGAAGTGTAGACTCAGTTTGGGATGACCCGTTGAGTTACTGCAATTACACAACACATCAACAGTGCTGTTTAGAAGACAATTATGCAACTGACTTTCAGAGTGACATGTATAGTTGGCATTTTATGTGAAGCCTAAAGCGGCTGAACCTCCAAATGGATGCAACACTTCCTGTGCACCTAACTTTGGAGCTGCTGAAGATTGCAGCCTAAATGTGTATTTTAATAAAGTATGCTTCTATTATATTGTATTGCTGTACAGTTCCCCAGTGCAGGGAGATCAGAGAGGCGAAGGTCAAAATAAATGCTATATAGATATTGAAGTCTCTTCAGTGAGACTTTGAAAAGGAGGATTTGAAAGATGACTATTTTTATTAGTGCAGATGCATACAATATAACCTGATTTTTTTTGTGCAAATGTCAATTACAGTATACATATTGTTCACTGAAGATTATGTCATTGGTCAAGAGGGAGGAGAGTCCCCAAATGAATGATTAATAATCAATGTGTCTGGGTTCTTATTTTATTCCTTGGAAAGGGAGAACGAATTACTGGTGTCTCTCCCAAAAATGGAAAAAAATCTCCCAGAAATAGGTCACACCACCTACATCTGTACACAGAGGGGGCCCCTCTGTAAGTGGATTTCCCTGGTTTGGGCATGGAGCCTCAGCCTCCCCTATTATATCATTGCTTCACCTTCCTACACTCTGATGCAATTAGGGAGAAAAGGCAATATGGCTCAGAGTCCTATTAATTTTTCATACAATCATGAAAAGCTCAGAGAAAGGGTGGAGAAATACCTAGGGAAAAGGGTTTTGAAGGAGGCCCAAGATAATGCCTAGGCATGTGGTCTCTTTACAGGTGACCCAAAGTCTTCCACTGAGTCTGGGCCAACAGCAGACCCCTGTCCCAGGACGAAGGCAAATCAGACTGTGACCCCAAGGGAGTAAGAGAGACAGTGAGCAGCTTCTGGAGAAATCTGTATCCTCTGACCTTCAGTGATAAACTCTCTCCAAGTAGGTGCAACATGCATTAAATATCTGCATGTGTCTTTATGTATTTATGTATGCTATCATAGGGCATCGTTCCTTTTGGAAAAATAACATTACTTTACATTGATAAACATTAGGTGGAATGAGTAGAAATATTTTTCAGGACCATATGGTAGTTTTTTTGAGGTTTTTTTCCTCCAAAGGGAGAAGTCATGTGGTAGAAAAAATGGTTTTGTAATTATTCAATCTCTGTTAGTAGCAGAGTAGGGAATTACTTTAGCTTACTCCCATGTTATGTTCTAGGTGCCAGTTAGATATGCCTCCAGGCAAGCTTAACTTGTGCACTCTCCTTTTTGTCAAATTCCCTGTGTCTTTTCTGAAGGAAACCTGCTAATTTTAACAGCTATGTTGCTTTCCCTCTTTTTTCTCTCTCAGTCTGTCTCTCCCTTCTTCTTTATCCCTCTACTACTGCTGCTGCTTCCTAGATGCAATCACAAAAAACCAAACCTGAGACATTGAAGTGCTGGTATTCAAAAGCACTGATTATTTTATGCTAATGAATGAACCATCTAGTAATACAATATTTCACTTGTTGTGCCCTCCTGGTGGTAGCACAAGATAAATCCAACCGTGTCTTTAATTAACTAAAGAAAGCAGAAACAAATCTCTGTGGGTTAATAATATTTATGGCCTAAAAATGAACAAACTAAAGAAAGGGAGAAAATAATGTAGTACAATTCAGAGAAAAATGTAATTAAAATAAAATTCTCATGTTTTCTGGAAACTGCATCCATAAAGACATGTGCAAGCAAGGCACATACCTGTGTGAGACGAAGCACTAAAATTAAGGTCATCACTGATGAGCCGGAAAAAATATTTTTCTATTTATAAAAAAGAATGAAGTTAAACTTCTCAGGAAGAAATGTTAGATCTTGTTGTCTACACAGGAATTAGGTCTTTTTTTAATCCATAAAATACACAGTATCATATGGTGCCTGAACCTTAATTCAAGTAGCTTGACAACATGAATAAGAAAATGCCAGGTCCATTTAACTGTGTCCTTTGTCAAATGCCAATAGAGATGGTGACTTTTTATAAATATCCAGTAGTTAAAAATATAAAACACTGTAAGTAGATAAGGCTACATGGGTTGTATTAACGTGAGGTCATTTCACCCATTTATGATTCCTATTCTTTGGCTGGAGACACACATTTTGTCCTATCCCTTAAAATAGCCTGTGGGTCCGGAGCTTTCTTAGAAAGAAGTCGGCACAGACCTACATCAAAGGAGATCTCAGAAAAAGCATCACAGCTCCATATCACTGCACTAGCTCCAAGGGCGCCTCAGAGATTTAACTCTATGGGAGGCAGTGGTGCACTCTCAACAGCATAGCCAAGTTGTGGATGGTTTCATGGCTTTCCCGCTGAAACATGTGCATTTGGGGGTGCATCTGAGCAATGAATCCATGCACAGCTTTAAGCCTCTGCCATGCACCATCCAGTGGAAAACACTTCTCCAGCAACGAATAGCTGAAGCTGTTGTTACTGAAACCTTTACTTGCGCCTGTGAGACTTGTTCTTTCATCAAATTACTTTAGTTTAATTGAGAAATCTATATTCACACAGGGGGCATTAGCATGCTGGGATTAAAATGATGAGCATTTCCACAGGCCTATCTATTTGTATGATGGACTGAAGATTGAATTTGCTTGCAGTTGTGCAACTAAATATAGAAGGATGACAATACAGCGTATTTGAAATTCGCCTTGACCACACACGCACACCCTGTGAAGTGCTAAGCAGTTCTGCCTCTTTGTAGCCTGTCCCCTTCCTGCTCTTGAATTTTTTATGCCACCTTTAGATTGCTGGGTCTTGATATTACCGCAACGTTGTCTGATTTAGGATTTACAACATTTATTGACAGCAGGAAAACACACTCCCCCTCATATCTCTATAACTCTTCAGATCCTAATGCTGACCATGATCTCATTACCTATTGCTCAATGTCTAAACCTTGCTGTTTAAGTCAAATAGACATTTCAGGATGATATGTAAAAAGATTTGTTAACATTATGAGATCGATTCACTGCAATGAATTTAAAACAGAGAATGCTTACTGACGTATGTCACTACATCACACGCACACTCTTGTTTATAAAACCTACGAGGTTTACAAGGTCCATCATAAGATAACCCCTAAAGAGAAAAGCAATGAGTTGTGCCTATGCAGAAGAATAAAAGTTTTCATGAAAACACATGCAGAATTACGAGAAATATTTTAACAGTCGTCAGTCCAGCTTTAATTTTTCTGACACACCTCATTAGTGTGCCCATTGCCTTAAACTCTGATTACCAACCTCAGCTGTGAGAGGCACGGCATTGTCTGAGGGCATTTGTCTGCCTGAGGAGTGGGAGCAGGCAGCTTCCCCTTTGCAGGTTGCACACCCAGCCGAGCAGCGGGTGAGTGGGACCTGCCTGGAGGGGCAGAAACGCGCAGAGATACCTCTGGAACACAAATGCCATGGGCAGCAGCCTGGCAGCTCCCTCTCTCCCTGCTGCAGTGGGCTCAGCAGGGCTGTCCCAGAACTGTACTGTCTCCACACCACCATCATCTCTTCCTGTGTGGGGAACCCCTCTGGGATCTCCAGCTTGACAACCAATTTATGATGTGCTTGGAGGATGCTTTTCTTGTCCACCTTTATTTTTGAAAGCCACCACTGTGACTTGCAGGAAGGTGCCCCACCAATTCCGTGATCCGTGATTGCCTCTCCTTCCTGCGCTGTGCCAATCAAGAGGGACAGCGCTGCAAAGAGGAGGGGGAAGATAAACGGGGGAAAAATTTACAAGAATGAGCAGGCCAAACTCTATGCATATTGGTAGTCTCCCAATCCCCATTCCCTCCTGACCCTGAAGATATAATGGCCGAGAAACATCAGATTATCTCTATTTTTATAACACTAATAATGGTTTGTTTGGGTTAAAAAAATTAACGTCAGTTAAGTGTCGTCATTTATCTACATGTGACATGGATGAGAAAGCACACTAGTTTTGCTCACGTTATCATTTGTGTACCTGGAACCAGGGACAAATGCACATATATAGAAGTGATAAATGTCGAAGCTCCTCTACTTTAAATGCCTCTTTGAATTTTCCACTGCTCGTGCAAAATTTTTTCTGTCAATATTTTAATTTCAGCTGGGAAGGGTGGAATCAAAGAAAGAGTGACACACAGAAAAATTCTTGTCAGCAAACTGATGACTACATACCGTAATTAAGAAATAATGTAAAGAATGAAGAAGCTTGATATAAATGCAGTTTTATTTTTGTGAGTTTAGTGCTAAAGAATCAAGGATGAGAAGATATATTAAGAGATAAATATTACAATATTCATCACTGTATACTATTGTAAAATGCATTATATACATAAATGATCATTTCTGTAATCATAAGAATATTAATGCAGCAGCTAATAAATAAAATAAGCACCAAAGGACAAGAATATGACCTTAAAATCCTTACTCAGCTGCCCTATTAACTTTCTGAACGCCACTGAAAGTGTGTGTCAGCTGCTTAAATTAAAGGGAGAGTAATTAAAATTACACAAATAATAGGTGACTGAGGTCGGTCTCCATCACCCTATCTCCTATATTTCAGAGTATTTTACATTTTTTTCCATCAATATGCAATCTTAATTTTCCTTACACATCTCTCAGGTACTCGGTTTAAAAACATAAGAAGCAGCGCTGTTGACTGATGGTCAGAGCGCAGGTTTTGGGGCCATACTCTTAAGTCCCTTCCCACAGTGTATCAGGCCAGTCGATTTCTCAGTATCTTTGAGTATCACAGTACTTTGCTATCTTTGTTTTTAAACAGGCATGTATAGTAGGAAAAAAAGGAAAAGAAGAAAGAAAAATCAGATCTATATTTCAGATCTATACCTAAGATCCCCCTTACTATGAAGATGTCTCACATACAGCAAATGAGTAAAAAAGTTATACTCTTATACTCCGGGACATTAAAAGTCAAGGCTAGAATGGAGAGTGCCTCGATAATAATTCAGACTTTTGTATTTTTACTGTAATAAGAGTAATAATAGTAATAATCATAATAATAAAAGACTTGAAAAAAGTGAGACTGGGAATTGAACCAGACAAGACAAGAGAAACCCAAATGGCAGCAATATCTCCCTACAGGGTCCTGACCAGAAATAGTTCTTTCCTCAGAAAACATTGAGAGGCTTCGCTTAATGCCAAAGCATTTTACAGTCTTTGCTGGAAGTCACTGCACAGGTACAAATTATTTAATAATAACTACGCTGACAATTTATAGGCATTCTAGTATTGTCCGTAAAAAAGGATTTTGAGGGCATGGTCTAAGCACAGCATCTAATGCATGTCTTCAGCAGCTCTTGGAATGCAAGAAATAAGTGGAGCTATTTTGTGCTCTTAGTACCATGTATTGATAAGGTAAAAGGGGAAAGGTCTAGTGTAGGTATCTGCCTCCTTGATGGGAGTGTTCTGCAGCCCACAGAGGCAGCAGGAGGAGAGGGGAAGGACCTTGCAGCTTTAGAGAGCTCGGTGCATAGAGGGGTTTCACGGGTGCTCACACCGGTGCTGTGCCCTTTGCATTGCAAGGGCAGTACTGCCCAAAGCGTCGGGCATGGGTCCAATCCCCTGCAACAGCTGTGTAGATTCACAGAAGACATGAGGGGATGAACATACACTGGGATATGAAGCTGTTATTATTGTTCCTGGTGTAAATAAGTATTTAAAGCCTTTGCAGTCTCATATATGGACCTGTTAGAGGTAACAATGGATATTTGCCTAATTTTACTGGCCTCAGTCCTACTAAACCTGCTTCATAGCCCCCTCTGCGTGATGAAGTCCCTTAATGTTTTATAAAATTCACTCTTCATTAAATAGTCATAATTATTTTTCCAAATGACTTAGCAGAATCGAAAGCGTTCGTTTTCTTCCTGTGTAGTCCCACCTGTGCAGGCTCTAGGTCAACATTTTTTTTTGTTGAGGGGGTGCTGTGCTCTGGCTTAGATTTGTATGTGCTTGTTAAGGCTCTGATTTCAGTGGGAACTCCAGAGACTTGTAGAGAAGTCCTCCTGTTACAGCTATTAGTGTTGTAGCTCTGGAGAGCCGTACAGGACATTTGCTGTATTAGGCCTGAGGGTAAGCCCAGCTCTCTCATCTGGAAGAGGTATTCTGATCAATGGATGAATATGAATGATTCATAAAATGAGCCCTGAATAAGCAGAAAAGGAATTCTTCCATAATACAGGCATAGGAGTCGGAGAAATATGAGTGAACACAAGCAGGCATTGGCAGAATGGGCTTTAGCAGTCTCATACCTGCTCTCACAGACTATAGCTCTTGTCTTGTCTTTCTTCCTTGAGTTGCATCAGGCGGAAGCTCATTCAAACTGGAAGTTTGTCTCAGTAAATCATCAGCAAATCAGAGCATACTAAAAAAAAAACCAAAACCAAACCAAACACAAAAAAGGCAAGTTGCCCCACTGTATAACTACATTATACTTCATAGCTACTAAGTGGTCATAAATATCTCTAGCTCTGGTAAAATACAAGGGATCATGGTGTATATACTTAACATATCAGTATCATTTACTACATTTCCAAGGCTCTGGGCTATGGAAAAATCTACTGAGACTGAACTGAGACGTCTCTACTGAGACGTTTGGCACAAAATAAGATTAGATTAAACCAAACCAAATAGATTAAGCCATTCTGCATCTCTCTCCCTCCTTTCTGGCTCTGAACTTCTCCTTTACAAGTAGCTCCATAGAAATCTTACTCTGCATGATACTGCATTCAGATAGAATCCAGCTATGCCACTTAACCAGCTATTAGAGATGATGGGGAGTCACTCTCTTTTTGAGAACATTCAGAAATGTACAATTCTGCCTCATGACAGAAGAGCACAGCAGTGGCTACGCACTCCTCTTGCCAGAGCAAAGTAAACCTCCCTCCAAATCACGCCTTCTCCTCAGGAAAGAAGTGAGAGGCTAAAATACACTCCCTCCCTCATACCTTGCACAATGAGAGCAATTCAATATAGACCTGCTGCTGTGTAGGGTGGCTTCTTGCGAGTTGGGCCTTGGATGTGCATGTCTGGAGGTCATGTAGGGCCATCAGCATCCAGCTACCTTCTGCACAGCCTTCTGCCTGGGGAAAGCCAGCAGCTCAATGGTAAGGCACTCATTGATAGAAGATCTTTGGTTAGTTTTTTGCTCTACAGGTAAACTTTGGAGGCTTTCCTGAGTGTTTTGTTTCTTTCTTCAGGTGGTTAAGGAGATGTTGTCGATTTATTCTTCAAATATTACATATGGAGACTAAGTGAGCCAATCGAAAAAAAGACATTTCTTTCTCTCTCTCCTCCCACCCCCACCCCCCACCCCCCAGCTTTTCCTTTATCCATCTGTTTTCCTTGTATTTTTGTCATTTCTCAGTAAAATTGAAGACAGATGGGAAATGTAGTTTCTTACAAAGTCATTGCTGGTTAGAATGTCACTGAACTCGAAAAGACTTTATTGCGATCCTCCCAGAAATTGTCTCTCTTCAATATTTTCCTAACCACCACCTTTTTGTGATGGCTGAATTTAGGAAGGAAATTCTCATTTTAAACAGTCTATTTTTACAGCAACTTATCAAACAGTGGCCTTTAGCTGTTGTTCTGTGACAGCCACTCTATTAAAATCCTGATGTAAACAAGTGGAGAAGGTGAACTAGAAGTGCAGATATTTGCACAGCATTACTGTCAGGTAAAATTTTAAAGATAGGTTTTATGAACCCATTATTTGCAGTCAAGGCTTTTGACTACAGCATCTGAAATCATTTAAGTAGACAAAGTGTTTTGTCAAAACATACTGCTGGGAGTCAGTATGTAGCTTCTTTTTATGTAATTCAATTTGGTTCTGTTGTTTGCATGAAAGCAGGATATCTAGCTGGGCAGCAATAGTGGTGCTGTGTATGATCACAATATGGTGACTTTCCAGTGTAATTAACGTTAAATGCCTTTTTTTTTTTTATTTAGTGCTTAATGCATGCGTAATTGCAGTGTACACACAGATCTACCAAGGAAGATGCTTGAGGGCTTTTAAATACAAACGACAAAACCCAAAGATTTTATAGTCATCTTCTTAGGAGTGGGAGATGCACAGGAACGTATGCCCACTTTAAGAGCATGAATCTCTGTGTCCTGTCAGGCTTTGCTTGACATACTATTTGAAAGGGATGGGCCATTTAAAGAGGCAGAGCTATGGCTGCTCTTTCAGCCCTGAGCCCCCCGGCTGAGGTGATGCTGAACAGGACTGCCCTGTGACAGGCTGGCTTGCTATGGCCCTCTGAGCAGTCATAGAAAGGCAGCGTTGTCAGAGTGCAGTTTGTGCTATCAATCAAACCTTCCTCCACCCCACAACACCACCCTGAGTGGGCTGAGATTGCCTGCCCATGAGGCACCTTTTGGAGAACATAGCCTAAACGTTCACCGAATAGTCGCCCACCCACTTAAGAGACATTTTGGTCTGCATGTTTCCAGCTCCTCTACGTCACCTGGAGCAGCAGCCGGCACAGAACGTGGCCCAGGGAGTTCACAGGAAATTCTGTAAACCTGAGCCTGTTGGCTGGGGTTTTCCTGAAGTGCGGAGTGGTACCACAGAGTTTATGTGGACTGTCATCATTTCATATGAGATCAGCATTTGGGCCAAGCCACACCTCGGAGTGTTTTTCATCTTCATTTTGAATCCCCAAATATACTTAGAGAAAGTTGGGAAAAGATGGAACTGTAACAGTTCCAAATGTAATTTCCAAACTTACTTCACTTAGCTGCTACTGTCAATAGAAACAGTGATGACAAGAGGAGGAGAAGGCATTTAACTCCTCGCACAGCTCTTCTCCATTAGCATATTGGCAGAACAGTAGTAGATAAATGGAGAAATCTGAGGAGATATGAGAAAAAGAAAGCATTTTCAGAGAGTAGCAATGGTGAGTGTAAGGGGAGAAAGATAAACTGTGCAATAGTTGTCAGATAAAAGGACAATAACTTGGTGCAATAAGATTATAAGTCTTTTAGTAGATCCTTTCCATCCAGCTCTTCCTTTTAGAACTTAATTTTGATCTGCTACACATCAAAGCCAGATGAATTATGTAAAATGCTGAGGCATCCTTTGCCCAGACATAATCCTACATCTCTGCACATAAATCAGATCATTAAATTAGTTATTACATAGAGTAGGGATTGAGAAAGCTAACAAAAGGAAAAAAAGCCACAATCGCTAATATATGTTACTAAGAGCTTGTCTACACCGCCATGTAACACCACTGTAGCTGCATCAGTTAAGAAAGCGATTGGAACAATCTTCTACTGTGTATGCAGTTTATTTGAAGATAATTCCTACCTCAGTGTAGCATCTCCCTGCAAAACTGGTGGGTTTATAGCAGTACACCACAGACTAATATTGTGATAGGACTGCAAAACCCTCTTCTGTGTATCTCTTGAGCCGCACAGCTATAATTTTCATGTATTAGTAGCACCACATTTCAGTCTAGTACTCCCTTCCTTTCAAAATTAGTCCTGGTTGTACCATTTAAACTACACTGTTTTCTAAGCCAATTACTTGGAGCAGTAGCATACCAGCTTCAAGTCCTGTTCTGCCACAGCTGCAGAAGGGGCACTGAAATGGCATGATACCAGCTCTGTTTGGCCCTGATCCAGCAAAGCACTTAAACACCTGTTCAACTTAAAGTATATGAGTAATCCCATAGAAGACAAGATGATAAATTCTTTGAACCAGTACCTGCTTAGATTCATGGACTGTGAAAACAGAAGGGAACATCTAAACATCTTGTCTGACCTTCTGTATACCATGGGCTTTCTTTGAATTCAGTCTTGGTCAGTCTTTCCTTTCTTTCAAGAAAAAAAACCATCTAGCTCTAATGTTTAAATTTTCAGTGACGGAGAAACTACCACAGTTCTGTATAAACTGTTTTGAGGATTAACAATCCTCACCACGACAAATTTATACCTTTTTTCGATCAAGACCTCACAAGGTCCTTTGGATTCACTGAATATTGTTGTATTTTTATTAATTCAACTGAAAAGGCATGTATTATCACATTTATTTTTCGTATACATGCTTATAGACTGCAATTAAATCAGCCTTTAATTCTTACTTTGACAAATTGATAGGCAGTGGTCTTGGAGTTTCTCAATACACAGCAGATTATTTGGCTTTTAATCATACTCCTGTCTCTTCTCAGACTCGTATTGTTCTACATCTCTACAAGTCTGGTTTCTGGAATAAGACACAGTATTTCAGCAGCGGTCATTGCTCACCTTAGAGGCACTAGAGATCCCTACTTATAGTCCCTTTTTTCCTCACCATGGGTAAGACAGGACCTTTTGGCTTCATGGTCACACTGAAATTTTACACAGAACCATTCTTCACTTGCCAGTCCTTTCAGTGTAATTGTTTTCTAGGACAAGTGCGATCTCCTTTAAGTGCCCACACACATTCTTTGTTGTTCCTCAGTATATGATCTTACCTTCACCAAAACGCATAGTTTGATTGTGCCCAACTTAATTGTGCCCAGAGTATCCTACAACAGTTTTCATTATTCCTTCATCTCTTATTTACATGCTCTATTCACACTTAGTGCTTTTTGCAACTTATTGTGACTCTTTTCTTCCATGTAATTAATTAATATACCAAATATAATAAGATTAACAACACACTAGAAACATCCATACTCAGTGGATGATCCAGCATTTCCAACTACATTTGGAGACCAACGTCATGTTCAACCCATTTAATATTGATTTTGTAATATTCAGGTTTTGTAATAAAATTTTGTGTGATATCAAATCAAAGCACTTCACATAAAAACTATCATTTCTCCCTATATATATGTAACATCCTAAAGTTTTCATCAAAAGATACCAAGTTATTCTGATGAGACCTAGGTTTCATTAACCCTTATTGATTAGATTAAATTATGTCACTCTCCTTGCATAATGTTGCAATCTCAATATCACTCTATTATTTGCTTGTAATTTCTATATAAAAATAATCCACATAGAATTACAAAATATAATAAAATACTTTTAAAAATTATAATTCTTATTTAAGCATTTTGGGATGGAAGTTAGGACAACAAAGAAGGGGGTCCACTGTTGCGAAGAGAGAGCCCATGGGCTGAAGATCCACTTTAAGAAGTTTAACTTCTGAGAGGTAAGCAAAGGTTGAAAAATACCACAAAAAAACAAACAGAGGAAAAAAGCTGTTTCTAAGATGGAAAAGAAAGGATTAAAAAGGCTGCTTTAATGAAGAAAAAAAGGAAAAAAGAGGAAAAAACCCCAGCTATCAAGAAATGTTTGGAAAGACTACAGTATACAAAGCACAGGGGGGTTGCTAGGGGTGACAGAAGTATATTCAAGGTACTCCTAATGCTAAATAAAAGTTTCCAGGTTGAAGGATGAGCAGTAGAAAGCTGCACACAAGAGCAAGGCACTAGCCTTGTGTAACCACTGCTTCTGTGTAACTAAATAGTAACGATGGTTAATCATGGGTTTACACAGGAAGAGCAGAAGCCTTAGCACATACAGAGTCTGATCTCATGACACCTATCCATGTACATAAGTCATTTCATCTAGCATTTCAGCTTGCTTTTGTGCACCCTACTCAGAGACAAAGCGGAAGCAAAGCCACAACTGACTGATGCCATTGACAAACACAGGGAAATATTGGAAGTTGGCATGGTGAGGACATATTCAGCTAAACCTGGTTTCCCTTTTCCCAGAGAAGAGTACTTAAAAAGAAGATGAAAAAAGTGTCTTTGGAGAAGGACAGTTTTAACAAGATCTTTTCTGTTTGCTCCATCCCCCTGTGAGGGTTCAGAGCACTGGAATTTCTGCAGGCCTCTGTTTGAAAATAAGGGGCTAATGAAAAGGTATGTGCATGGCTTGCTACCCTAAACTAGTCCTCCTAGAATATCCTGGGATTTGCCAAAGCACTAAATGACGTTGGCATAGAACACTTTAAGGGAAAAGTCACCTTTTATTCTTTGCTTTTCAGTATTTAGAAATGTAGCTTCAGTTTCCTTTGTGTTTTTTGTATAAAGGAAATTCATTTTGAATAGAGATGGGTCCATTTCTTTAGGTTTGATCTCAATGGATACTGAAGCTGGACTGCTGCGCCTTCCAACTCTTGCAATTTCTGGGGGAAGAGAGGGCAGCCGGGTTTAGATGAAGAGGACAGAGGAATAGTGAAAAAAGAAATATTTAACATGGAGAATCTCAATTGCTGAAGAAGAGCAGAGTTAATGTAAGGCCTAACTATTTCTATATGGAATAGGTACAATTAGAACTTTTGCTAACGTACTACACTGTCTAATTTATTTGCACGTCAACCAAATTCCATGCTGTAGTGAAACTTCCTCATGGCTATTTTAACCCATGAATCTATTGTGTGCTCCATGAAGGTCAACCCATTTAGATATCCAGATGCAGGGAGGACATTGCAGACACACGGTTCCAGGGAATGCATGCTGCTCAGGGGAGAACCAGATCCTCAGAGATCACAGGTAAGCCTTATTTTGCATACATCAGCTCTGCCTTTCGGTTTTTTTTTTCAGTCATAATGGTTTTTCAAATACATGGTAGAAGCACAAAAACCCACTGCTGTTCAGGGAAGTTCTGTATGTGCTCAGACACCTTTTCTTTCTCTGCTTTGGATCTATTCCTTCCCCAGTGGTAAAGCATAGTGGGGAATCCTATGATGATAGAAGCAGTCGATACCTTTGTAAGAACAGAGAACTGTCTTTAGCACATGTATGCCTTTAGTTCAATAAACAACCTAGGTCTGCACCTAATTTTCCACTGAAGGATCTAATGCCAGCAGAGAACTTTTGCAGCATGGTACAATGATAGTCTTTTTAGCTAGATATGTCCTTGACTTCAGTGATATTTGACATCTAAATAAAGAAAATAATTTACAAGAAAGGAAAGGAAAAGAAGAAAAGAAAAGAAAAGAAAAGAAAAGAAAAGAAAAGAAAAGAAAAGAAAAGAAAAGAAAAGAAAAGAAAAGAAAAGAAAAGAAAAGAAAAGAAAAGAAAAGAAAAGAAAAGAAGAGAAAAGAAGAGAAAAGAAGAGAAAAGAAGAGAAAAGAAAAGAAAAGAAAAGAAAAGAAAAGAAAAGAAAAGAAAAGAAAAGAAAAGAAAAGAAAAGAAAAGAAAAGAAAAGAAAAGAAAGAAAAGAAGAAAAGAGAATAACCACAAGAAGACTTCAGCTTAATCATTTTGCGTGCCACAGTTGGCAGGAATAGGGTAATTTTTTCTGGATACCCTCAGTCTAGTAGGTGACTTGGTGAGAAATTGCAAAACAAATTCTGGTGTTGTCCAAAGCGTCCCTGAGAAATTAAGACACGCTCAACATTTTTTAAATGAACAGTCTGTTTCTGGCTTTGTCTGTGCAATTTTACAAGTTTGGGACAGAGCTATTCTTTTGTACCTGATGTTGAAATTCATCCTAAATGTCTTGCATCGTTATTACCTATTGACTGTGGTGAAGGAAAAGACATTTTAAGAAAATATGTTTCAATGACAGAGCAAAATAAACAGTGGAACATATAACTGGTAACTCATTAAATAAGAAGTCCATGCTTTTATCTGGCTCTTCAAACACATTTTAGGCACTTCAACAAGATTAGAAAAACACTTTTATGCCAAAAAAGAAACTCCTTTAATCACTTCTCTTCTAAGAAGATACCTGCATGAAAAGAGGAGAATTAACCTCTCTGCTGCCACTAGTCCTTTTACTGCAAAAAAGCATTTGTAACATTTCTAATCCATTTGGTTCTGTCAGATGGAAACAGCTATGTTTTCAGAAGCATTAATCATACGGGAAGATAGTTTCAAGCATGTATCTTGCTGGGAAATTATTAGTATACACTAACCATCATTAGTCTAATGGAACAGCAAGAGCCCCAGTTTTCCCAAGTGCCAGAGACAAGGCCTGTGTACCACGTTCTTTATGGTTCAGGACTACTTTTGGTTTTGTCGTTTTATTTACCCTGTTGCATTACAGAGAAGGGAAAAACCACTCAAAATCTTCTATCTGTAACAATTTAGAGAGTAAATGAAAGCCAACAAGGACAGGAGGGGTGAACAAGTAAGAGCCATCATCAGACATGTGCATCCCACTGAACTAGGTACAAAATAGCTGCTGCAGTGTAAGACGACAAAATAATTAAAAGTTGTGGTCAAAACCAGAAGCAAAACTATATATATATATATATATATATAAAAACATACTGCAGCATTGGACACAACTCCTAAGGCTGGATTGTCCCCATGAGTGCTTCTGCAAATACATCCTATAATATAACAAAGGAATGAGATCATACAGCTCTTGGGTGGTTTTGTTGGGACTTTCTTCAGGATCACAGACGAGATCTCTCTGCCCCATTCCCCAGCCTTGAGCCTGGCCAAGGCCAGCCTCTTGCAGATGGAAAGTTCAGCTGTTGAGCTGCCTCTTTTCATTCCTTGGTGGAAAAAGGCGAGATGCTGATGGGGGAAGCTGGCTTCCTATTCCTGCAAAGAGCATTCTGTTACCAACTCTGCTGCTCCCACCAGGTGATCTTAGAAGATAAAGTACCTGCATCTCTCATTTTTTTATTTTTTAGGTCCTGTTTGTGGAAACTGGTACAGATAAAATAAATAATGACCTCAGAACTATACCACGTCTTTTCTGAAAGGTAAAAGCTCTTTTGAATTTTTCTCATCCTTTTTAAACTACTCTTGCTTTTCTTGCTCCCAAAATACAGTGAAGACTATGTTTTAGTCTGCTCAGCCCCATCAGCACTGCCTTCACATCCCAGCAGGTATCCTCCTCCTTTTTGGGTTTCTCCAGAGAGTAGGTAAACTTCTGGATACTTCTCTGACTTATAACAGGCGTGCTTTTGATGTTTGCCTATAGGAACCTTAAACTTGGGGTTCTCCTATTATTTTGTCCAACAAGGCGAGGTATTGAAGTCAAGAGAGACGTTATTGTGGAAATGACAGAATATGTTCAAGGGCAGTGAATAAGTTCCCTTTCAAAAAAAGCGCACATTATGTCCAAGAACAGTCAAAAGGGTTAAAATACAATCTTTCCAGATAAGTTTCTAGCCATATCAGGCTCAAAAAGTCAAAAGATTTGAAAGCTATTAGTACTTCTGTAGATCATCCTCTTCCAGACGCTCTTTTTTCTTTTTTTTTTCCCTTTAACTGACAGGTTGCAGTTAAAAATTAAAGTAAAAAGAGGCCCTCTTTTTGCTACATACTTTTAATGGAACTGAAGCCAAAATAAGTCAGACTAAATTATGGGAGTAAATGACCTCCTGGGAAGTATAATACCAAATTCCAAAGAACTGTAAAGAGTTTCCTTTGATCTTTTTAGCTTCACAGCCTGAAATTCAAAATCTGTATTTAATTTTAGATTGCATATGCCAGCTTTTAAGTTTCCTTTCTAACATGATATATCATTTTAAATGATAGGACACCTTTAACTTGTATTTCTTGAAAACGCTGACTATCCTTTCTTTATTCTTTTACACTATAAAAACAGATATAAATATTACTAATTGCAAAAATAATTTGGGGTTGGGTGCTGTAATGGATAAACCATTGACCTTCACTTAAGAGACTGTGCCTTCAAGTTCAACCTGAGTTTCTAAGTGAAATGACTTTGATCTGAGACACAAGTAACTTCAGTTCAACGCCCTAGAGGATATAGATCTAGAAAAAAAGGACAAGCTGAGCACTTCACTATATATTCTTGTTACAATTTAGGAGGTAGACAAAGGATGCTATTTTTCAAATGTGGTATAAGGGGCCTATTTCTTTCTATGGCCACAGTCACATTGCAAGAACTGTGTTCCTAAACCAGAAATCTCAGAAGGCACAACAAGCTGTATTAGCTCTTGGCTGGAGAATTCTCTGACCTCTGCACTTGAGCACAGACTTTAGATATGGGCAGCTGGAATAATCTCCCTCCTGAGTCCAGAAGTGAGCCACAAAACTCTTTATGCCTTATGCATTATGAAAGAAGCCACCTTTCTTGAGGAAAAGTAGGTTGTAGCAAGTTGGCTGGAAGTACCGCACGCCAGAGGAGCTGCTAAACATTGAACTTATACTGGAAAAGCCCTAGGAAAAGTGCTTACACACGATGTGTTGTTATGTGTCCTCCTGATGACCAGCCAAACAAAGGTATAAATACCGTCCAGAATTTTGCAACATAATAGCATTCTGAATTGGATCCTGGGGGAATAATTTGTAATGCATAATTTATCTGCTGAATTTAGTTTCTTCTTCTGCTAAGAAAATATCCACAAATTGGTCAAGATTGCCTCACACGTTATTTTTTAAACAGAGGGACTGATTGATAAAAATTCTCTCAGATTGTTTGGATTTATTTGAGCTATATAGAGATAGTTCCAACTGGCTGGTTAAATTTCATGGTTGTGTTTCACTTTCCTGATTACGAAAACCAACCAGTCAACCAAGCCGCCGCTGCCCCACAGCACTTCTTATATGTGAACACCTGGCGTGAATGTAACATTTTCTTTTCCGTGACTACACAAACACAATGAGGTGCTGTGCGTTTTCTGCAGTTCTGAAAGGGTGGAGCCTTTTTTTGACTGTGTGAAATAAATGGTCTTAAGCAAGAGGTTGAACTTTCTGGGGTCAATCACTACAGATTTTAATCCAACTCTTACTTCTTATCACAGCCCACCCCAGACAGCAGTTACTGTTACCTTCCTTCTTCCCAGTGAATTGCTGACAAGTCATCCGTCTGGTCTCCGAAAAATAGAAGAGATCAAATATATACAAAATAATTTTGAAATCGTATAACCTCAGAGAAAAATAGCAACGGCAACACTGGAACAGAACAATGAACTTGGTCAATATAAAATTGGGCTGCGCGTAAGCCCTTTTGCTCACTGACAAGGTAAAACAGATTGACATGCTTTGAGGCTGTGGTTGCTGATAAGAAATGCCATTTGTAAGCCTTTTTGCTTCCAGCCAAAGTGGAAGCAATTAAAATATTTAGAAGTAGCCTTCTTCTCCCCATCCAAGCAAGAAGCTCATCTGGGCTTCCTTAGCAGTAATCCTATCATCTGCCACTCTTCTGGAGAGGGAGACAGACCAAAACCAGCACAACCCTGGAAAACCTCAATGACAGGAGTTTGTACAAGTTGGAGAAAGTACAGTTAACAGGAATGCTATCCTGTGTGCTATGACTGGATGCCAAATAGGTTCAGAAAAGAATATTGTCGCCTTTGATTTATCTGTTTGCGTAGATTTAACAGCTCATTTCTGCTCACTACAGTACTTTTTTCTCCCCCAAAGTTCTAACAATACAACCAAGTTAATTTAGGAAGACATCTGAAAACAAAATTAGCAATCCAAAACTAACAGTTCTCAAAGGATAAGGGTTGTCTTGTGCCAATAACCTCTTGGATCTCTCTAGGCCGTCAACAAAGTTCTAAACTTTGTTAAAGTTTGGGATATTCAGGTCTCAGTTTTACCTTACCTTAACTCTGTAAGGGATATTAAAATTTGTTGATTCAAGCTTTCCTTTTTCTAATATTACGATACTAGTCAGTATTTAGATAAAGCTTAATTTTTACCCCAGCAGAAGCCAATTTATGCGTGTTAGTATTCTATCTATGATTTTAAATGCTCCTGAATAAGAAAGCAAAAAACCTCAAAGAAACAAACCAACCCAAGCCTCTGATTTTTATGGGAACTGTGGAAAAGAAACTCTACACTAAAAGTCGGTTAAGTGGTCAGTTAATTATCAAAGATATACATTTTTGTCTATTAATCCTGCACATGAAAGTTTCATTCCCGTGTAAAACTGGGTGCAAATTCATTTCAAATGCGAAAGCACATCTGTCTAACATTCCTGCACATAAGCGTTTTCGTGAGCTTGATGGGTAGTTTTATGACCAGCTGAGAGAAGGAAACTGAGCTGGGGATCAGAAAAGACTCCCAGTGGAAGTGCTGGCAGTCATTTAAAACTGGAGCAGACAAAGCATTCCAGAACACATTGTGGTTTTTAAGTGAAAGTAGAAGAGAGAGAGAAAAATCACATTTAAATTGTCTGAACAAGCCCCCTGCTGAGAGAAAGGCAGAGGGATATTACAAATATATTTTTATATATATATATTAGCAGATCAACAGATTCGACACTATCATGCCTCAGTTCCCCAGTGCATACACAATTGCCTTACATCTGGTGCTCAGGCGGTGCCTCACACTGCGACTGCACTGTTTTCTCCCAGAGTCATCAGGCTCCAAGACTGACAGAGACATCACGATTTTTCGTACTTTGTGTTTACATTCTTAAATAAATGGCTACTGTGCTTTTAACAATAATAGGAAAACAATAGCAATAACGTTCTGCCCTATAGGTGAATCTACGTGTTATCTAAAACACTTTCTTCATGATTTTTACAGATACTTAGTTTTTGAACCATTGCAAAAGATTTTTGACAAATGTGTAGATCACAACTCCACAGTGCTAAGCAATCTTAGGATCTTATTGGCAGCCAATGAGTCTTTTGCTTTTATCACAGAGGCATCAAACACTTTGGAGCTGTAAAGAAACATGAAAGCATATCAACCACTATTTTCACCCTCGACTATTCCTCTCACATCTCTCAATTATTTTAAATTAAAGATTGGTAAATTCCTTCACTGTGAAGCATGTAGAATTTTACAGTTACATAATCTGATGCAGTGTCAGCCCACGACACTTTCATTATTCTATTTTTTTCTGACCTTGCTCTTGGTTTCATGTATGTAAATGAGGAGAAAGAACCGTCTCGTCTCTGATAGTTTCAGAGTTCTTTTGATCCTCCTCGGGGTGTGAGTGCGTGTGTCTGTACACACACTGGTGTGATGGAGTTCCCAGCTCAGCCGCGAGAGCTTTTAGGTGCTGAGACAATGCAAATAAAAAAAAAATCAGAGTTGATTTATGTCCTTGTATGTGTGGGTGTCTAATTAGTATTCAAAAGGCATTACTTTCAATTGGATGCAGGAATATATATTGTATGCCAAATATGTGATTCATACTGACTAATACAATATAAGTAATAGACTTGTTTATTTGTTTGCATTTAATTTAACAGAAAAAGGTTTCTGACCATCCCTCTTCAAGATTGCATCAAGCCGTCGCCCCAGAAAAACCCTACATATGTGTTTATTGAAATGAGTTTAAAGATAGGGTTTGATAAGTTGGAGGGCCATTCTCTCCTTGTGGAGCTAATGTATCTCCCATTACCATTAAATGGTGTTATATGTGCATATTAAGGAAGAATATTAGTGATTGATAACAACCCACATTTTCCAGTGTGCTGAACTCTTTCAGGAACCAGTGAAGGTCCTGAGAGCTGCCTAGTTTAGCTAAACTGTACCTTAAATGAACATATGTTTTATAGCAGATCTTTAAATAAACCCAGTGGATTCGGTGATCATTTCAAGGTCAGTCCAGTGTTAACTTTTGACATACAGCAATGTAGCTAAGTGTGCTTAAGAGTAAGAAATGGTATTTATTTCAGTGCTGGCAAATAGTGGTGGTTGGTCTGTCTGCAGCTCCCAAATTAGGCCGTTTTAGCACTCAAAAGCACTGTGGATTTTTTTTTTTTCCCTTACCGGTTAATGATATTAACTAGTCATTTGTTCCTGAGAAAAGAAGGAAAAAGATGTGTGTTAGGCTCATAGTAACTTCAATTAGTTGTTAGCAAAAGGTTTTATCCTGGTAGCAAAACCAGAAAAAAAAAATCTTTTAAATTAATTTGAAGATGCCTACATTTAGAGAATGGCATTGCTTTAACAGGGCTATGCAAATGAGTCCAATTTAGCATCTTGTATTCAGCTGGAAACCATTGCTAAATGATCGGGATAGCCAGTCACAGATATTAAAATGAATTATATCTAATCTGAATTTTAGTCACGCTACATTAACTAATAGAAAGTTATTAACATTTCAAGAGAAAAAAAGCTTTTGCCTGCAAAATTAACAGTGGCTGAGATGTGACCTGTGAGCCATGCAGCCTGATCACTGTAATGACAGTGTAATGGCATATTTACATTAAAATCTCTGCAGCTAATATGTGATTCAGAATTGGACGTTAAGTCGAGGATTATTTAGTCTGGCCTGTTGGCCTTTCTCTAAGTAGTTTTTTTTTACTTCAATACAAATCTGAAACTTTTCATTTCATGACTATTTATGTGACTAGTTTCTATGGCTATGTCTCTCCATCTTTACATCAGCTGCTTTATATGGCCAGCTTACTCTTTCATTTTTCCTTTCCTTTTTCCAATATATTTATCATTTTTTGCGGGCATGTACAACTTCAAGAAACCCACATGAGTTGCAAGCCAGTCAGGAAAAGGGAAATGTTTTTCTACTTCATTTTTACTGCTAATTTGCTTCAAAAGGCCGTGTGTTTTCATGTTTTCCTTCCTACACTTTTTAAATATACAGCACCCTGGAAAAAATGGGTAATTCAAAGCCATCTTTATCTGGATAGAAGAAAATGTGTGATTATAAAGCTATTCTTATCCGTAGCAGGCAATGACAACCTGCTACAGTTTCTCCTGCTACCGGTTCATTTCTACCAAAGCAACGGCTTTAAAGTTATGGACCTGATAATGTGGCAATTGTATAATCTATAGCATTTGTTAAATATGTGGAATACTTGCAGAGAATTTGATTCATTCATTATTTAAAAGACACGGCAACATCACAAAAAATGGAGAAAATGCAATGAAATTAAGAAGCTAACTGGATAAAATTATAACTTTCATTTAATAATCAGAGCATTTTTCAGAGAAGTCTGGTTAAAAGATGAGTTTAATTGAGCTTGTGTTTGTTATTTGTACAAAACAGGACTTTTTCATAAAGGCTCAGACTCCAGCTGGACCTTCAGTGCTGAGAAAAAAGCTGGATACCTTTTATTAATGCACCTTTTTTTTTGTAATTTTGGCATTTAATTTTTACACTAAATATATGTTTCCTTTTCATTTTCTATGAATCTATAGGCAGATATTATTTTACTGTGGGAGATACTTTTTATTTTTTAATGAACACTTAAATAAAATGATAAAGCCAAAAGCTAAAAGCAATAATTAATGACCAAAAGCATATACCTTATACATCAGAGATCTGTGTATGTATTTACATACAACATCACGCAAATATATAAGTGCACAAATTCTATCCAAAATAATAGAATTGTCCCATAATTAGGTCCTCAACACAACCGGTATGCCTATGAATTTTGCACTTGCTGTTCTTTAAACTTTAAATGAAGCCTCATATGACTCAACTTTTTCACTGGTTTGTTTTCTATTTACAAAGGATGTGTGTTGTGCTTCTGCTTCAGCCTAGACATATGTCAATCACGTAATAGTCATGATATAAATGCCATCTCACCTCCATTTCCCAATTAGAAAGAGAGAATTAATATAGGGACATCTGTTTGACTGACAAATATCTATGCAGATAGAGCTCTGTGCACAGATTTGTAATAAACACAGGTGCTTCATTTACTGCAAATGTACAGCTTCATCATATTTCTGAAATCTTTATTACGGTGCAGTCATACAATAAATGCTGATTGAAGAAATAACTAGAAATTTGATCTGATATAGCATGGTAATAAGCTTAACTTCATTTGATATTTCTGAAATCATCTCCTAACATCTGAATTTTCTGTTCAAAATGCATAGATAATACTGAGCTCAGAGCCAAAGACGCCCTCCTTCGTGGTCCCAGGTGGACCACAGCTGCTTCAGGCCCCATGGCCAGTAGATTCTGATGGCAGTGGGATCAAAGCAGGTCCCCAATATTATGGGGCTGCCACTGAGACTCTTCAAAGGCATCTATTTTTTTTCTCTTATCATACTTCGAACATAGTCAAGTACTTGTTAAAGCCGTACCCATTGTGCAGCCCTTTCTGCTGCCCGTTAGAGGCAGACACCACTGCTGAAAGTTAGACCAACCCTCTAAAAACCATACCAAGAATTAATCTTGGCTATAGTTATAGGACTGAGTTGTCTCTTTTGCCCACAGCCCTGTGTGAACACCACCACGCCCATGCCCCCCACCCAACTAGGGATGTGAATTGCTCTCTCAGTATTGTATTCGGCTTTAAAACTGGTATGTCCCCAGTTTAGTTAGGGTTTGGGGTTTTTTTAGAGTTTGCCTGTAAAAATTGCTGTCATTAATATTACCAATCTGAACATTTGCTGTGCAAGGGCCAGGACCATTTTTTACACTACCAGTGCAGCACACTTTTGTTTCTATAACTGCTTCAGTGGTATTGTTACATTTAAATTTAAAAGGCAGTTTAATTAGCTGGAAACACAGAGTGTGTAAAAATGAAACTGCAAAATCTTTGATCTCCAGATTGACTAGCAGTATCTGTGGAGAGTAAGAGGGGTTAGGAAGACAAGACAGAGAGGCATCTACACAGGACTGAGCTGGAGACTCAAAGATAGGTTGGGTTGTCTGCCTATGCTAACCATCTTCAAAGCTTTGAACAGGAAAATGGTGTGGGTTTAACAGCAGGTTTCATTATAAAATAGAATTAAAAGTCAGGGATGCTGACCTTATTGTTGAGAGAGGAGACTGGAAAGATAAAACCCTACTTAGTTTGGTCTGAAATTTTTTCAATGTTAAGTGGTTTTCAGAAGACCTCACTGGAATGTGGTCTTCTGAACCAGCCAAGGCAAGTCGCTGGGAATTGAGTGGGCAAGAGCAAGTGTCTCTCAGTAAGGTCCGTCTTGATCCACAGAACCACCCTTTGAAAGCAGAGGTTTTCAGGGGGTGCCAGTAATGGTGACAAAATTCTTTTTGTCACAGAGACAGGTTCACTGGTGAGGCCCCTTCTTTAGGAAAATGAGTAGACTCATGTACTTTCTTAACAAAAAAATCTCAGATGTCAAATGCCGATCTACCACTTAGTGCTGATCCCCTGCCTACAAGTTTCACTGCCAATAAACAAACTGCCATCAAAGGAATTCTGCTGAATATTTTGCTTGCAATTAGACAAGACCATACAACAATGAATGGTCATGAACTCACTATTTTCTTTCAGGTGCTTCATGGTTCACATACCAAAAACATGCCAGGAGACAATGTTGCTCTTTGCCTTTGCTGTGGGTACAGGATGATTTGAAATTAGATTAGCTTTTGAGAAGTGACTTTAGCTATTTAGATAAGGGTGTCTGCCTGCTCTGCTGACAAAATGCTCAAGGAGGCTCACAAACAAGAGAGAGGAGTTGTGCTGCTTTCTGAAAACTTCATGGACCTCATCTATCTCCTTACTGCGATTGCTATCTGGGAAAGCTTGTTACTGACCTTATTACATGAGACCTGATTTCTCCCCCCTCCACCTCCTTCCAGCCATGTCCTGTGAAATCTGCACAAGACATTACTCCACTGATGTCTTCTGAAGTGTTTTTGGTGTTATGTGATTTTCATATCTCACTGGGCTGTTCAAGTTGTAATTTAAATTCCGGTTTCCTGCATTTTAGGATGGTCCTCTCACACTGCACTGTTAGCTTGAGAAAATTTCCCAGATTATTTTTTTTTTTTCTGAGAAATTTCCTTTCCATAAATCAGTGTTTCTTGACACAACCAAAAGGAGTAAAATATACATATAGAGGGGCAGGGAGGGAAAGAGACGCAAAGAATTCCCAACTAGCAAAGAAAAACAGTTCTGCTACTGTTTTGAAATTTCTGTGATAGTTTGAGGAACCTGCATAAGTCCAACATTTTTAGGACATGACAGTTATCTTTATCAATTTTAATTTTACAACAAGCTTACTTTTCCATGGCTTGATTTTCAACACCAAGGAACTATCAAGAAATTAATAAAACATCTATAAAATGATAATGTGCTAAATGCAGTAGAGCAGGTTCTTCAACCTTATCTGGAGAGAGATGCCACCTGAAGCTATCAAAAAGTCTTATTTTCAATAAGTGGATTGAGTCTTTAATAGACCCCCTTTTATACCACTTTTGCCTTTTGTAGGATTCATTAAAGAACATACTTGAATTCTCTCTTTACCCCTCCCCCTGCATGGTTGCTCTCCAATGCTTCCTATGATATACTTCTGTTGATTAAGGGGTTGCCCACCATTTGTGACAAGCTCCATTCTCTGCCTATGCATCTCTCCCTAAAGCATCTCCATGACTTTTCTGACATGATGCTGTACACATAAAACAACCATTCTGGAAAGCCGAGCAAACACCCTAAGCCTGTGAAGCAAATGATCAGCTCACTTTCCAGACCTCTGCTAAGTCTAATTCCCATTTTGGAGCCTTCAAAATCTGCAATATCCCACAACAAAGGTTAAACAGCCTGAAACTTTGGATTGCCACTGGCAGCCAAAATTAAGCAACACACATACAACCCTATGTGCCCATGAAGTGGCCTATGCTGTTATGAATGCTGAGCTGTGTTGGGTGTTTTTTTGCTTTTGGCTAGATCCTCAGCTGCTTTGTCCGCTAATTAAGATTGTAATTTCCTTCAAACACACTCTTTTACAGATTCTAGTATCACCAGTCCTTGGCCTGATTGCTGGCTCTTGTTGTCACATCAGTCATATATAAATAAATGGCAGATAATATGATCCTTATGTTACGCAAATCCTGCAATTTAGTTTTCTCTTGGTTGTTCCTTAATTCTGATTTTCAGTGCTGGCAGTCAAGGGCTACGCAAGAATATCACAGACTATCTGAGCTACATAACAGGGATACTCTTCTCTAAATCACGCAGCTGAGCAGATGGAAGTATCATAAGCATGTGGAAAAATAATTAATAATTTACATAGTACAAAATGCCTTATGACCATGGTGGACTAGCCTTACAGAACAGAGAGGACACAGTGATTAAAGAACTTGAAACTAAATGTCAGCAAGCTATTCACTTAACAAATAGCATCCCAATTCCTTCTCAGCTTTCTATGCTGTCACTGTAGCCACATAAAACATAGCTTCTGCCCCCAAGAGATTATGATTTCTGTAGAAAAAATGATAATTCACGTAAGAAAAGAGAAAGCTGAAAATTGTGCATGTTCTGTTCATCCCTAAATTATTGCTGGGATCCTCTCCTTCCTTTAGTCAGATGGGGAAGAAGAGGAGAGTCAGGAAACTCAGAAGCAATGTAAGGACCAACACCTTTTGTTACTGGGCCTCGGCTAGAAAGTATCTGTTAAAGCCAAGAGCTTGACCCCATAGAGCCATAGGAGAGAAGGGAGATGAATGAGCCATCAAGTCATGTAATTGCCACCTCTGACAGACTCTTCAGCTGTGAAGAGTCCACAGAAACTGCCCCAGCCAGCAGGAACCATGTCCAACAAGCTGAAGACTTAAAAGGAACAGCCCAACAGGTGGATTAAACTATGTGCCAAAAGATGGAAAAGATAGCAAAGGCAGTGTGAAAATTCATTCATAGTCCTAAATAGTCCCCTGCATGTTCCTGAGGAGGAAAGTCCCACCCCAAAACAGTTGCATCCATGAGTCTGAGTTCAGAGAAAAAAAAAAAAAAAAGTATTTCTATAAAAACAAAGAACTTCCATGCTTTGCTCCCTGCAATGTTCACTCTTAGATTACCTCTAAAATCCTTATTTCCCAACCAAACCTCTGAGGACAAATCCTCACAACTGTCTCTGGTTCGCCATCTGGGTCATGCGTCGTTTGCCCTCTGCCTATACAAAGCAACTGAAAGTCATCGTTATATCAAGATCTTGGCTGTTCAATAAACACAGCCCAGTTCTTTAATTGGTTCATCCTTCTGAGCAGGCACGTGGAAGTGACCAAAAATGACTGAGGATATGTATACTTGAATATTAAAATCTGCAAGTTTACCACTGCCACTAATGTAACTTAAAGATTCTAACGGTCTGTTGGCATAATCGTAATATGCCTGACTTAAAATACCTTTGACTTGGAAGCACAAAATAAAGAATTAGATAATATAAAATAAGACTAAATAAAATAGCTCCTCCTCTAATTCTTGAGTAAATTCCTATTTGTCCCACACAGTATAATTTAGATATGCGTTTGCAAATTGTATTGATCAGCTATGTATCTCATACCATTTTTTTTCTGGTATTAAATCTAGGCCATTCCTAGTGTTGGTGGACAGACAATGTCAGCAAATACAAACTTTTAAGCTTAAAATTTCTTTAAAAATACAGTTTGACTTTGACCTTTACAAGGACACTTCATGTAAAACTAACTCACAAACAGTTCAGTCCTAAAATGTTAATGCACTACAAGGTTAATTGCTCTTATTAATCCATTAAACAAGAACTGTACGCCCTTTCTTACATTAACCATTATTTACTTATTTCATTCTTATGTCCAAAGTCCAAAAGCTCTTATCTTTGTTACAAAAACTAACAAAATGTTAGTTAGCTAGATCTCACAAAACTTCAGCTGCTTTCTATTTGTGTGCATTCATTAGTACTAAAAGTCTTGGTGTAAAAAAAACATGTGGCAAAGAGGGTGGTCAGCAGTTTTTTGAGATCATTTGCTGGAGCAGTTCAAGATAAAGAGGCTAACATATCTGTTCTTTAGTTAAAAAAATATTTCTTTTTTTTCCCTTGCCTGTGATTTGAGAACAAGAGAGGAGATTTTTATGTGTATATATGTAGCAATGGTAAGCAGCTGTAAAAACCTCCCACCCTAAAGATTGATGAATATATGTTTCATTAACAACAGCACATCTGAAAGACATTTGACACTTTGGAAGACCAACTATGGTTCTTTAAAATGCCTCAGATGAAATGCCTCCTAATATGGTCTTTAATGACCATCTTAGCAGCCTCTAGTGCCTTCTCCATTAAAAAATTTATAAAACCTTAGCTTCTGAATATACCTGACTACAGTCTAAATGTTTATTTTGCTAGGATATTTGGAACTATACTTGCATGAGCAGATGTGAGATCTGCACCAGAAACATTTGAAAAGCCTTTTGGAAATCTTTTTTAATTCCTCTGCCCTGTTTATACTGGTTTTCTATTTATGACTTTAAAGACTCACCACACCCTACGAATATCAAACAATAGATAACCACTGAACAAATACTTTGCGGCCATCCTGTGCCATTTTCATTGAATGGCGCTCAACAATGAGCACATCTGTAAGGCTCAACATCTGTAAGGCTCAACATCTGTTTGTGGGTGTAGTGCAAAGAAATCCATATGCTGAAGTGAGCAGATAACTATTTTCTACAAATAACATTTTCTGAGTGCTTCTATCTCTGATGCAGCCCTGGTTGGAGGCCATCTAACCAATGCTTGTAAAGAAAGAGCTCTCCTCCAACAGGGCACGTATCAGTGGTACGGGTGGAGGACCCTACAGGATGCTTGTCTCACACCCCTGGAGAAAAGACTGGCCGCCACTAATACATGTGGTAGCACTGAAGGCAGGCAGGCAGGTTTCCATGCAGACTCAGGTAAGCTCAAAGGCTTTTGTCCATTCAGAATGAAAAGTACATTGTACTTGACAATAAACCTGCCATTTGAAACCTCAGGGGTTTTAATCTTATAAATAATAGAGTTCAGAGAAGAAGGGTTTGCAAGTCTGCATAGCGCTGCCTGGAATTCAGATTTATGTAATGCACTCATAGGAACATGGTGCTGAAATGCATGCAAGTGTTAGGGCATTTGAGATTCAAAGCCTATATTGCACAAAAATATGCAATGCAACACTAATATTTCTCTCTGTTATGCTATTTTCCCCAGCTGCTACCAGAACATACATCACTCCATGGCAGGTCAGAGCTATCCAGTCCACTGCATGCACTGACATAGCTTTTTACTTGCTGTTGAAGATCCTGTTAACAAGCATGGTGTCCACAGCAGAGGAAACTATTTGAAACCTGAAAAATGAGCCAAAGAAGGTGCACATTGCTAATCACACACAATAAAATCATTGGCACTCATTAGGGCTCATAGCAACTCTTTCTTTATATATTCCAGACTACATATTTTGAGAAAATTAGAAAAGCAAGGTTACTATGTTTCTTATACTGAATAAGGGTTTGAAAATATTAGTTTAAAAAGTATATAGAAAAAGCTATGGTTTAGACATATAATAAGATATGAATTTTGAATTATTCTTCTGTGGGCATCAAGAGAAAAGTTGCAGTAGTTCAACTGCAAAATGAATTCATCCCTCAAATGCGTTCAGGCATCAAAAATAATTCCTACTGTTTTAGGATATGAAAAATTGATTTGAAAAATTCAGTGGCATAAAAAAAATATTGGTAACTGCATTGTGGGATATCTTTGTCTGGCAAATGCATTCAGAAAATTGGGAGCACTTTTTTACCACTTTCCACTTTAAAAATCCAGAATATTAAAATGGCAAGCATGAAGCTAACTGTCAGCCCATGCAGTTTCACTGTGGGGAGGTTATCACATGCAGCTTTGCCGCGTTATTCATTGCTTGCAGCTCTTCCAATCAGATAACCTTAACAAACATGGTGCTATCAATTGCCAGATGTGGTATGTGCTATGCAGCGTCTAGTTTTTGACGGACTAAAATGGATCTGAGAATTCTTCTCTTTATGTTATCAACCATCAGACACACTATGAGATTCACAAGGAGTATCTGGAAGTGCTGTCAAGTGCCAATTAGTGATGTTGCTGACCCAAAAGATAAAGAAGATTGTAGAAGAAGCAGCCCAGTATAATTCTCCACTCCAGTGTCCTTAAAGTGGACTATCGTTTATGAATGTACTCCTGCAGATGAAAGGGAAATAGGAGGTCAGTGGTTCCTGTCTTCAACAATCTTCTGCAATCTTCTCATAATGAATTGTAAATAGTATCACTATTCAACCTGCTCTTCCTGCACTGGAAAGCAGCGTGAATGGCTCAGCAAAGCCAAGCACTGATAATATTGTTTCTCAGGACACAGAGCTGAAGGCTGCAATCTGTCCTCAACATACCGCGCCGTGTGTTGGTCCACGTGGCTGGAGCTCACCTGGGGCTCTGGCGGTGCCCTTCCTGCCTCGCCATGTCCCCCCACTTCCCTGTGGCCATGGAGTCAGTTCATGCCAAGCAGCTGCTGGGCTGGGAACTTGAGCTCTTCATCATTTGAAGACAATCTGAAGATTGATGAACAATCAATCAATGGAAACGTCTTCCTCCTTCTCAGAGCAATTCTCAGCACAATCTGGCAAAATCTCATTATCACTTAATACGGTTTTATCACGAGGTGTTCCTGCTTTCAGAACTGCAAATGATTTTTACAAGGTCAAAAGAAGAATATCATGCCCAAGTGTTCGCCATCTTGAACTGCAGAATAAAAACGCCTTCTTAAAAAGGCAACATCACTCCGGTGCACAGAGAATACCTAAGTTTGGATTTGAAGGGACCAGTCTATGTCGCAGTTCTTTCCATCTAAGGGTTACAGTATCCAGTAGTCAGTGTAGATACAATGCATTATTAATTAGCATATACAAATCCTATTTATATTAAAAAAGCTTGCTTAGTGAAGGAGATATAATTCCTGTTATTACCATCCCAAATAGCAGAAAACAAATATTGCATACAGAGCCAATAAAAATACAGGAGAAGAGCAACAAGTTTGGAGTATATTTGTACTCTGCACACATTTTTTTTTGATGTGGGACCACTATTTTTCACAGTAAATTATGTATGCTAACAGAATTTTTCTGAGTGTACCAATGTACCTGAATGGCAACGTTCTGAAAGAGCAGTGCTGTAGAGACTTATCATATGGATCTATGACACTTATGCTACACAGCTACTGTATATGCAATAGATCTGTGACTTCTTAAAGTACAGGTGCATGGAGGGGGTAAAAAACTCCTTCAGAGCTGCCTGAGCAAGTATAAGAGGGTGCGAGGCGCTCCTTCACACCACAAAGCACCAAAACAGTTTGCTATCAAAGCAGCAACGTAGAGTCACGCTCCAGAGTCCACTGAAGTTGTGACACCTCTCCGCTATCACTCTGGTTCAAATACGATTGAGAGCAGGTGTCACACAAACATTAAACAAAGTTGAACAAACTTTGAGCTTATTCGTGTATTGTATTCTATGGGAACACAATGGAAACTTGTTGGTAATGCAGGAAAGACCAGATCAAGCTGGCAAACTATCTCCCTGTGTCATAATTTAGCATATGATCAGAACTGTTCCCTGGAAGGTGCCAGACAATTAGAGGACAAGTCACAACAACAAAGGCATTCCTAACCAGTGTGAACATTTGTCAAGGTATGGAAACAATTTACAATGTTTTCAGAACCGTGGTTCAGGTCAGTTCATTTTTATACTCTTCCCATATGGTTCTGCTCCTTCTATTTCCAGAGTGAACCCTATTTACCTGGACGGTTACTGTAGAAAATATATTGTTTGCAGAGAAAGTGAGAGTCATCAATAAAGAAAACTTCTCAAGATAGGTATATTGAGTATGTGTATTAGTTTGATCTGACAAGGGAAGAAAATGGCAAACAACTTGTTTTCTACTTGAGAGGTATCTGAGAGCAGAGCACCAGTCAGATGCTGTATTGTGCCTTCCAGAGGCTCAGCAATAAAAGTACTGTTTGGGTGGAGAGAGCAAATAAAAGTGGCTTTCAGACACATTTTCACCTTCATGAAACTGAGCCTGCCAACAGACTAAATAGCATTTGCACTATGTTTTCATTTCCCCCCAAGCCTGGAAAGAGAAAAGATCAGTTCAACCCTTCCATGTATAACTGGCAGCATGGACCACGTCGGGTGGTCATGGCGCTGCTGTCCCCCAACATGAAAGCAGAAAGGTCATATGCAGTTAACAACAAAACCTCTATGCCACACCACTCCTTATGGGGCTGGCCTTCCCTCGCCACAAATGAACCACCAGCTGTCCCTTCATGGTGGCTTTCACCCCACTGAATCCCAGCAAAGCAATGTTCACCTTGTTACTAAACGCAGAGCCCACAAAAAAAACGACTATAGCTTTTACAGTCACCCTTGGGAAGCTAATTTCCTTCCACTGTAAAGTTCAGGAAGCCTAAACGCAGCTAATGATTGCTAATATATTAGCTAATATAGAGCATTCTAAGAGCTTAGGAAACAGGATATATTTTTTTTCCATAACGAACGGTTGTCCATACTGAAGTGACACATTAGGCTGGAGTTTCAAGCTTTTGGAAGGCAACCATGGAAGACAGAAACAAAGTTTATGATGTCAAAGTGGACTTATATGGGCTAACTTGCATGAAACTGGCACAAACTCCTAAGCATTAGCCTGCGATTTTTGCAAAAAGAACCAGGACTTTGGTGTGTTAGTAGAGCTTTAATTGATAGAAACTGCAATGGATTAATCTTAGACAGGGAACTACAGTATTTAGTTAAAGATGGAAAGGAATAATAGTTTAGCACCTCTTTCAGAAAAGGTGAAGTTCAATGCAAATGGAGAATGTCTTCTCCATGAAGCTGCACTGAAAAATACTTTTGCATTCATGTGACATTGAGAAACAAATGACAAAGAATTTTCCATTAATAATTTAATTTGGGGGCCAGAGGGCCATCAATAACATCATAAGCATATAACATGGAGCCAAGTTTATCCCTGAGATAAGCAATCGCAGTACGGTTCCTTACAGCACGTTTGAATCTGAGTCTATGGAATGCAAAATTTCAAAAAACATAAATAACTGGTAGGGACAGCTGCCAACCCACCTCAGACCATCATGTCTTTATACTAAATACTTAAAGTGCAGAAAAATGAAGCTGTAGAACTGGAAAGTGGAGTATTACCAGGAGGTGCTGAGCATCTCCATCCCCCATCTATATTCAAAGAAGACACAGAAACAGAAGTCAGTCATCATCTGGCAGGATCATTATAGCATTAAAATTCAGCCCCGACGGCAAGAACAAAAATACCTCCAAGACCCGTGATTTCTGAGGAAAGTGATGTCATCCAAGTTGAAGATCCAGGTTTCTTTTTGTGGTGTACATTTACCACTGAAAACAGGATTTTTAGCAGAAAGTATGTTGAGTTGAGATGATGTTCAAATCTGCTAGGAAATGATGAAGAGAGGCTAATAATCCAAAATCGTATTTCCTATAGGACTAAGCTATGCACACAGAGCCTTCAGTTAAGCATTAAGATGTAACTCACATTCACATTCAGCAAAACCCTCTGACTCATAGGCGCTTTGTTCCTTGAGGGCTGGACAACTGGATTACTCTTTATTTTTTAAAGATGGATGGTGGTGATGCTGCTGCTCATCTTTTATAGCAGTGGTTAAAGCACTCACCCAGAAACTGGTGAGCTGACTACGGTTCAGCGACCTCCTCAGTGTGAGGGGGTTCAAATCTACAGCTCCAGCCTAGTCTCTGACTACCAAGTTAAGCCACAAGTGCTGGAGATTTGGAGAAGGAGGGCAGAGAAGGGAAAAGAGAGGGGCAGTCTCCTTCCTGCTGAAGCTGCATGGCTGTTCAGCAAAGGACACAAGATTTATAGGGCCAGAAAGAAGGAGAGAACTAGAAAAAGAGGAGCTTGACTGTAGCCTAAACATGAGGGCTTCCTCTGGGAGAAAAAAAGAGCCATCCTCTTCAATGTTTTTAATCTTGCTAATTAATTTAGATTTAAACAAGATTTTACGGTAATGTTTTCGTATGTGTGAGATGGAAACACTCTTTGATACATTTATAAGATTTAATGAAGACCCCCATTTGCAGTAAATGCCTGATGAAAGGCAGCAGTGGGATGCGGAGCCACGCGCCACCCTGGGTGACACACAGCCCAGCACACTCACCCCGAGAGCTGCCCTCATCGCTGCCTGCACAGAGCAGCCACGGTGTCCCTGTGCCCTGGAGGGAGCACATGAGCCAGGTGGGGATGCGCTTTTGGGCTGCAATCCCCTACAGGTGCTTCGCTATCTTCTTGCCAGCTGAAGGACACCTGGGCTGCAGGATGCCCTGGGACTGGGCGCCATGCAGCCACGCCAGTACCAAGTGCTGGCCCTGAATACTGAGATTCATCACTACAGGGGTGTGGAAGTAGCTGGTATGAAAGAAAGCTAGCAGTGGAGCAAGGACAAAGAGAAGGAAATTGTAAGAGGGTACTCACAGGAGCAACTCAAATCAGCTGCTTGCTGAAGGTGGTCTTCACTGGGAGGAGGAACTGGGCTACTCAGCACGAGTCTCCTCTCACACTACCGACTGCAGGAGAGAACAAGTGTAAATGAAAGGAAATCCAGAACCAGGCAAATTACAGGATGCCATTTGGGTGGTCCCTTAAAGCTGGATAAAGCCTAATGAGATTGGTGTCTTGTACACTTTTCAGTACATTAAAAGCTGTTTTGTTTCGATTGCTTCCAACTTCATCCAGCAGTCAGGTTACAATTATCGCTGCCCTTAAAAGAACCTCCTAATTCCTCGCTATTGTTCAGTCAGAGGCTTTAGTTAGTCACTACATGGGGCAAGTGTTAGAGATATAACAGGTTTACTGACTTCCTTTTTAATTTAATCTTTATTTTATTTAATGCTGAAGAGTTTGGAGATCAGGAGCTATGCAAAGAATTGCCTCTTTGTGAAAAGTTTGCTTTGGTGGTCTGTCAGTGAATTTGTAGCCACAGCAAAGGCTTTGATACACCAGGGAGAAAATCATGCTTTTACCTAATCTAACCAAACCAACCTTGTTCAGATTGATTCAGTTTCCAGCCTTGGCTCTGACCTCACCCTTACCCTCAATCCTGCCTCACTTTCACACTGAGTATTTTATACAGCCTCTGTTTTCTCCCTGCATAGCTCCCCCCCTCCCAAACCAACATCTATGTTCTACTCATCAACCATTGCTTTAGAAATCTTCAGGCTGGATGGGCAGGCATGCAGTGCTGGCAGGTGGTGTAGCTGTTAGGCAGCCTTGTGTATCACAGGAGATCTGATGCTATCAAATTTCTTTTCCCCCAAAGACTAAAGAGAGCAAGCCTTTGTAAGCATGCAGGAGGGGGATGAAAACAGTTTGTCTCCTGAGCAGCCAGCCTTTGTCATTTTACAAATGAAATCACTTTGGAAATTTAGAGAATTAATATCATAATGAAGACGGGAGTACCCATTAGGGTGGTCTAATGTTGCTCTGGAGATATATGATGGATGTCCAGTTGCTGTAAGCCCTTATTTGCAGAGAGTCACCTCTGTAGTTGCCATTATTAGGAAGATGTCTGAAGCAGAGGATCAGACACAACCATTGCAAGATGAGATAGTGTTTGACTGGTTTCCAGGGAACCGAAGGATACAGCCTTAGTTGTACCTGTCACTATGGCTCCCAGCTTTTTTCCCCCTTAATGTCTTTTTTAGCTGTAGGAAGTTTCTCTTTAAAGATTCACTGCTTCTCTAATAGCACAAAAAGCAGTAATAGGAACATAAAAAATGTTACCTGGATTGCAAAAAAGCTCCCGCTTATTGCAAAACAATTGGTAGAATTCATCACCAAAGGATTGCAATAGGCTGCATTAGTTAGCTTTTGCAAATAAAGACAACCACAAGATCTAACCTGCAGTGTATTACTTGCAGTAACTGGAAATATTCACCTGCTGTGTCCACTTCTGGAGATACCCATCGTACTGTCAGAGCAGTGATGCCGTGATTGCCATTCCTGGAAACACAGCCTCAAGAAAGAAGTACTTCCAGGAATTATCTTAATGGGCAATTGAATCATCATTTCTAGCACTCCAGTATCTTTCCCAGAAGGACAGTTTTCCACAGGCAATGATTCCAGTTAGAAGAAAATGTGGATATCCAAACCCCAATTCTTATCCTTTCCTGACTGGTTTACAGAGAACAGAAGCTTTATGAAGATCTTAAAATTAGGGAGAAAGGCACCTAGACGTGTGAGGCTGGAAGGTATCCGGTACAGTGATTTTGCCTGCACTTCATTTTATAGTAGCTATTCTACCCAGGTCATTTATTTTCTTCCAATTATCTGTGTTCCTTTAATAATTCTCTACTGGTCACTAACGTTGCTGCTTTGTTGTGTTATTTCCCGGGAAGCTGGTGTAAGTTGTCGTAGCTGCAATGTCTTGCATGAGGATTTACACCAGGGCAGTGTCTGTGTTTTAAGAAAATCAGGTTAAATTCACTAATGTCTAGACTTTTTCCCAGCTACGGGGCTATGCAAGGCAGCTTGTTGTTGCTAGCCTTTTCAAATAAATGTGACATGATGGGTCCACACTTTGCTCTCTGTATAATCAGTACTGATTTGGGGGAATAATCAGTGGTAAATAAAAATGAGTGCTGTTGAAATACCCTTTGTGTGTGTTCTCATGAATTACTCATGAAACAGGGGTTACAAATTCCTGCCCCTGATACCAAATAATGGATCTGTACTGCCTTTATTTATTTTTTTTAATGTATACTTGGGGGGGTTGGGGTGGTGATGGTGTTCGGTTTTTAGTTTTGTGAGTTGGGTTGGTTTTTTTTGCAAAATTCTATTTCTTTCCCCTAAATCTTCAGTTTAGTGGCCAGATTCACCTTGGTGGGAGCAAATGCAACTCTATCGATAGCAATGGAATTGTGTCTGCATATGTCAGCGATGAATTTGGCCCCATATTTATTGGAAATACCTGGGCTGTTGTGATATGATGTGGTAAATCATGCTGAGAGCAAATCAAACAGACAGGCTGTGGCTGCATCACTATTTCATACAACTCAGGTCATAATGGACAGGACAATGCTGTACTGTGAAATTCAGTGCTAAGGAAAATACATTCTTTCTAACCTTTTATGAAAATACTTCTCATCCTTCAAAGGACAATTTAGGCAACGTGACCACTGCTGGAACCAGTGCAGGAGCATTTAAAAGGCAAATAGACAAACACCATTGCCCACGAGGAGAACGAGTGTCCGTAGATATTCCCATGCTTTTGCTATTCCAAAATTCCCATCAACTGTTGCATACACCCTCCAGAAATAAAGCTATTCGCTCTCACTACAGCAAATGAAAGCGATGCAACATGCCAGTCCTCAAGCCCAGCAAACTATAAATGTAATATCAGACAGAGAAGAGCTAATGAAAACAATCACATTAAACATAGCTCTTCAGTGCTTGGTGCTCAATAAGTGAGCAGCAGGCTTTCTCTGTCTAGCTTACAGAAAACAGGAGGTAGCAGTTTGCAAGGAGCAGCGTTTTAATGTGATTGGACTATAACAGACAATCTATTTACAGCATGCTCTGGGGAGCTTATAAACAAATGTTGAGTAATTTCAGCCAGCAGTAATTACCCTTGCAGCTGACAAGGATAGCATGATACTTTCTCCTTCACCTTCAGCCCAGTCCAGAAGGCACTGTACACAATGGCACTTCTAATTATTTCTGCATTTCTATGGCTAAAGACCAAAGTGTGTTATTAGAGAACATTTTAGAAGCTTTTTAAAAGCTTGTTTATTGGGACAATTAAAAGTCATCACTATGACAGCAAATAAAAGGTTCCATTCCTAGGCAGGCGGTTGCAGACGGGGGTTTGCCTGCTTACCTTGTAAGCCTTGTCTCCACGAGGCAAAATTTACAGCCACCCCTCACCGTTGCTAATATCGGTTCAGCGGCATCCGCGCTAGCAAGGTGGGCAACCCTCGAGTATACAGAGAATTGGGCTTTATAAATATCGTATTATCTAACCCTGCTTAGAGCACATTGAATAAACATAGTACTTAAAATGCTGTTCATTCATCTATGCCTGAGCTCCCAATGCAGCCAAAGGTAGCGGGGGCGAAGCCCTCAGAGCGGTGAGGAGATATTTTTGCCTGTGCTGCAGAGGAGGCTTCAGACAATGCGCCTTTCTGTCTTCTATTGAAACAAAATTAAAAGCAAGTTCTAAAACGTCCGTTAACGCTCAATTACTGGTGAAATAGATTGGCTTGGGTTTGTTTTTTCTGCGGGCACTGGACACTCAAATGGGTTAATTCTGGGCTGGGCGCAGCTGCTGCAAGTGAGCCAGCAGGAAGGTGGGGGCAGAGGGGGAGGAGGCCCGGGCTGTGGCGGGAGAGGGGATGGGGGACTCCCCCATGTTGGTGACAAGCCCCTTCCCCTAGCCTTGGCTACACGAGGGCAAGCCAAGGTCTTTTAATTTCCCCAAACCACCAGCACCTGGTGCAACACCTCGAAATCCCTGTCCCCTCCCTTCCCAATCACCCCCAGAGCAGTCGGGCTACATTTGCCGTCATTCCAAATGCCCACCTTCCATGGCACAGCCCGCCGGCCCTGCCCGCCCCCTCCTCCAGAGTTGGGAGAAAGCGCTGGCAACCTTCTGCTGTGAGATGAGGTTTCCGAGCCTGTGAAATTAGAAAATGTAGATGCTTTTGGTCAATAACAAAGAGGCAGATACCATAGAAATGAACCCTAACCCTCTCCCTCCTGTTCTCTGATGGTAGTCGCCCCACCAGGAGGAAGGTCTCCAGCCTCAGGGAGACCTCAGGAGGCTGCACCGTCTCTTATTTGGCCCAAAGCAGGGTTTTTTTTTCCCAGTTACTTCATACATACTACCCAATTTGGTGTTCACCCTGTGTGAGTTACATTTTACCATGAGAAACACTACACAAAACCGCTCCTCACGGCGAGGCACCCTCAAAGTGATTGCCGTAGGCGGTTATAATTAACAAAACGATCAAGTCACAAGACTACACACCACAAGAACTTTATTTAACATTGTAATACAGTCATATATGAGCCCAACTACCCAAAAGTAATTGGGAGAGGCAGTGAACTGTGATGTGTGCTGGTTTGCAAACGCCACGGACAGTTTGGCGTTCGCCGCGCTCCCATCCGCCTCAATAAATTCAGTTCAGACTCGTGCTATAGGAATTGACAGCAGATATCTAATCCCCAAAAGTGGATTATTTACATTTTTTGATACGTTACATTGCATTACATCCTGTCATGTTGCATCTCATCACAAGCAGATATAATATCGCATAATGTGATGTGACATGATGACAGACATCAGAAATGGGTTTTTTTGTTGTTTTGGGTGTTTTTTTGAAGATTTTGTATCCAGTATCCAAAATGTTTCTGAGTGATTTCTAGGAAGAAATAGGCGAGTGCCTGGGTTACAAGTTCCTCTGGCGGCAGCTGCGCTGCCTCTCCCATGCATTGTTTTAAACCGAGCCCCCTTGTTTTGCAGTTTCATGGAACCTCGGCAATGCAATTGTGCACACATTTTGCAAATATTTTTAAAAGATTCGTTAGGAGGGAAATCAGCGGAACACATGATGTCCAATAACAGCATAAAACGACAACAGCTGCTGCAAATTACCTTGGCTGAAAGGAAACCCCAGAAATGCATTGCAAACTTTAACAATGTACTCTAGCTGTTGATTGCTCACACCGTGTCTCGCTACTCATTTCTGAGACACAGTTGGTGGAGGAACATTAATTTGTCCTTGTTCTTGAGACTGGCAGGTGTCACTTTGCCCAGTGTGGGACGTGAGTGACAGATATTTTGCAGCTGATGAAATGAGAATGCAGAAATTCAAGAGTGCCTCTGGGATTTCACTGGTCATTTGTGGCCAGCGCAAGGGCAGGGCCCGCTGCCTCGCTAACGCAGGGCTGGCTGGCGTTGCTGTTGCTGCAGGCTGCCGCAGATTCACACCATTTTAAATAATATTTGTATTATGAAGCTCTTCCCACACACAGACACACACACACACACACTTGATGGTATTGTGTGCTTTGCTGCTTGCTAGGCTGATACTGGCTGGGAAATTGTTCTAATTGTTTTTTGGGGTTTGGGGGTTTTTTTGTTTTTTTTTTCTTCTGTCGTATGCTCAAGTCTTTCGCAAAAGGATTTTACCTGCATCTCCTATCTTTAATTCTTTGGATAACAAATAGAATTGACTAAAAGTGAGACGCAAGCTAACCTAGGGGAAACTGATTAAAAACAAGAGCAGTATTAAAAGATGCAATTAATGAAATCATTTCATGATACAGAGGTTTAGGAAGAGAGTGGGGAGAATTATATCAATGGAACTATTTCTTTCATCTAATTTAGAAAAACAGAAAAATGTCTTCCATATAGAAATGCACAAGGCTTTAGTGCAAATAAAAAAAGACACTAGGAAATGAACAACACTGCAATCTTAAAGAATTAAGAATGAGATTTGTTGGATTTTAACACTGTCCTGCAGTTCACCTTTATCTTTCCTTTAAGTCTCAGAGCATTTTCTTTGCAGGCAATGTAGTGACTGGGATTGCTAAACATCCCCCACCCCTCCAAAAAAAAGTAATTATAAATACAGGAAAATAAATTGTCTAGAGTCGATGCCTCGGATAGATATTTTCAACCTTCGTTTAAATGATGTTGGGGTTTTTTCCATTCAGCAATTTGATGTGAAAGAAAGGGTTAAAACATTCTGTAGTTTCTGAAATACTTTCTATAAAAACTAGAGTGCATATTAAAAGGAAAACGATTCTTTAAATGCTATTAGCTTTTTATTTAAACTACATATTATTTTGGAGGTGGTGATTTTCAAGAAAATGCAAAAATTTCAGGGCAGGGTCTTGTTTTACTAACCATGTTAAATGTAGTGTATATAGAACAGCGTAATCCAGAGAACCACTAACAGCATTTTCAATTGTGATAAAAACTTATTAACATATTTGCCTCTTTAATGATTAACTGTCTTTGAATATTAAGAGATTTTTACAACCTCTTATTCACACCGAGGAGACTCTGCAAAAGGCCGAGCTTTTTCTTTATTTTATAAGTGAGGCTTCGTTTGATATGCATTCTGATTTTAAAAGAACCATAATATTTTAATCGATCTCTCTGTAAAGATCATGATTATTATAAATGAGATACAGTCGTGCACATCAAGCCTGACTGGTAGATAGGAGGTCATGAGTCAGGAATTATATGAAGAGGGGAAGTAAAAACTAGAAAATTTTCCAACGTGATTGTTTAAAGGAACAATTATGTACACTGGCACATGAATTCAAGACTTCAGTTACACGTGGAGTTATCAGCCTTCATTTTCTATTAATTTCCTTCAAACTAGCCCTGAAAAAACACCATTTGCAAAAAAATAAAATTAGACCCATGCATTTATTATGAAAAACATGTAATTTCATACTGAACTCTTCACATTCATGAAATAGATGACATTAAAAATCATGGCAGAGAAATATATCTGATTAAAATGTTGATACAAACCCAGACTGTGAAAACACTGGTTAATGTCATTTGCCAAATGTTATTTTATTGTGGATAATTACTTATGTTAAATAATTTGAAACACACATAAAGATAGCATCTGATAAGATACAAGCTTGCTATTTGAGTGTAATTTTATTATCAGAATTGGAAAAATTCTTTTGAATGGATTTTTTTCTCCTGTCAAGCCTCTAGTCTCCCAAAACCAATATTGTTTTATTTACACACACACACACACACACACACACACACACACAAATATCTGCATATTTTCACTTGATATTTCTCCCCCTACTTACAAATGCAAAGATATACTGTTATCCTTTGGAAATCAAATATTTTTTCTAGACAGCGTGCTTCTTTAATTAAACTGTATTCTTTACAGTGATCAAATATAATTAACAGTAACAAGTATTTAATGAAAACAAACTGCTTTCCTTTGAAATCTTTCCAACCCACTGTACTTTAAGTCCATAGCTTCCCTGAGAAGATCATTGTATCCTATCAACTAAAAATAAGTATATGATTAAAAGCTTGTCAGGTGCTGCATCATTTCAGACAAATAAAAATAAAGGTAAATACTAGAGAGCCTGATTCACATCAGGTACAAATCCTATCATTTAAGATATTGCTTCCAATGAAACAGTACTGTTAGTGGTTCAATGTGCTATAGATCTGTCTCTTAACTACCCTATTTGATATCATTACGTACTAAGACACTACCCCAGTATCTTTGATTATTACTGAGCAAGATGAGAAGAAAGTGTGCTTACGCCGGACTCATTGACAGCGAGGTGCTATAGCAACTCTCCTGTAATTAATTGTGAGTGAAAGGGGGTTTGGTTTTTGCAGCCTCGTAAAACTTTTCCCACATGGCTGAACCCACGGTCAGGAGACGTTAGGCAACATTAACTGCCTGCACATTTCTGCAAGGCTCTGGAGGAAGCGGCTCGGCACTGGGGCTCCAATTCTGAAAACCCTGGGACACAAGACATCAGCGTCTACCTTTCATCTTAGCTGAGATTTGGAGAGGGTTCAGACCACAGAGGCTCCTTAATTCTCACTAATTCATTTGCTTTCCTGATTCACTTGGCTTGGGATAACCTGCGAATGATAATGAACCTGTAAGGGGAGCGCTTAGTCCCTTGCCTTTGAATGTGCTCGGCATGGATTGAGGGCTTTCTGTGAATCTTGCAAGAGGAAAAGAATCTTATTAGCACTGATTGCCAGTCATGAGGTTGCCTCTAAAAATTGCTCTTGTATTTTTAACTCTTGCTTGCTTATAACAACCCCAGCTAAGGAGAGAGATGTGTTGTTTACACATCGAACACGGCATTGTTCTCAACATTTACTTATTTCTCTCTGCAATTTGATCTAATCATAACACATTTACTTTACGTATGTCATTACTATACCACTATGAACACTTCATCATTTTTCCCATGATTATTCTACAAGTTCATAACTAGCCAAGTCCTCATCTCTTCACCCCCAGCTAAACATCCTCTTTGCATAAATGTATGCTCTCTAGAATAAAGGGTCTAATTTTCCTTTTGTTATTAACCATTTCAGCAGAGCACTGCTAGTACTGCTTTTCTTGTTACTAGTGGATTTCTAGCAGATGTGGTGTTCTCTCATGTTGATTCTTATCTTTTTTTAATAAACATATTGTGGATCTGGATACAAATAAGAATTCAAGCCCTGATGAGAATGTCTGAAAATATAACTGGGAAAACGTGGCTTATTTTTGCTTCTCTTTGCCAAAGGAACTTTCCTCTTAGCACTATTGTTTATTTCTCCATTAATTTGTGTGAATTTAGGTAACTGTACAGAAGAAATGGATTGGAACGGAGAAATGTGTGACAGGATGATTCAGTTTAGACCGTCAAATTCCTTCTAGAGGCAGCCTTTGCTAATCTAGATTTGAGAGGCTGAGGATCAGAGTCCAGTTACTCAAGGGCCCCTGTCATTGCCAGAACCAAATTCTAACTCTTGATCAAACCCTGGGAGATCCCAGCCTTCAACAGCACGTTCTGCTCCATTTACCTCCTTGGAGATGTAGGTTGCTTTGCTACACAAATCTTCCTAGGAACAGCTTTCATAACATTTTCAGATGGACAACCCATCTTTTCTGCAAAAATGTGGTGTTTTGCTGTGGTTTTCAGCTTTTTAAATGTGGCATAGGTGCAGTTCTAGAAAACCAATGCTCCAGATTTATTGTTTAGTAACAAGTTAAATGTCAGTCGTATCAGCCAAAGAGAGCCTTATACAGCTTCTGTGTCTGGGACATCTATTCTCTAACCAGAATTGAATGATAGCGGTGCACTGAGACAAAGATAAAATTATTTTGTGCTTGGTTTTTTTTTTTTTAATTTGTGTCTGGATGGGGGCAGTATGGCATTTGACTAAATTAAAAAAAAAATTGCTTCCAGTTTCAGCTAATGAAATAATTTCCCAGATTCCTCTTGAAATATGAATTTTATGCTTTTTCTCTCTAATTTGGTGTTACCTCAAAAAAAACCCTCTAAGTGACAAAATATTACGCCCACTGTTTCTCAACAGAATTTGCCAAAATGGATAATTATGTGAGACTGCTAGAACTCAAATTTGAACTGGAACTTCTTGTGTGGGAATATGGATTTCTATTATATTGATAGGCTCAACTCTTCTTCAAAGGGCATGAATAAGAGCTGATCAGCCAATGGAATTTATGTTGCATGGGAATTCTAACAGTTTGACATTTGCTTGTCGAATCATTAAATATTTCCGCAGGACAGTTACCAAAAAAATCCCAACTTGCTTTGGAAATGTCACACAGAAATATCTACATTTTGCATCAAAATGTCAAAACAAAACATTGATTCAAGCTGCTATGTTTCAAAATGTCAATTTGATAGTTTTTATCAGTATTTTGGCTGTATAGCATGTGTAAATTTTGCTTAGAAATTCTTTTCGAAAATTTCATTGAATTTTACTTTCCCATAGTAAAATCCAAGCTCAGAAAAATCACAATATTTTGTTGGAATCTTTTGCACAGCTCTATGGAAAATGGTAAATGGAAAAATACTTATTTATTAAAACTTCCTCACAGATAGTTTTTTACCCCCTTTTTTTCTTAATATTGTTAAGCATATTTCACTCAAATTATTAAAAGAAAAAAGTAAACCACCCTGAATTTCCTCAATGTATGGCCAACACCATGGAAAAAAAAACCCTTCACTATCACCAGAATATCCCACTCCCTTTTTTATTAGTAGTTAAACCTAGGTATAAAAAGACATTACAGTCTGGACAACATGTCTAAACAGCCCATATTCATCTCAAGAAGAGCAGGTCCTCGAGAGCCTGCCTGCCTACAGACAATCCTAGGAGAACATTAAATTTGGGAATAGCTAAAAATACAGCAGAGAAATGGGGTTCAAAGTATCGCTGTACTCTGAGGACCAAGCTGCCCCTGTTTGCTGTAAGAAGCATCCCTACATGATAGGTATTTTGTTTTTTGATTTCTCATCTGCTGCCTTGTCCCCCAGTATAATCCCATGGCCCACATAGCCTGGCTGCATCTTTCACACAGCACCTTTGCAAGTAGTGGGAAACACAAGAGCCCTCCCGTCTCTCACTGATACGTTCCTGTCCAGCATTTTGTTTATTTTTTGGGCGTTTTTTTCCTCCACTGGAACGCTCTGCTTGTTAGAGCTTCTCAGCTGGGACAATCTTTACTTCTAGCCCCCAGGATCTATTTGGAGCCCATGCAAGCCCCCAGCAATTTTAGAACTGGACCCGCTGGCTCCTGCTCCTTTATTAATCAGCAATTTCCACCACGTTTTCCTCACCACCAACTTTCACTCATAGCACTTCCAAAAATTTTGCACAATGTTGAACAGTTTTACAGCAATAAAACACAGCTCTTAACTAATCTATTATCCCTCTATGTCTGAAAATGTGAGCAAAATTGGAAAGTGGAACTCACCCGCATTTTTCAGCTCAACTTGCAAATGTGCTAGAGAAGAAATTATTTTCTCCTCTAACACTCTAGTCAAAAAGCATCAATTGGCAAGTTACGCTCATTTACATACATTTTCTATTAAACTTTTCTATCATAAAAAATTGCCTTTATGATCCAGACACATAATTTATTATGCAATGCACCACCACCATCATCACAGTGAATTGCATTTTACGTGTTTATACTAACAGGGAAGGTGATCAGCTTTAGCCTTCTTTTCATTATATGCATCATTCATCCTCCACCACCAAGATCTCTGGATTCTGTAGCATATCCATCATTATCTAACTGCCAACTGTTTTCAGAGGTTCCACTGCTTTAAGCTCATTATTTCTTCAGATTGGTGAATCTACAGAGAATCTTTCCACAACATACAGCAGTCAGCATGGCACATGTGTACAGATGAATGGTAGGGGTTTGTCCTTCACAGTCTCTTTGTACCTAGTTTTGCCCCAGAACTGCAGCATGTAATGAGCAGCAAATGCATACTCATATGTCTAAAAATAATAAAAAGTTAGATGGCATTAAAAATAATAACCAAATAGTGGCGTCTTTGTGTGGATGGGCTGTTGTGAATAAATCTAGCTAACAGATTGCTCAGTAGTTTGGGATTAGTGTCTCCTTATAATGCAGACTAAAGCACATAGACAAAGAGCTGTGCTAAGATAAGGAATTTCTTTCCTGTCCCCATTTACCTTGCTGCATTTAATTTAATCAATAGCTGAATGGGGAAGAGGAGGAGAATTGGACGGTTCAAGAGACTGATAATGGGATATCGAACCTTTCATCTCTATATCATTGATTCAACATAGGAATTGACACACTGGATCAGAGCGGTGGTCCATCTCCTCAGATATTCTCTCTGACAGTGGCCTGTACAAGATGTGTTTCAGGGAGAGGCGTCAGAAACTCAGTAGTAAGCATTTATGAAATAATGTGTCCATAGGAAAGGTTTCTTCTTAACTCTCTCATTTACAATTTGGCTAATGTTCACATTTGGGGTAGTCTATGACTCTTCAAAAATTCTTTTAAATCCTGTGGACTGCACCACAGACGATATGTTTATTTAAATACATATCTAAATGAAGTCTGCGTTCAGCTGAAGTCTTGACCACCAAGGTACAATGAGTTCCAGAAGAGAAACACGTATTGCAAAAATGACTAACTTCATTGCACTTATTCTTCACTTGTTGCCTTTCCAAATAACCTCTCCTGTATACAGTGTAGCCATTAGCACTAGTGACCCATCTAAGCCATCTTCTCTCTCATCAAAATAATTTTAAACTTTTCAATCTGTCTCGAAATGAAGGGCTTTTCATGCTTCTAATTATTTACATTGCCCATCTCTATACTTCATCTATTTCTGGTACATTTTCTTTGATACAGGATAACCACAACTGAATATAGTACTTTGGGTCAGGGCATACAACTGATTTATTTAATGACATTATAAGATTTTTGGCATCATTTCTCTCCCAGTCCTTTTGCATCCTCACAGTTTGTTTGCTTTTTTGACCCTTGCTCCATACAGAGCAGAGACTTTCATTGAACCATCCAGTATAAGGCACAGGTCTACTCTTGAGTGACAACAGCAATGTATTTGGGTAGCTCAAATTATTCCTTCTTATGTTACATTTGTCAACACTGAATCATTATTCTGACCACTCAGCTAAATTCGTAAATTTTACTGGTTTCCTTACTGCTTTTTTATCTTGAATTTTTTGAAATATTTGAGTTTTCTTTACGGTCATTTTTACTTACAAGTATCATATGCATTGTACTCTACTGAAATACAGGAAAAATAAAGCACTTTCTAGACCTACTATGAAGCCTGGAAATCCACTCACGTGTATATACATACGTTAACTCTCTCTAGGTTCATGATGTTTTTTCTTTTCATTGTTCTTTACTTAAACAGTTTCTAGCCCCTTCTTGTGTCCTTCTCATGTGGCTATTTCCTGGTCAGAAATTCAGTTAAAATAGGTTGTTTGGTTGGTATAACACATTACGGTAGATCAGCAAAAAATGGGCTTCCTTATGTGACTGTGTCACTTTCTATCACGCTGTTATGTCACTATTATATAACACTAAAATCATGGTCGTCGTAGTCTAGTCCTAATTTTAGTTTAGAAAGAGACATACTGAGTTGACGTTTCTAGGAACATTCCTAAAGCCATAAAAATCAGCCTCAACATTTGCTATTTTATTGAGAATGGCTGCATTTAATGGGACTTCACATATTCTCGAGAATATCTCAAACACTTTTTTCTTAAATAGTTCTCCAAGTCTCCGGTGTCCCATCCACTCCAGTATCCTGAGGAAAAAAAGAAAAAGAAAAAAAAAAAGTCGAAGGCGGTTGTCCTTGCTGGCCTACGTGAAATAAGCTAATAGTCTCAATTCAGGGCTTAACACAAAACACAAACCAAAACCCAAAGAGATGACCTTGTTGGTAGCCTTAGCAAAGACATTACATACATACAGTATGAACAAGATAAAAAACCCTTTCACTATGGGGAAGGTTGTGGTCTGTTGATATTAGAATTAAGGAGTTTTGGCATCGTACTGAACAAAATCTTTCAGCTTTTTTCTTCCTAGTTCTTTCCCGTGTGAGGAAGCAGAAGTGCTGAGTCCATCAGGCTTTTAAATATTCTTAACAAGAAGCATAATGGTATGACACTAAGTATGTTAACTAGGCTGCAGGTGGAGAGCTATTCAGTGTCACTCTGCGTCTAAGACCAGCTAAAATGCTTTGTGCTTGTTTCTTTTGTAAAACAAAACTCTCTAATCCAGCACCTACCGTGAACGTGCAGTTCTGGCTCTGTGGACCTGAAGGCCACCTAGAGACAGCGGCTTCAGATATGCACAAGTCCCCACCTTCGTTCTCTTCTACAGATTTCTCTGGGCTGACTAGTTCAGAGCAAAACCGTCAGCTGGAAGAAAAAAGGCAGCTTAGTTACGTTCAAGATTTGCATCACTTCAAAGGTGTTGAGGATCAAGGAGGCCTCTACCTACACCCTGCACCCAGCAGAGGGGAGATGAAGGGACTAACAACCTGGGACGCTCCACGAGAGCGTGTCCCCCCTCTCTTGGCACCAGCCAGGCATTCTCACTGCACACAGGCACTGGGCACCTCAAGGAGCTGTGGGCATGAGGCATTTCTGCTTTGCCTCTCTACACGCATCCCTCACAGGCACAGTCGGCTGAACGGAAGGTTTAGGCCATAGCAAGGGAAATGTACATCGTTCTCAACATTACTCAGGCCAGCAGTGTTTTGGGGTTAATTTGTAAAAAAATATTACCTGAAAACCTAAGACTGAATTTCAAATGTGACAGTGATTTTAAGGCTTGGTTTAATAAACCTAATTTATGATGTGAGATAGCAGAGCTCTGCAATCGACTGTGTGGCTTCATGCCTGAAAGTTAGTAATTCATGTGAATAATGCCGCTAAAAGAAAACATGTTATGTGATCTGTCCATAGCAATCAGACATGGTGCCTAGGCAGCAGCTATCTTCACTGCTTTTGCTAAAACGCAGAATAGCCGAGAGGACTAGTTATCTCAGCTGTAAATATCTGAGTTACAGGAGCACAGCTGGAACGTCACGGCTCCCTACCCCTGCACAGCCTTTCCTATAGCTATAGCAGCATGCCACCGTTGAGGGCTAAAGATGAAGAAGTTTTGTAACTTGCTGCTGTCATGCTTACAATAAAGTGTACTCTCATCTTTAGCATTTCTGAGTCTTTTTGGTGTCTATGTTTAAAGCATAAATGTAGCATTCCTGGATGCCACCCTCAGTAGATAAAAGCATACAACGTTTTCATAAACAGGATAAAGCGCTGCAATTACACAGAAAGCACTGACAGTGGTAGATCCAAGGCCGGGTGGATGTGAGTGCACCCTTTGACTGCTGGGCACACCAGAAAATACTTAATTCCAATTGATTAAAGTAGAAGATGGGAAGAAAAAAAACGAGTTCTTTAAGCGAATAGCAGCGGAGCTTTCTCATGCATTAGGGCAGAAAATGACGCTCTGTGGGAGTCAGAAAGTAATTTTTCTCCTCACATAAGATGTTGCACAACTGGCCAAACACAATTATGAATGATTTACCTACAATGCGTAAGGTACTGCTTTGAAGTCACATGCACTGGTCATCTCTTCTGCAGTAGCAGCTTCTCTGTCTCCTGCCTCCATATCTTACATGTATGTGGATAAAAGGTAGTTAACCCTTTTGGAAGAATATCTAAAAGACAGCATTAAAAACATTTTGAAACATGCCCTGATATTCTAGTTGGGCTAGGATGCTGGGATGAATGCACCAAGTCTTTAGGAAGAGGTATGAATACTTTGCTTGCATTTCAGCCTCAGCAAACATTGCCAGTCACAGCTATAAAGGGACGGAGAGGGTGAGCTGCTACAACGTTGACTATTCATAAAAGAAAATAGTTTAAAAATGAAGCAAAAAAAAGACTCAACTTACGTTTGTACTCCTTCTCCCAAGGGAATGCATAGTAGCTGTATTTCACAATGTACAACTCATCCAATTGGTTGCCTGCAGTAGGAAATATGAAAATAGATAAGGACATGTAAACAGAAAAGGAGAGGTTTGGTGGGGAGGGTGTCCAGTAAATGTCTGGTTTTCTAGTATTTTATCAAGGATATTTGTAAATGGAGAGGGAAGAGTCAGAGGCTGTGCATATTTCAGGAAGCTCTCCCGAAGCTGAATAATGGCAACGGCTGCATCACGGCACCATCTAAAAAGCACGCTGAAAAAGCTACGAAGGCTTTCCTACAAAATCTTGTAAAACTTTTGCTGAAGAAATCACCTTACCCCAACCCGTGGAGGTTCTGCCAATAGCCTCTTCATTATAAACATAGGCAAGTACACGCCTGTCAAACTCACAGTCAGGGCTGTCTGCAACGCGCCGTACTTGGAGGAAGGAGTCCCTGCAGCACAGGGGGTTTGATGAGAAACTCAGCAGCATGCTGGACCTCGTGGACAGAGGCTGCTGGCGTGCCTGCCCCATGGTACAGCTGGACAGATGGAGTAGCTGAGCTGGGGATGGCAGCAGGAGCGGGGATGCTACAGGGAAGGTGGCTTCTTAATAACACTTCTGCTTCAAGCAACTTCTTGTCAGCAGTCAAAGTTTCGGGTTCAGGGAGCTGTGGCCTCCTGGAAACTGCTGCAGGACTGACGTAACCGTTAGTTTATTTGGCAAGCTCTAATAAATGGATGAGATATTATGAGGGATGCTGGCTCTCTGCATGCGCAGCAGAATGACTGGCTTAATGGATTTTCACTAATTTTCACTAATTTCCCATTGCTTCAGCATGATATAATGATTCTGGAGAAATCTAGCAGATTCAGCTTCCTATTTCAGCTTTCCTATTTTCCTAGATAATCAGCTTCCTGCTTCTCAACTTAAAAGCCTCATGTTTCTGATGTGTTAATAGTCTTCATAACAAATGCTTGCTAATATTCAAACAACTGAATAAATCGTAGTAATTTCTCCCTATTTCATTCATAGCTGGGCATGAAAAAATGAATTGGACATTCTGAAGCCTAAACTGCACAGAAGACAAGGACTTTTTGGCACATTCAGTGACAGTAAATCTTTGTCTTATCCTTCCAGGTGGGAAAGTATTTGTGGCTCTTTTTCATGCTTTTAATCAAACTGCAGACCTCTCAGCTGACAGCCAGTCCTCCTTTCATGAGCCTTTTTCAAGAGAGGTATGGCTTAAAGATGATATAACCTCTTAATAACCTTAATCAGGTTATTTTATATTATGTTTTAATTCATTATAATCCCAATAAGTCTGTGGAAATCTAGAATTAAAGTTTGTTTCTTTAATGACTTATCTTTAAAACATTAGCTACACATGGCATTAAAATATTATTTACCAAGGAAGAAAAACATACATTGGTAAGACAAAACAATACCGTGTTGGATCTAAAGGTTTTATTTAGGGAGAACAAAACAAAATCCATAAGGAGCTGCCCTTTATCCCCAGTCTGAGCCCAGAAGGTAATACTGATTTGTCACTAACTCTTCAAGTTACTATTTTATATCTGTTCCAACAGCATCTTTTGGCAGCATTTAAGATGTCCTGCTGCGTACAATTCATCAGTATGCTGCTTGGGCAAGTAAATCATACTACAGCTTCCAGTATGTGCATCATAGTTGCAGTGTTCTGTATTAAACCACTGGTCAATGAGGTTGCAATGCAAGTGCAGGGGGCTGTTCTTCCATATGCTTTAGGTCAAATGTATGCTATAGGAGCCCAGAAGAAAAAAAGCTCCTTCCCACCCTGCCACCAAAAAAAAAAAATCCCCCAAAAAAGGGTCTCAAACAGTGCACAAAAGCAAAAGTTAATTTTTGTGTATCTTAAATATCTGCCACACTCTATTTCACTTGGTCTTCCACTGAAGAAAAAAAAACTATGGTAAAAAATACAAAGACTACCTTTTGTTGCTTGGTGGGAAGGAGCCTCAGCTCTGGTGTCCTACGATGACCAAGCAATGGGAGTTTTTGGTCCCCAGCATAACTTGTGGCCCAAAGATGAGGAAGCAGATCTTTGCAATGCAAAAAACATACATAGCTGGTTGCTGACCTCTTCGCTGGCACCTCATACTGATTAGTTCATGAACATCAGTCACAACTAAAAATAAGGGCACAGATGTAAAAGAAACTTTGAGTGAGGTTTTTAAGGTATGCCTTATCAGGTAGCACAAGCTGCTATACTCAGGAAATATTTTATGCTCAGGATTTACTTTATTGTAAGATTATTGACACTTTATTTTTAGAGGATGCTTTTGTGAGATTTTATGAGTTACTAGTCTACAGAGCCAAAATAACAATGCTACGTGTGCTTGTGTTGGGCATTGTAGCCACAACAGCACACCAAGTAAGCAGGTGAATCTCAAGCCTCAAGAAATTCAGTGTGCCATGTTTTTACATTCCAGACACCCTTTACCAGTCCCATATGATTCAGACATAGTCCAAACATTCAACAACTTCCCCAGTTAAGCCCAAAATTCAGAAGGCATCACACTTCAAGAGTCAAAGGGCCAAAAATATGGAAGAGGAAAGTGAAAGGAAGAAGCAAGGAGTAAGAGAAAGGCGGGATGATTTTATACCTAAGTTCTATACATTTAGAGAAAAAAAAAAGTACATTTAAAACTATATTTGTGCCACTGTCCTCTGAAGTATTGGCTATTGTCAGAGACAGGAAATTGAGCCAGATGAACCCTAATCTAATATGGTTTCTCCTGTAATCCTATTTCCATGGAGATCTGTTATTTTACTGAAGGCAGCAGAACTAACAGATTCTGTTATTTGATAATTGTGAATCTGTTTTTGAGGATCTAACTGCAATAAATTGTCTACTTTCACTTCCTCAGATAACAGGCCAAATTCTGCCTACGGGTCTTCTGAGTCAATGTGAGACACAAATGTGCCATTAGGGCAGACCTGCAGGCTCGTGGCTGCGTACTCCTTAGAAGTTAGTCTGTTTTATGCATTTCTCTTTATCCAGCTGGAAATGAGTTAATATAATTTTGAGGAATCTTAACTTTTAAACTCAGGATAGCCTATGCTTAAAACAACTGGTGTTTTTAAACCAGTAATTGTAGTTGTTTTTCTGAATTCAAACTGTTTCCAAAGACACGATATAGATCAACTGAAAGGACAGAGTTGGGGGAAAAAAAAAATAATTAAAAACAGAAACAAAAAAACCCACACCAAACTGAAAAACTTTGTAGGCATTTACGTGCAACATCATTATCTACTGTTGCTACAAACAAAAAATGTGAGTTTGCATGGTCAGCATCCCTTTAACTCTGCACTGCTCAGGTTTCAAAAAGCAGGCTTCTGCTGCTTCTGCCCGGTCACGTACACTAAAGCGGGCACCTCTAATAAAAGACACGCTTGGCCATGTATGAGCATGGTAAAACGCTGAGAGCTGCCACACAGGCAGGTGAGCATCACAGCCGCTCTGGAGAAAATGGAGCTCTGCTGCGTCACTCTGCTCTGGGTCTTAAAGCTTGGTGGATGCAGTTTTCATGTGCTCATGTTTTCTCACTGAGGCTGCTATGAGGCAGTTAAAAAAATAATGAATATTGTTAAACATGTATTAGTAACTTGTTGTTAAGCAATAAGAGCTAATGGGAGGACGTTTCTGAGCAGTTAATGATTGGCCAGAGGAGATGACTGGGGTCCTTAACACAGTCAGTCATTAAATGTGAAGCAATACCCTTGCTTTTACCCGCTATTGCTATTTGCATCCCCCCCCACCCCCCGCCCTCTGTTTACATCTCCAGTCCATTGATGTGAATTTCATTTTCTTTTCTTGGGTACCTACCTATTCCCAGCCCTTAGTAATTGGCACAGAAAAATCTCCATTCACAATAGTCTGTGAGGTTTCCAATAAATTATGCTTGGATTGCTGATTAAATGAAGATTATTATTAAATACTAAAATGAAGACTTTCTCCACATTTTAGCTATCACTAAAAACTACTCAGATCGGTGTAATCCATTTATCGGTTTATGGTGGAAAAGTCCTACAGGGAGTGTCACAATTCCCCATGCTGTCCCTGAGTGCATTTTGCATTAGGACCTGTGATTTAGCTGAAAGATATATAAAAATCACACACAGTCAGACAGATCCCTCCTGGCTACACATCTGAGAAGGCTCAGGAGCACAAGGTCGGCACACAGCAACTTATGCTCACAAAATGAGCCCAGAACCACCTGTTTCAGATGTTAGTATGCAAAGATTTTCAAGGTCTGGAGCTTTTGACCAAACCACACCATCCCTGGGGGATCTGTTCTCTCTCTCCCTTCCCCTCCCTCCTTTCCTCCTTCTACCAACCGTGCACACAAAAGCAATGAAAGTTAAAGGACAGCAAACTACTTCATTGAAGTATGTTTTAAGTAAAGTAGCTGTTTATTTTATCCAAGGAGTTTGATCCTGAAGTGGTTCAGCCATGCAAAGAAGTCTTTTGAGACCAGAGTAATCTCTGGTGTTACTATGGTCTGTCTTGTCACTAATAGTTCCCCGCTTTGAGTGATACCTTTTTCTTTTCTTTTTTTAATCCAGTTTTTCTGAGCACTGCAGCTTAGTAACTTGAAGACAGTCACAGCGCATTTTCTTAATTACACTGACTCTGTTTGCATAAAGAAAAGGTTTATTTGTATTTCATGCAAACTCCACAGCTTATTACTGATTTTTATACCTATAAAAATGGTCATTTTAAATAATGAGAACGCTGCTCTTACTTTCTTATTAGGTCCTTTGCTATGCATTTGTAACTATGACCTAGAACTATACTGGAACATCTGCAAACAGATAAATCAGTATGTTAGTTATGGATGTGTTTATTCTTTTTCGAAAACCACAAGCCATTCTTATTTTTAAAGTCCACCCCTTTTTAAATCAAGCTCAAAAGAAAGGTTTGTTGGTAGACTGTAATTGGCCAAAACTGGCTAAAGAGACCAGAGGAAGCAAATAATCATATTCCACAGGATCAAAATTTCTTAAGAATGTAAATAAAACATGTGAACACACAAAGTTTGGAAAAGAGCAATCCAGTGTTTAATTTCCTAATTGAAATTGAAATATTTCCTGAATTCTTGCAGGCTCAATGTGGAAGATGTGGGGTTTTTTGCAAGACATTTTGGCTGAGCTTCAACCACAGGCTTTGGGAGAGCTGCTTACAGCGCATGAGACCAATCTCAATATGCTTCAGGTGTTACACTGCCTGGGATCTTTCTTGCATAAACTCATTAATGAGGCACTACATGAAGACACAAAACAAAACAAACCCCCTCGATATTGACCAAGAAAAGCAAAATTAATCAGACTTTAAAATTAAGTAGACTATACAAACACCTTAGGTGAAGAGCTAAGTGGCAGAAGCTCTTGGCTTCCAAGGACAAAAGCCATAAAGAGAGAAAAATGCTGTTTCCTTAGACAATCAAAGCACTGGGAGGAGATACAGTGTTCAACTACTGATGCCTGTCACTTTTCTTTTTCTTTACTTTAGAGTGATAGTGATTACTAATGAAGAAATCACTGAATTGTACAGCTTTCTGTGGTTTTAAGTGTTCCATAAAAAAAACATAATGAATATTTTGTTATTCAAAAAGATTTAATGAATGTTTTGACTAAAGGCCTGTATTCCTGTCATTAACTATTGTCATTACTGCTGTAGGAGGATCGTGACTTTTCCCCCAGTTGGACAACAATCCAACACAAGAAGGAGAAGATGAAGTTAATGAAGTCTTATAGCAGAGCCTTTCAGTCCCTTTTGGAGGGGAGCGATTTGTAGACCAGGAAGAGCTAGGACAAGGGAGAAGGATAAGACCGTTTTAGGACATCTAAATACTCCTGCAGAGTAATTTGGCTCAGATATTGCCAAAGGCTCCATCAGGTTATTGGAACAGTTACTAGCTAAAAAAATTCAAAAAGTAAATTTCTTTGATCATAACCACATGAAGAAACTGGGGTGATAGCATATGCAGCTTTGGGAATGCGATGGTGCGTCTTTCACTCATGGGGACAACCAGCACTCTCCCACTTGTGAGCCCTCAATGTCAAGTGACCGTCACGTCAGTAACTTCACTCTCCCTGCTTTCATTTTGTGACTGAGTATCTCTGTTTCAGTCATGTCTGTAAGGCACAGGAAGAGTCAGGACTTCCTTGCAGTAGGTGCTTTTCAGAGAGATTGCTCCCCGCTGCCTCAGTGAAAGGAGCTTACGTGTGGGATGAGTGGGTCCACCTCCAACTCACGGCCTCTGTCCTTCCGCTGACCCCTGGCTCTGCCTCTCCTTCTTCCCTATTCTGTTCTCGACCTCTTTTCACAATTGCCCATCTTCCTCTGCGGATGGTCTCTCTGCTGTTCTCTCACCTAATATGGATTTTGATTTGTCACAGGGAAAAGCAAAAAAAAAAGACCCAAAGAAAGAAGGTTGACTGTGAACTCTACATTTATGCTTCCCGAACAGAAACTCTGCCTGCATGAAAATCAAATAGGGAAGGGAATAAAACATGGCGATTTTGAGACCAGATTTTCCCTGATTCCCTGAGAAGCCCAGAAGTCAGGAAGTCACTGTCAGCTCCCTGTTTCTGTGTTTCAGCCTTATTTTCAGCACAGGTTAGAGCTTTATGCCACCACTCTCGGCTCTTATTCTGCCTTTCCTGGAGTGGGAAGCATATGGGAATGCATGACAGATTCTGCAGTCCTGAGGTGGTGAATACTATTACAATGTCGAGCAGCCCTGAAAGTGCTCCAGCTTCTTCCTAAGGACGGCCCCAAACCTCCTTACGATCTGCCCGGGCTGTTCTCAGCAAAGCTCTGCAAGACCCCAGGTTTTCTCCCAGGAGATTCGCGGGGTGTTATAAAAGGGCAGTGCTCTGTGTGGCTAAGCAGTGTCAAAGCGAGACCATCCGATGACAAACACAACGTGAGCTGAAGTCGGAGGCAGCAGCAGTCCCCCGCTTAAACTGTGACGGTGCTTCTGTATCGCTACGGATACATTATCTTATTTACAGAATTACAAACTAACGATAGGGTATGAAAAGGCAAAACACTGCGCTAACCTGGCGTTTCTCAGTTTCCTCCTTTGGTACATTTGTCTCATAATTAAGGGATAGTTTTTGTCTGTGAATAATAAACACTTGGAGCTTGAATTAATTCAAATATTTCTCTCCTATCTCACTTGGTAAAATAATAGAGATATTCCAGGCTATCTCCTATTGCCCATTAATGTTGTGTATATAAATAAGCCAGGTTATCTTTTCCTTGTGAGAAATGTTTTATCTAACAGGCTCTTGTCTAGTGGTTCAGTACTCTACCACTCTAAATTAGGACACTTTATCTTAAGGCTTCATAATCTTACGAGACTATAATTGGAAAGTTTATAAAAAAAATCCTGCTTTGTAAGCTTGGCAGCTGAGATAGAAAGAGGGAATGAGAAGGGCTACAGCAGAATTACACCATCACTGCTAGCCTGACTCCGCTTGACAGAGCCGTTTAATATTTTGACAAGACAAAATATAAAGCAGCATTTTATTCTGTAGAGACTTCACTAGACACAAGCATGGAAGTGCTTGTGATCAATAAAGTTTGCGGTGGAGAGTGATTTATTTACAGCAGGGTATTATGTAGAGAAAGAGCTGTGATATTTCCACAGGCTTTGACGGCATAATGGGCCCCTCTCAATCCTTACATGGAAGGGTTAGATTGTCATGGTTGCTCAGGCAGTATTCAAAACGTTATCTGATCAGCCTTAAAGACTTCAGAACGAGACAGATGATTAGTTACCCTAAACGATCCTCATCATGCAGAAATTGATGATTTAATATAGTCAATGACAGACGATTCCATTTGTACTAGATAAAGTGTCTGCGGTTTGTATCAATCATAATAGAGTTATTATTGAGCATAAAAGAAAAGCATGTTTAATATCATTAATTCCAGATATGTCGCTTTCCACATCTGGCATTCATCCATAGAGCAGAACCACTCCAGGCTATCATTCCTGCCTGTGTGCTGGTGACTCCAGTGTTTTTTGTAATTTCAAAATGTTTTTCAGCACCTCCAGCTAGGTGCAATAACAGTTTACAGATTACCTATGTCATCACATTTTGACAAACTTCTCAATCTGATGTGACCTTCATCTTTAGCCATCTGCTTGCCTTTGTTTCTGCCTTTTTTTTTTTTTTTGATAAACCTCTGCAGCTTAAAGCTGTAGTGGTTTGTTCCATATTCTTCTAGGTCAACATTTCACCTGTGTAAATCCAGAAACACAGACTGAAATGTACAGACAGTAACCTGGGTTCAAGTCTCAAGGTAGCTGACACCGGGCAAACCTCCTGGGTAGGTGTTTTCATCATTTACCTAAAATGCTTTTTAATTGTTAACAGTTATCAACAATACCCACATAAAAATCAGTATTCAGAAAATACCCTGTGTAAAACCAGTCCTTCTGCTGGGCCTGTCTTTTTTTAATTTCCCAAAAATGTGGGGCAGAGCCTGGATGTTTCCATAACCGAATCGTAAATACCAGTAAGAGACTGAGCAGAAGCCATACTGAAAACGCTGCTCACACCATTGCACATGAAATTGGGTAATTTGGCCATGGAACCCCAACACTCACCAGAGAATCCAAACACACATGCCACTCGTCTCCAGGAGGTAGACTAAATTCCCAGAAAAGTACTGCATCTACGTATAGATAATTTTTCTCCCTATTTTCCTGAATCCCAGCTAAAAGTTCAAATGAGGAATGAGTTACCTATGGGATTTTGTTCCTTTACTCGTTCAGATGGACGATTGCATGGTTTTAAGTGATAAATGCTCAAAAAAAAAGAAAATTAAAGGGTTATAAAAGAGTGCGAGCAAGCTTGTTTTTAAACACCGAGTCCAAGATTTCTTGTTATATTGTTCAAATCAGAAAATTGGCGAGGCATTCTTTTGCATGCAGTCATAGGGGCCTCCTCGCCTTTTTTTCTCCTGCTTGCCACGGGTGTTTTATACCAGTGGGGAGAACAGTCCAAATGAGTTGGCTGCCTGCCAGTTCAAACAGCAGGAAGTTTACTGATGCTGGAAGCCTTATTTATTTTGTGTTTTATTTTGGAAGGAGGAGTAAAGAAGGCTAATAACATTTCAGGGGCAAAGAGTGAGTTGTTGTCCTGCACTTCAGGCTCTGCTATCAACCAAGCATTGCAACATCTCCTATGCTGCAGAGTTCAATTTAAAGATCAAATCCGCTATTACCTCCTCCTTTCCTCCTGTCACTCCTCCAATGGAAAGGACAAGAAAACTAAATCATCTGAGTAACTACTACTGTATATACAAGTATTGTAACAACGGGGAGGGAAGGAAATGGTAACTACTGAGTAGATCCCAGTCAATTCTATACAAAACAAGCGGCGAAAGTTAGGCACAGCCCTGAACTGACCTCAAGGCCCAGATAAAGCAATTATCATGGTCATTTAATAATAGGAAAGATCCTGACCTTCCTACTTGATTTTTATTCAGTCTGTACCTAATGGTATGTTTCCTTCAGTAGCAAAGCCATTTTTTCTGGCAGGGAAGAGCTTGCCACTGCTAACCCTCAGATGCTCGGTCCTCTCCCTTCAGGTGCTGCCCGTTTTATTTCTGCAGATTATAGCCCATGAAACCAGACTGGAGAAAGGGCCCAGTGACACCACCAAACTACTCAGCCCTTCTGCCTGGCTCATTTCGATGACCTGGTTTGTAGAGCAGCCCCTCAAACCATTCCTTCAGAGCAGCCAAGGGAGCAATGAGCTGCCCTTAGGGGGTGAGAATAAGTAGCCAAGGGAAGTCGGGAATGTCCTACCAAGACGTTGCTGGCAGAGGACATGATCCAGCAGTTTCATCATCAGCAACACCACATCTCGGGGACTTCAGGCAAAGACATCCAGCCTCAGTTGAGATTGTTTTAATGTCTAGAGAAGTCATCCCTGGGAAACTGTCATTAGTAGCTGACCTTAATGTGATTCACCCTCGTGCCTCCAATTTCTACATTTAGGTGAAATGGGCCCATTTTTGGTTAACCACTTAAAAAAAAAAGTAAGAGATATCAAGGATGATACAAGGAGCAATCATTACCTTATTTTGGTAACTACTTTTCACATTAAAAACACTTTCATTGTGAAAGTAAGATGAAAAGAAAAGTATTCAATACAGGAAGCTATAAATATAAAATATAGATGCTGAATATAGCATATGGCTTAAAGTAGTAGTGATCAATCATCACAATAACTCAAGTTCACTAGACAGCTGAAATGGTCAGAGCGGAGTAACAGGTGACTGCTTCCTTGGTGTCATTAAAGCTTTTAATATAGTTGTTTCTTTCTGCATGTAAGTATGTGTAGATGTGCATTTGTGCGTAAGCGTGTGTATAAAAGGGTAAATGAGAGGAACTGCTGCCAGTAGAGTTAAAAAATAATGGAGAACAGCTTTTCAGTTCTTCAGGCTAGCCGTGAGAGAAGAGAAAAACCTCCTTTCCTCTAAATGTGCTTACAGGAAATTACCATCATCTCAGAGGACACCTACCTTTGGGCTGGGGTAAGAAGTCTGGTTCAACAGGTATCAGATGATGTTAGTGTGCTCTCACGTATTCTCCAAGAATCATCTCATGGCAAACTTATCCAGCATCTTCTGAAGGAAAAAAAAATGAAATGTCCCAAATCCTGAAAGGAAAAGAATATTCAAATTATTCTTCAGCATATTAAAACTTTCTGTTAAAGCAAATGGCTATTGGCAAAAGAAAAAAACTGAACTCTGAAAAGAAGATTTAGGAAGAGAGGCAAGAATAAGATACATTGGATCACAGCAGTGAACATACAGGTAGAGACTTTTAAAGAAGGGTGAATTACTATCTGAATAAGATTTCTAGTCTTGGAAATTAAAAGGTTCAGAAAAAGCTCTTGAAATCAAAAATATTAGAGGGTACTGGCAGTACCATATAAAATGCAGAAGGTGAAATTGTCTGTATTGTTAGGAGATAAAAAAGAGTAATGACTGCTTTAAGTGGGCAAGGTGTAGAAAAGGAGCTATAATATAAACTGAAGAGCGGGCCAAGAGGAGGTACAGGCACTGGTCTCTCTGTCCTTTGGTGTGTATATCTGGTATACTCCACTCTCAGCTGGCCCTGTCCTGGCCACAGGGGGTGCAGGTCTTTGTCACTGGAGGGGGCACAGAGATCCAGTCTCCACCATTGGTTCCTACTCAGACCGTAATAGCAGCTGTGTGGGCACTACGTACCTCTGTTTGCAGTCACAACTGGTCCCCAGGACCCAGGTGATCACCAGCAACCTTATATTTCCACTTGCTTTCCTGTCCCCTCAGTTTGCCTGATGCTTTATATCCCCTGACCCTCTAAAAGAGTCGTCTTCTGCATCCCTCTCATTCTTCTCTTGAACACTAGATTTCTATATCCCCTTGGTATTTCCAAGTTCCCCCCTGAGTTTTACACCCAACTCCCTAAATGCAGAAGAGCAGCTACCTTCCTGGGGACTGCCTTGCTTCGGGCTTGCTGAAACAGCGGGGAATGGCAGGCAGTTTCATTTCTGCATGGGGGTCCTGGTGGGATTGACGCTTGTCTTCAATGACTACAGTTCAATATTAGCCCTATTACAAGGTGTGCAGCATGGCTGCCTTGCTGTATACTGGAAAATTCATCCAGTGGCAACTAAAAGTAATTAGAAACTTAAAATAAGGGAGGATAATAATAATCATCATCATCATCATCATCAGAATAAGGATAAGAATAAGAATTGTTATGTAATACTGGTGGTGACTGAGGAACATTAAGGACACCTTGGGAAGGTGCTGGTGAGAAAAAAGCACGTGACAGCTTTACCCTCCGATCAGTACCAGCATGAGAGTTTCTCCTGTAGGCATCCAGGTGAGCTGTGCAGCCCCACGCCCTGGTAAAGCTGGATTCCTTAGCCTGTCAGAGCCTAGACTTCCTCTTACCCCATTTTGCAAAAAAAAAAAATCTATTTTCTCACTAATTTTGAAAGCCAGCTGTGATTTACATCTGCTTCTCCAACACCAGTATTTTCCCATGAGAAACAATCTCTTTTCAGGTTCAGGCCTGCCTCCAAAATCTCAAGATGTTTGGTTAAAGTGGCATTTCAGCCACTTTCCTTCAGCAAAAGTGACACTGAACACAACTGCAGGGGAACCGAGAGGGCCATATGTAGACAGGCAAGAAAATCAGACTCAAGAGCCAGTCTTGTGTGGAGCCACTTAAAGTCAAGACATATATTTTATATCTCACCTTTCAAGCAAATACATGTCTTTTGTGTCCACCTTTTAGGGTCACATGGAAAAGCGAAACCTTGGAGACAGGAAAGAAAGAGAAAACAGATTATTACAGACCTCACTGCTGTCCTGAGCAATTCTTCCTTTTTTCCATGAATTAGCTGCTTGTGCAAGAATTCAGTTCAAGTCTTAAAACATAGTGAATTACTATTCTAATTTACCAGTGTCAGCTTTGTTTCAACCTACTGTTAATCACTTAGTTTTTTATGTTTTACAAAACTGAGACAGATATTTACAAAGGTATTGCAGGGGTACATCTTGCATACTTACACATATATATTTCAATAAATAAATAGTTATTGAAATTCATGTATAAGAAACTGTGCTTAAGTTCAAATCCATCTTATGGTACCCACCATCCAGCAATTTTATTTCTTCTTTTTTCTTTGTTTTTTTTTTTTTTTTTTATATACAGGTCATCCATTCAGTTAAAGTTCTGTCAAAATCATGCAGTTGATCTAATTCCTAGTAACAAAAGTAATTACTTTGAGTTCTAGTTTGCTATAACTATACTGCTATAGAGTTTGCATACTCTGAAATGTAAGGGTATGGCATTGCAGCTCCAGCAAGCACCAATTCGACTCTATGTGGCTACTCCAGAATTTTCCTGTGCCTTTCCATGTTATCACCACTTCATCTTATAAGAATTTTATGTTTGCACCCTTGCAGTTTAACATTATTTTCCCTTTTCTTGACTTGATGTTTGATGTCTCAGCATGACTGAAGGCAAATCCACCCGTGGTATCATGCAAGGCAGAGGTGCTCTTTCCCCCATCACTTGGCTTTGCACATCTTCCCTAAGCCCTGGGCTTTTCTCCTGCGGATTTCCCTATTAGCATTTCCCTGTTTGCGTCCTCTGGGAGGGTTTGGGCTGTACCTTTTCCACCATTGGATATCCTACTCTGCCCTTCCAATCGGCACATTTCTGACAGCTTTTTTTTGTGCTTTTAAGAGCTGAAAACATAGGATCATCCTCCTCTGGCTCCCTCTCACTGGCTGCTCGGTAATGAAGGAGTAGGCTCAGAAGGAGCATCACAATCTGCCGATGGATAGGGCAGAGATGAAAAGAAAACAAGGTGCATAAGATGGACCTGAATGACACTGTTGGTGATGACACACATTTTCTTGGCTGGCTCAAGTTTTCCTGATACCTTTGGAAAGGTGGAGTTGTACTGCAGTGAACTTCAGAAAATCTTTCTTGCTTGGTCTGACTGTCATTCCCAAAGTGTGGAATAACACCTATAGTTGAAAAAGCTTGCAGAGAAATCTGCTCATATTAAGAAAATGTAAACAAAGTTGATTAATTCAGAGTCTGAATACTCATCTCAGAGACACTCTTATGGGCAAATTATCTCTCTGAGAATACAGATACAATCCCTGGCATGTTCCAGTCTACTGGATCTTACTTACAGGGATCAGTTAAAGCAAATCCCATTAAAAGGGTTCATTTGTCTTTCCTGCACAGTCCCAGGCTCCTGTGCACCCCAGCTTCCTGGGTCCTGGCATGTGGGATGAGAGTTTGTTGCCACGTCTTTGGATGGGATTCTCACCAGCGTACTCTCCTAAAATCACAACCTAGAACTCAGACCTTGTATCCTAGGAAGCCCTTAAGCCAATATGATATGCACACATTCATGTTCATACAGAACAAATGCTCAATAAGAAAATATAGTGGCGTCCGATTTTTTGTTTTAGTCGTCCCTTCCTTTCATATGATTAGATCTTTTTCACATAAAAATGCACTACAATACATCTTAAAGTCAAGGCTGTGAAAAATCAAAACACCTTTGATCAAACTTGTTGGAAGTGAAACCAAAGAAAAAGAATCTTAACAACCCATATTATATAAACAGATCACAAAGTACAAATGAGTGTATTCGCTGCCATCCCACTTTGCAGGATGCACATGGGTACACCTACCGCACAGTAATATACGTTACTGAATAATAAATCACACTTTGATCCAAGTAACCCAAAGCATTTTACAAACACTAATTAAAACTTGAAATATCTCTCTGAGGCACTTAAATAACAATGTACATAATTTGTAGGTGGGAAAAGTGAGCCAAGGGAAGGTTAAATTAACTCACAGGATCAGAGGGGGAATCGGTGAAAAATCAGGAAGATGATACAAGTCTGTATCCCAGTCCTCTATACAAACTAAGGGAATCTTTCCTTCTTGGCTCTACAGAATATGAGTGTTATTGTAACTCTAAAAAACATTTTCCAGAAGACTATTTGTCAGAGTTCTTTTAATTACTATGAATTCTAAGTATTCGCTTTTAAACTCCTGAGTAGGCTCTATTGCATCACTGTTTCCCCGTATCTCAAGACTCATGATGGAAAAAGCAAGCCCTGCTGATAATAGAAACCACCCCTGGATCTGACTTAGTAACAACTGGATACAACCACGTGAGTTCTCCCGAGATGACCACTAATTGGTCCTTCATGGCAGGTTCTGCTGCCTCCAGGAATTTGCATTGCATCACACAGAAACAGAAAAACTGTGAAATAATTACAGAACAGCTAAGGGGCGAGAGTGTTGCCACAAGCAACGCTCTCGCCTCTCCTCCTGGGCTGCGCCGTGGCCTCCTTAGGTGGCAGCAGGGCCGGCAGGGGTGACTGCCCCACCAGCAGAGACCCCCAGCCCCCTCCCCGGCACAGTGGCACCACTGATGAGCTCACCCGTCCTCCCCCACCCCCCTTCTGGGGACTAACGTTTTGCCTAATTGTATCTATACTTGCTCCTGTGAAATGATCTGAATTGCAAAATAACCAAACTGAAGCCAAAAAATATTGCCATCCGTATTTTCTAGATTCCCCCACCCCCCCATTAACAGGGGCCGTTCCTCAGCACCAAGCGAGGAGGCAGCAGGAGGCAGATCTCTGCGTGTGGAGGGGTGGCCCCTGCCATAGACCGTTTTCCACTAGAATTGTTCATAAAATTTCCACAGCACTGGGGGCAGCTTTGTGACATTCCTGGGGTATTTAACATTATTGATCTTTTTTGACAAATGAGTAATGTAACACGTTCATTACCATTAATCATCCTTTTTCTAATTCAGGTAAACAAGGGGTAGTTTGGTTCATGCTCAGCTATTATCTATTTTCATAATTATTTTTACAAGGACCCTGTTTGATGAAATTCAAATATGTATTTATTTGGAAGGAAAATATTGGCGCACTTTTCATTTTAGCAAAGTATTCGATAAAGGATCAACTTTCCTAGCTGTGCTATTAAGAAAACAATAAACAAATACACTATTATGCCCTAGAACTACATTTTAAAACTGGGTCTGCTGGTTTTGGCTCTATTAGCATGGAAGTCAACAGTTAGCTTCACAACTACGCCGGGTGGAGAAGAATCACATTCCCATCCCCTCGCTTGCCTTTGGCAGCTGGGTTGTTATTAGATGTGATTAAAACCCCCATATGTTCCCATCACCCGAGCAATCAGCTCGTGGGCTGCCCGGTGCATACGCTGCTCCCAGAAGGTCCTGCTTTTCTCAGCAGGTGTTTGCTGTGGGTGTGAGCTGAGGGGACCACACGGAGACCGGCTGTGGCACCGGCTTCTGCCTTCCTTGCCACCGCGAAGGAACGTCGCAGTTCCCCCTCCCTTTCCCCAATTCACCAGCACCCTTTTTCCCAGGTGTGTCAACCACCCTGAAGGGGACAAAGGAGCATGAAAATTGCTGTTTTCCCAATATGTCCTTCCTATTCTGATATATTTCGATAACATTAAAAGTATCTCCTCATTATCTGCTCCAAATCTCTCTAGTTAGGATTGTCAAGAGTTCGTAATCGTACTTCTCACGCTGCTGTTAGCTGGCTCCTTAGGAAACCCTTCACCTGCTTGTGCTGGCTTTGCTGCCTTTGCACATCTCCTTTCAGTGGTGACTCCTGGCCTGCTCCCACTGGCTTTTAACGACAGGCTGAAGGATTTTGAGCCGGGTTAGTTCTTTTTCATGGTGACTGTAGGCAGGACTATTGCAAGCTGAAGCCCAGCGTTTCCAGCCCTACTGTTGCCCAGCTCTCCCAGGGGCTCTCGTGCCCCTCTGCCGACAGCTGCGGTGCTACAGCACGAGCAGTATCTGCCATGGCCCTGCCTTTCGAGTGTTTGCTGCAACTCTACTGTTAGAAAGAACAAAGGTGATATTGCTATTTTCCTGATTATTATTTTAGTGCTCTGATGCTGTTCTGCATGTACTGTACTGACAGGCTCATCACAGAGCAATTTAAATAGAGATGTAAAGCACATTTATTTCTCCTAATGAACACACCAATAACACTCTTGCAGTGATGACTCTGTTTCGCGAAACCAACAAACCCTGAAATAATATTGACAGGACCAATTGCTTGAAACTTGGTAGAAACAGTGTATATTGAAGATACAAGAAGTCACGCTAATAGGAATCCTGTAAGGCAAATGACTCCATGGAGGATAAAAGGTATGAAAAAAGCTCACTTGTGTTTTAAAAACACAGTTCCAAGAATTTATCATGTCATTGAGATTTTTAGGGAATAAAAAGGAACTATTACTGAAGTGTACCATTAGATAACTCAGAACCATCATTTCAATTTCAACAACAGCCTCGGTTTGCAATAATCACAATACGTAGTCCTAAGAATGTGTTTTTGTTAAAGGGTTCAGCAAAATTGTTACGCCTTTGAATGCAAAAAAAAAAAAAAATAAAAAAGGTGAAATTGACAACTCTGGTCTTCTTAGCCCTCTTGAGAACACATGAAAAGAGCGGTTGGTGGAAAGTGAATATTAAAATTCACGTAGTCATTACTAGCCATAAAATCTGTTCGGTTACCTACTTCTAGTGTAAAAACCTGATTATGGTGTAATCACCGATAAAAAATAAATCCACTGTTAAACACAAACTCAGTTAGCTAAGGTGTGTGTTAATAAATATATGCCATAATCTCACACCATTCTCCAGTAAAAAGAAGATTTTTAGGGCACGTGAAGAAGCTCTCCTCCACTGCCTTACCCCTCTCTGCTGCTATCTGATTTTTACACCACACAGATAGTCATATTAGAATGAGAAAAAGCAGATTACTGCTACTTCTTGGGCCCTTGAGTGTCTGATGGGTGGTTCAGAGAAAAAGAAGTTTAAAAGCGAATCATTTCAGAGGAGAAAAAGCTAATAAATGATAGTTGTGAAATAGATCAGCTAGTCAAGGAGAAAACAAGGTCTTCACCAAGCTTCAGATACCTCCTACAAGATGATGTCAGGGGAGTTTTGGAGATATTGCCTTGAAAATTAAGCTACAAAGGGAATGAGCGAGTAGTATATTGTATAATAGGTGGAAACTGAGGCAAGGTATAAAAGAGCTTGACATGTTAAATAGTCAGGGGGCTGATAAGGAGTGATATAAAGAAGCTGTCCCTGACAGCTGTCCCGGTCCACTCAGGTAGACTGGAAGAGATGGAGGCCACACAGCTCCTCTCATTTTCCTGCCTGCTATTGTGTCGGGGACACCAAATTTTGCTACTCTCATTTGGTTGAGGCAAAGACTGGAAATAAGAACCCCAAATCAAGAAACTGCATTTAGAAAACATTTTCATTCCTGTGTCTGTTTTAACCCACAGCACTAAGGGTCACTTCAGTCCTTTGGCACAAATGTGTAACTTTTCAAGAACAGAATTCATCTACGAGCATCAGGTGGCTGGACAATACTTCTGCTTCTCCCACTTTTCAGGGATGGCAAAATAAGGAAGAAAAGAGCAGGTCTTTGTTTTCCACGTGTGTTATAACCCTCTGCTGATTAACAAAGTACTGAATAATTCCAGTCGGTTTATTTAAGATCTAGGTCGCTGTACTTTCTTCATCTAATATTATCATTGACTGCTTTTCCCCTTGTCACTATTATCTACCTATGACTGTAGACAGGTAAATAATTGCTACACATCATAATCACTTTCTTACATGATTATTCTCCAGAGACCTTAATTTTATTTGCAACAGCTTGCTGCCTTTTCATGAAGCAAAGGAATGTATAGATAGTATAAATCTATAGGATAAATTCATATATATGGCATCTCTGTTAAAACATTCCCTGATTGTCTTAGGTTACCCGCTGGCTCCATTACAACCTTTCAAAAATAAGAAATCAAAGACTAGGGAACTGTTCTCAGCTTTGTAGTGTTCATAGTGGGCTTCTTCGCAGCTTCAGAGAAGCTGCAACATTTTAGCAGTTCCTATCACTGACCTTCTCTATATTTTTTGCAGTTTCAGCTTGAAGTTTGCTTGCTTTGATATAAATCATTGCAACGTTGCACCACCACGGAGCAAAATTACGCTACACACTGTAACAGAGGAAGCTGATAACCTGGGCTTTGGCTGATTATTATTCTTTGCCTTGATAGAGGAAGGTACCTTGAAACTTAAAACTCACCAGCATAAGATCCTCAGGTCTGAATAGCTTATGAAGTTATTATTTTTAAAATATTAAGACACTGGTAACCATGATAGGACTGTCAAAATACAAACAAATTCTGTTTGGAAAAAAAATTAATTGGAAACTTTATGTATTGACATGTTCTCCTGTTATTCTTCTTATTCTCTCTGTTTTTAATGCAGCTGAGCCAAAGGTTTCAGGGTTGTTTAGAAAGCGACTTGTAGAGATTTCTGGGGTCATGTATACCTTCTTCAGTGCTTGTTTTCCTTATAGGGTGCTGCTCAATAGTGCGTGGTAACTTCAACAGTTTACAGTCTATTTATTTAATATTCCTGAAGAAAGAAACTTCAAAAGAAGAATAGGATTATGTGCCTGACATGTTTCCTCCACAGAGTACAACTCACTTTGGTATTATTGCAGCTACAGCAGCCAGACTTCCAAACCCAGATCTTGCTTATGTGAATTTATAATAATGACATGCAGCTTATGACAGACTCTTTTTAAGATTTGCTTTTCCAAGCAGCCCTGTTGAAATTAAAATTGCAACTCAGATCAATTTCTGCAGGGAAATTTAAACAAAAAAAATAATGAATAAAGGAACATTTCTTATACATAATCGTTTATACTCCTTAAACTCACACCGTTGATTGCTGACCTCTGAAAGGTGAAGAAAGTACCTGTCCCCTGAGTAGATACGAGAGCCCAGACTTTGTCTATTGTGACTTGGTATTCAAATAGCAGATTATTTTTTTTTTCCCCACACCATAATTCTCAGATGTGTTAACCAGTGAAGAGAGAAAATTGGATGTATCATGTATCATGGAAAAAAGACCTGGTGTAGAGCAAAGACAGAGGATAAACGTTTGAGGGAGTAAAAAGATTCTTAAACATTTCCCTGATTTCTCTTTCATTGGTTTATTTTTGTGCCTGTGAAGACAAACTTTGCACTAGTTTCTGAGATGTTAAAACTTCTACATAGTGCAAGGAAGTTCAATTTGAATAATAATCACCAGTGACTAGCTCTTTCCAGTGGGTTAAGAGCTATTTCAGACTTACATACTTACAATACAGACTGCATATACTTACAATCATCAGAAAAGCTTAGCAGTCAGTATCATGAAACTTCTGAATTTTTAGCCAGGATCTCTATTTAGTAGGACAAGCGTACCTGAAGCTTGCTGCTGTTACCTAAAAGTACATTTGGGCACATAGGCAGGTGCAAATGGATAGAGCTTCTGCAGCTTAGCATACGGTCACTACTGAACTTAAAAGTCATGAAAAGTGGTCCCCATTCTTGCAAGCAGCCAGACGTTTACCTTCTACAGGCTACTGACAGATGCTTTCACATAAGGTTGTGTGGAACACAATAATGGGATTTCATAGTGTCTCCTAAAATAATTTCCTCCAGATCACATGCATTTAATCGCAACTCTGCAGAAACTTCAGAATAAGATTGTGTAGTTGTTACTATTCACATTCCTGTCACACGCATGGGTCCGTATCATAGATCGGTGAGCTACTGTGCTTGGCGTCGTATGAGTCAAGGGGAAAGAAGACAATCTCGTGAGAAAAAGCTCATACAATGGTCCCTCCTGCTAAACATCTTCAGCAGAAAAGTCGTAGTGCTCCGCATGCCCAAATGACAAAAGAATCAGGTTTTGAGCCAAATCCCAAATTCCACCCTCATGAGTTCTCCTCCCCCCACACCCCCTGAACACTAAGACACATGAAAGGAGAATCCTTAGAAAGCTTGGTAGGAGCTTCAGCAATTATCTGGGAACACAAAATTCAAATGAGAAGTGGGAGACTCAGTTTAGGTAAGTACAGATTCCCACACAAATGTCACTGCCTAGATAGGTGAAAACCTTGGGTCTCCGGGCAGACACAGCAAGCACCAAAAGCCCAGGCTGTATTGCTCCGGGGGCTGAGCTACAGGGAACACCTACGCATTACAAAATTGGTTTGATTTCCTCTTTTCCTTTCCCACTCTCCTGTAAGAGTACTTCGCTCATTCAGGCCAGCTCTGATCCTTTTTTCTCTTATTCTCCATCCTCTTTTGGCTTCTGGGCATCTTTAATATGCACAACAAAGTGTCAGTTTCATTACCAGCAATCTGTATTCAAGGATATCAAATTTGTGTAAATTCCACAGCATTGCACAATGTTTCCATTTAACCTGAATGAAATTCAAGTGCAAATGAGGTGTTAGTCATTCATGAATAGAACCCTTAATGTGTAGACATGTTTTTTTAAGGTGAATTTAGTACTCAGCAAAAGGTGCCAAATTGACAACACTGAAAACTGAAGTCCTCTATGAATTCTTGTAAGAAGGATGATGGGGGGAGGCAAGCCACACTGCTGCATATAAGTCTGCTGATAACTAGCACCAGAGACGGAAAAATAATTCAAATATTGTGTCCCTTTAAGGCTTCACTCTCTGTAGAGGGAGTATGAGTCCCTACACGAATCTAGTGGGTTTTGTGACACAAAATTTCAGGGTATGAAAAAACTGAGAAATGCAGAGCTCCAAATCATTTCACTTAAGGCACTCTGTAATGAGATCTAATCAACTTTGAACACCTACGGGTGAAATTCCCCCTCCTTTCCACAGATGAGTTTTTGTTACACTCCCAGGACAGTCTCCAATTTGTTATCGTTAAACAAGTGATGTCATCCCCAACTAACCAAAATGACTGGAAGTGTCAGAAATAAGTATTACAGAAAAGGTTGAAACAGGGCGTTCATATTGAAAATACCCGAGACTGCTTTTTAAACACACACATAACCCTGCAATGTGAATTCCAGGTGACACCCAGCCACTGGATAAGTACTGGCTGGCCACAGAAAGAGAGATCTTCCACTCATTGCATGAACGTGGCAAATCCCATCCTGCAGTTTCCCACCTGTAAAGCATAGGCTGTAACTAGCTCTAGCATCAAAGTGATTTGGCATGTATGAAGAAAAGTTTGTACACAAGAACAACATATTTTCTCTAAATATCTTCTATAATACCTACACTCAGGTGAAACGCAGTTCTGAATTTACAAAATACAGGATGCTGAGGGCAAAGACTGACTGCCAAGAATGGCAGGGGGACCTTACAAGGCTGCATGGCTGGTCAATAAAATGGTAGACGAAATTCACTATGAATAAAGAAAGACTGACGCACACGGGAGAAAGTTTTAACTTCAAATACAAGCGCATAGGTTCTGAACTGACAATTTTAATTCAGCAATAAGAATATATGATAGATCCAAGCAAGAATTAGGTCAGTGCTCATTATCAGTCAAAACAGTCAAAGCAAATATACAGTTATGAATTTTTAGGAAGGAAAAGAAATAAAACAGAAGCAAACACTGTGCATTTAAATAAATCTATAATTCACCCACATTTTGAATACTTCTGCAGCTCTGGTCTCTTTCAAAAGGGATATGGTCAAAATGGAAAAGGCCAACAAGGATAATGCACATCTGTACAAAGAACTGGGTATGCGAGGACACCTCAGCTTGGAAAAGACAACTAAGAGAGAACGCGCAAGTCTGACCATGAGCAGTCAGAAAAAAATGAAAGGGCATTGATTCCCATGGCACCAGTTGTTCGCTGACTCTCCCAGTACAGAAATATAGGAGGCAACAAACAAAATCCAGTTAGAGAAGGAAAGTTTGAGTACTGGTGAGCAAATCTGTGGAACTTGCTGCCAAAGGCTGCCAGGGATGCACAGAGGTTGCAAGGGGAGAATGGGCAAATGCACAGAGAAGACATTCTTTGAAGTTTACTGCAAGAAACACATCCAGCGCAGGAAATACTCCGAGCTGAAACTGCTGGAGGCTGAGGAGCACAAGCAGTAGCAACATGTTACCTTTGACTGGGCATCCACTGTCAGAGGCAGGACACTGGACTAGATGAGTCTTAACCTGACCCAGTAGGACTATTTCTATGTTCTAATGTTGCTGTCCTTACCTCACAGCGTGTAGCTATACCTTTCCAATAGCTGAGCACAGGTAACACAAAGCTATAAACCAGGTAGCTTTACTGGTACTGACTGCAATAGCTGTCCATTCAACCCCATGGAGCTTCTTAAGCGAGGCTTGACACTTACCCACACTGAGCGTCCCGTGGAAATACAAGCACGTGTGTGTGTGTGTGTGTGTGTGTGTGTGTGTGTGTGTGTGTGTGTGTGTATTGGGATGAGTAGGGGAGCAGTTACCCACAACTTCACCACCATGCAGCTGTCACAAGCGATCTGACCCATTCCCATTTACTCTCATTACTGCCGTGGATTAGCGTGAACAGAGGCAGGAAAAGGTTTCAGCACAAAGTCAAATATGGCCGAGCAAGAACAGGAGGAGACTGTGAAGAAAAGAAAGTCTTCAGCAGCCTAGGCTGGCAAAATGTCTCACTAATGATACAGCACCCTTGGGATAGTCATCCCCAGAACATCTATTTACAATCAACATGGCTTGCCAAAAATCCATCCCTGCTGAGTTTTAGCATACACACTGATGTACAGTACCCCAAGCCCCTCTTCCAAAGTACACAGCTAACTTCTACACCAATAGTCCCAAGTCTCCTTTACCGCATCAAAATATACACTGTAAGAACATCATGTTACTCCAAAGATTTTTTTAAAAAGATATGATTTTTAAATAAAAGTCTCCATTAAATATTCACTTATTTCCTGGCTTGTTTTCTTGGTCCTAAATGCTCCCTCCTTTGGATAACTCTGAGGGCTGTAGAGAGATAGATAGGGTAATTGTCATTTTAAAATGAACGTTAAAATGAATATGAAGGTTCCCATCTTCCACACCTTGACACATTCGCCCGTAGCTGCCATGGAGTGCCTCATGAATTTGAGCATCATCTTTGTGCATGGGCCATGATGCACCGCAAGGCTAAAGGTGGTGCAAATCTGTGCACAACTCCCTGGGACTCCTCCTGCTTCTGTGGACTGTGGAATGAGATAGGGAAGAATTATCACTGCCCTCTGAAGTGACCAAAACCCCGTCTTTCATGCAGTGGTAAATGAACCCGTGTGATCGCAACAGAACGAGACTATAGGTAGTTCTCAGCCCTGCCAAGTGGTAAGCATTGCAGGAACGCGTCCCGCGTTTGCATCATCTCTGATTCTTACTGTTTTCTACAGAGGTAGCTCAGTAAAATTGAACCTCATAGAAATCTTAACAGAAGTTATACCCATGTTGAAATGTTACAGTAAAAGCATATTTGATCAATTTACAGTATTTCAGTTCTATTGGTTTGAGAAGAACAGGACTGAAGTATTACATGCAGCATGAATAAGCTTTAAAATTTGGTTATTCAAAAATCCTGAGTCTCCAAAATTGCTTTGGAACCACCTGGCTTAGAAGCATTGTTGTTATTTTGTCATTTCTACCTGTTGAGCTGAACGTGTCAGGGAGCAAAGGCAGGTGCCCGGTTTGCCCAGCCACTTCGACCCTTCTCTGGCACCCACATGCCCACATCCTTCGTCACTCAAGGCCTTATATTGTTGCCAAAAAGTTTAACCTCAAAAAAAGCTATGTGCCAGCCTAGTTCTTAAAAGGATGAAAATAAACATTCACACCTCACAAGAGACAGGGGAGACCAAATTAATCGTTGCCTTTGTGACTAAGGTAAACCTTTCCTCAGTTTAAAAATGACAGGACTTGGTTTATACTTCTTATTTCTTGTACACCAGAAGTTTTCCGTGTCCAGCAGAGGCTCTATCTGTACCCTTTGCCGCTACTTTGAATTAATTCTTAAATTAGTTCCTGCCAGCTTCTCTTTTACATTTTGGGTGAGGAAGGAGAGGCAATTCCAGCTAGTACTCAAGGCAAGAGCAAAAACTTTTTGTGACCATTTGGAACTCTCACCCAATTATCATAATCATACTTTCTAATTTTTTTTAATAAAACTAAAAATCCATATCTAAACAAAAGCTTTATTCCTCTATCAGAAATGAAACTTTATTCATAGTTATTAACCATTATAGCAGACATACCCCTTGTATAAATATCTATAAAGTAATGAGTCTTTCCTGGAATAAGATGCATATTAATTAGATCCTACAGCACTTGAGAGACTTTGGTTCAATTCCCACCAGTAAGGTCAGGAAATGCATCCACAGTAGTTAGCAGCTAGTTTCAAAATCTCAATGCACCGAGCACGATGGGGTCATTCAGCGGAGCAGGTACCCCAAGGGAAGGGTAAAACAAGAGCCAGGGATTATTTCACAGCACTGAACTCATACACTGCAGGAGTGACGGACTTTCCTTTCAGAGCAGAAAAGCTTGCCAGCATACTGTCCTTGTTGCCCACTCCCATTACAAAGAATGTAGCATGTGAAGCACTTAATTGGATGATATGGGCCAGAAAAAGCAAAGAAAACTGTGTGCATGCGTGTGTGTATACACGGGGGGAGACACTAATATACTCTAGGAGGACAACACTTAAAACAGCCCTGCACAGTTAGATACAGGGACCATCTCCATAAGACATTGCAGCTCCAGCGCTGAGCAGGGTAAAATAATGCAAAAAGCCTGCTACCCACTTGAATTTTAAATTCAGATGATGATTCACTATTATGGAAAGATGGATTAAATATCTCATCTTTGCACATAGACTGCTAATGAACCAGGCTCTAAACACTAGAAGACTTTACACAGAATATGGAATTTCCATGGGAACGAGATTTTCTGAACACCTCCATGCTATCAGGCCACAGGTTTTTTTTTTTAATATATATTTCTGTTATTCTATCAGTTGTAAGTAAACTGATAGGAATATGGTCTGTAATCTTTGAATTTTATTTTGTTTCCATTTTGAATTACAGCATATACATGAACCAAAGATAAAGTATTCTTATAGTAGATTGTAGAAAGTTTTAAGAATCAATAACTTTTTTTTTTAATGGAAGATAAAATTCTCCTGAGGAACTCACAGCTGCAAAGACTGGAGAGAAAAATGGTTTACCAGACTAAAAACTAAACCGATTATTTATGTCAATAGGAAAAATTAGCTGATACTTTTTCACTACAGAAGTAGTTACCATAAAAAAAAAAAATCCCAAGCCAATGAACACTCTCAATGTTTAATAATACTAGAAATGACTGAGTTAGGGAGATATCTTTTCTCATGGGAAAACTACTCCATTACGCTCCTTATAGAGGTGCTACATTTTCCTCTGAAGCATCTGGTGCTGGCTGCATTTAGAGACAGGATACCAGGCTATCATGACCTTTGGTCTCCTCTGGCATGGCAGGTCCTGTGGTCTTAGATTGCAGGCTGTGCTAGTGTATTATTTGAATGAATTCAGTGTTGTATATCAACAAAATCCTTTATAGGCAAATGTTTTTCTTCAGGGTTAATCAGAAATTTTAGAAAAAGCAACATTTGATCTTGCAGCCAGTAGACGGGTAGTCTTTTTTTGAATTATAAATACAATCATGCAGATTATAGGGTTATTCAAACCCTATCTGTATGTGTGCATATCTCCTTGCGTGTGTGTTTCACAACGCGCAAGTGAGAACCACATGCTCTGCAAGCACAGAATACTGCTATTAAGCTCTGGGTAGCCTGGAGAGCCAGAACTTGTTCAAACCATTTTCCAGGACAACAGTGGCTGTTTCACCGTGTGTATGGCACATACACATGGTGCATTTCACTGGCTCTTCCATTACACTTATTGAATCTGACTTAGAGAAATAGGAACTTACACTCCGAGTTGGTAAGAGCGTAACTAACATATGGCACTTTTTTTCTTCATATGCATCTTAGGTTTCTTGCTGCTGCTGTCCTGAGTGTCTACATGGCTTTGAGGGCGAGGGTCAAGGGCATGGGGGTCCAGGAGGTTTTCTCCTTGGTCCTGCCAGTGAGGGAAATTGGCTTGAGGCAGAGTGGAGGGATCCTGTGGGTCAACAACTGGTTGCATGGCTGGACCTGACAAGAGGGCTGTAACTTTTACAACCGTGGGACCATCTTGGAGGACTAAGGACTGCCAGGAATAGATGAGATCCCCCCAGTCAAATGGGAAAAAAGCATCTCTACCAACAGGCAAATCTCCATGGGACCTGGTGGGATGCACCCACAGGTGCTGAAGGATCTGACCAATGTCATTGCAAGGCCACTCTATTATTTTTGAAACGCGACTGTGTGATCCTGAGGACCTGAAGAAAGCAAGTGTCACTCCTATCTTTAAGATAGAAGAAGGAGATTCCAGGGAACAACAGTGCAGATCACCCTCACCTCAATCCAAGCAAAGGTGAGGGAACAAATAATCCCAGCAACCTGGTGGTCATCAAGTTGAATATAAACCAAAAATCCTCCCTTGCAGCAAAGAAGGCCACCAACTCCTGGTAACCTGCTCTAGGTGACCCAGGTTGGGCAGGAGGGTGGACTAGGTGATCTCCAGAGATCTGCCAACCTCAGCCATTCTGAGATACTGTGAATTACAGCATCAATTATCTTTCTTCAATGGATAAGCACAGTAGCACAGAACCTTTTCCATACCTGTACTCCTATCACTGCCATCCCACATTCTTTTTAAGGGTGATCCTCTTGACTTTTTCCCTGCCATAGAGACAAAGAGGAAAGTCACTACAGCTTGTACTTACACACAAAAACATAACAGCTCTTGATTATGCAGCGTCTCAGGCTGTGAATCACATGGAAGATTTTCAATGTCCAGCAGCTAAACGTGTTAGCCATGACATTTCTGAAGTTCTGTTTTTATATATGCACCAGAAAAAAAAAATCCACTTCTTTATATCTGTTCTTTACCACAATATTTGTTTAACTACAGCTTTGATGCTACCACTATATGCTGCCTCACATTCTTACAATGACAATTTTATGAGATACACATATTATAGTTTTCAGAGCTAGACTTCTTTATCCAGGAATTTGTACTCCTAATGAGAAAATAATCTACAAGCAGCATTCTTACATCTCCCCTAACCTCTTTGCTGTTAAAAGGTTTGCTTAAAATTTTCTTCACAGGACAAAACACAATTCATATCTGGTTATTGTCCTAATGAAATCTCTTTCTCCCCCTTACAGAGCTCTTATCTGAGATGTTAAAATTTAACTCACTTGAGTTATAAATACTATGTGAATTAATAGTCAACATTGTTTGGAAGGTTTTTTAATTGGCCTACAGGGAGACTTTCTGTATATATTAAACAGATCATGTGTCTGAATTGCAGCTAACACACCTTTACATTTCCTTTGCACACATCAAACTCAAAACTGTTTAATATTTTCTTAAAAGTATTTGGGTTTATTGTTCACGTTAGGAAATGACTGTTAGCAGGCAACGTAAACCAAGGTTACTGATTGGTCCTCAGTGATGTCATACCAGTGTCATAATGCCCAATAAATAAATAGGTTTGGCTGTTCTTCTTATTTTTATTTATAAATTCTGTTTCATAACAGCAGTAAGATGCTCCAGGCCATGCAGTTCTTGGGGATTATTGCACTTGTCAGGTGTTTAAAATCACTCAGTCCTCTGCCTGTGCCTTATAATACCACTGGAGGCATATAATCAACCAGAAATGCACTGCCTGGAGTGTCTTAATGCTTTATTATGACATATCTAACTTTCAAAATAAATTATTTATTTGGAAGCTTGGAAGTGTCATAATGATATCCAATCAGTAGCCGGGAAATACATATGAAATCAGGACAACACATCAGAAAGAGAAAGACAGAGGATAGAAAATGCCGGCTCATCAGTCATCCCAGGCCAAAACAATGTGTGCATATGCCTGTAGACAGTGTCATGTGCGTGTACAAACTAATGGATGCATTTCTATTTGCGCATCATTTGTATCTAGCAAGAATCACACAATATATACATTTATAAGTGCATAACTGATTGTTGATATAAACCATGGACGGTCTGTATTGAGTTAATATCCTAATTTAAAAAATAAGTGAGCTAAATAAATGTTAATAACTTAAAGCTCCTATTAAACAGAAATTTAGGACATTCGTACTTACTCAGTTAAGTCATTCCATATTTAAGAATCAGCCTCTGTATTTCATGGAAAGGAAGCCTAGCTATATCAGTTGACATTACAAATTGCATTTCACATCGTTATCATTACAATCGCTAAACTACACACATTATTCAAAACTGATTTTTAAAAGCAAAACAGAAGAAAAAAATGCCATTTTCTAAAAAAAAAAAAACCAAAACAAAACCAAAAAAACCCCAAACTAACACATCAACTGTACAACAACCAGAGAAATTCAATACTCTGGGGTTTAAATTTCTAAATTAAATTCCAATTTGTAAATTATTATGTGGAAATAAGGAAGTCTACTTAGGCAATTGTGCTAAATAACAGCTCAAACCCTGCAGGGGACCAAATTATCTTTTAGTGAGGGAATATGAAAAGTTTTTTGGAAAAGGGCCAGTTTTAGGTAGGGGGTGTTTAAAGCCTTGGGAGTTACTGTAGCAATAGAAAAGATTAATAATTTGCACATGTGAGACTCCTGGCAAGCAGGATGCAGCTGTAAAGAATTAACCCCTCCTGAGAGACATAAAAACATGGAGCAGCTGAGAAGAAAAGGGTGAGGGGAGAATGCAAAAGTATGTAGAGTACAGATGTCCTAGAAGAGAAAAATATGTAAAGTAGGGTTGGAGAAGGTAGAGAGATTTTATTATTATTTGGGGGGGAGGTGGGGAGATGGGATCTTCTTGGCAAATTGTGGGTATATGGGAAAAAATGAAATACCAGCAGAAGACAAAACTAATTCTCTATTACTGCCAGTAAGTGCAGCTAATCTGAATAAAAATCTGAAAGCCCACAAGTCCTTATTGAAAGGACACTCTCAAAGTGATCTGGCCTAAAACTAGACCAAGCCGGCTTTGTTTTGGTGTTCATGCATGCCTGCCTCCGCTCTGCGTGCTGACTCCATCATTCTTGTATGCGGGCAGGGTGCTGAAACACAGAAGATGCTTGCTGAAGGGATTGGAGGGCAGGCTCTCACACACACAGAAATCGAGCAAGCAAAGCAGATCTGGGGGTGAAGCATTGTGTGATTGTGGGTCTGTAACTGCGGAGAAACCCAGCTCCTGATATTTGTTCTTCCTGGCTGCCTACCAGATTAATTTCTATTGTGAGGGCCCAATTTTGCAGCTGCTCAGCGCGGCAGAACTGCACCCCTCCCCCAGCCACATTCAATAGGGCCAGTGCATGGGCAACGGCATGGTTGCACCCTAACTCAGATGATAACTCTTTTATAGCCTGGTAGAAGGCCAAAGCAATCCAATTTTTAGGTTGTATGAGAAACCCGAGACTATTACCCTTCAAAAGGAGAAATTAGGCTTTGGAAAGGTGAAATATGTAATCCTTCCACTGATCTTTGGCTGCCGAGCATTTTTTTTTTTTTTACTCTTTGGAAAAACAAATTGGTAAAGGGAATGTTTGAGGTGATCATTCTCTCCAGAGAAACAATGGAGATGTTTATTCAGATTAAGTCACAGACAGCAGCATCCTTTCCTATCAAAAGAAAGAAGTGGTCTTGAAAGCAATAAATCTTTAAATGTTACATGGATTATCTAGAATACAGACAATGGATTTCTTTTTTTTTTCCTGTTTAATAAGAAGAAACATAAATAGATTACTTTTCTAGGATTATTGTGTTTAGATTTAATAATAAGCCCCAATCTCTTACATGAGCTAAACCAGATTCTATTATAAAAAGACAAAACTGAAAAGAATACACTTTTAATACAGTAACTGTTTCAGCAGGGAACTTTTCAAGCAAGTGCATTCAAAGGGGCCTTTGGAGGCCTCAGGAGAATAGGAGCAAAAGGTTCAGGAGGTGAATATGGTTGCCTGCTTTCCATGCTTGTTCTCCAACAAGTAAAGCATATTACAACTTCTCAAGTGTTTAACGGTCCCTCAGATTTCGCAGCTCTCTCCTCTCCCTCGTCTCCTCCCACAACTCCAACCATGCATTCATGCACCTTCAACAGATCTTCCCTGTTCCTTTCTCTCTGCATTTTCCTGTGTGGTTCCCACAGGGTTTGATGCACGCTCTCCCTCCTTGCTCTCCAAAACCCTCCCTGAGAGGAGAAGCCCACCAGAACACAAACTCAGGCTTCGCTGCTTTGCAAATGTCACAGCTCTACAACCCTGCTCCAGACTTGTCTCTTGCCATTCAGACTAAAATCTCGGTCTTTTCATTAAGTCATAGTTCAAAAACTGTTTGCACTGTCACAAGGCAGGACCTCTGCTGACTCAGGCAGTGCTGTACTTCTCTCTCTCTCAGACATTCCTCTTCCCCTTCCCCTGGGCACAGGAACGCATGCAGACAGCCAAATGTTTGATCAAGTACTGACCTGGCCCAAAACTGAAGTTATTTAGCGAGGCACTAGGGAAAGGTGGAGCACACAGCTACGGGTAGTGCTTTGGAAGCAGAGCTGGCCGCATCGGCGCAAAGCACACATGGAAACGCAGTGTGATACATCCATACATAGTTAAATTTTAATACACTCCAATAAATAATCTGTTTTCTCTGATGTTTTAGTTTGCAGGGTGACCCTGTCACTCACACCGATTAGGTGGGCACCACCTCACACCAACGCTTTTGTATTGAAGCTACAGTGAGGTCTGGCAGATTCCTTTTATGTATTGCATCTTAAATACGGTCTTTTATCCCCATATATTTAGCAATGCAAGTAAAACTTCGTCTTAATCACTGCACCTTGTCTTTCTGTGGTAGTAGCAAACGTGACCTTTTCTACTTCTTTTCATTAAGAAGGACTGTGCAGATCTCTGCACAATTCATCGCATCACCTTTTTCTTTCCTCCTTCCAGTATCTTCTCCTTCTCTGACACAAAAAGCCAAAGCAACTTGTTTGTGTGGCCTTCACCTTTGTTAAGGCAAAGCCTTTCACAAGTTCTCCTCCAATCCCTCTTTCAATGGCAACTTCTGTCACAGATCCCTCTTCTTTTTTCCAAGCTATACTCCTGCTCAGTACCAGCTGGCTGGAAGTGCCATACCGCTCCCCCCGTCTTTTGCTTGCAAATATTTACATAAACCTCATGTTTCCTTGGCATCATGTCCGTGTGCCACTTGGTGGATTGAGGTCACTACCTGTCATGCTGTTTACCATCGGGTCGTTATACTCATAAATGTGCTCAGTCTTCATGACTTAACACCATTCATAGTCTGTAGGCTTTTTGGGACAGGACCGTTTTGTTTTGTGTTTGTATGAATAACAGTACAGGCTAAGTTATTGGGGCTGCTACAGATGCAACTATGCAATGTAGGTACGGAAAATTGCAACTTGGCTGTATTTTAAGTGGAGAAAGATTTTTGTGACAGAATAAACCTACAGTTCATCTTAATCAACAGACATTGAACCACCACCCATCTTTGCACAGTCCTCACCTTTGCTACAAGATTATATTTTAGGCTCTAAACATAAACATAAACTATTCCAAAAGACTAAAATGCTTTGGGCTCATTCACCTTAAACATTGTAATTAGCCAGGATACTTCCAGTAGCTTCTGTTTACAGAAAAAAAACCCAACCCAAACATATACACATTTTGAAATTGGATCATTTGTTAATTATGTAAGTCAATATCATTGCCACTATAAACTAAGAAACAAGAACTATTCAACAAAAACTAACCCAGACCTTGGTTTTACAGTGCAGCTATTTAAAACATGCTGAGTATTTTATATCCTTTCTATTGACAAGAGATTTATCAAGCAAGGCACATAGTGTATACTCTCGTGTGTATATACACACACTTACATACATGTCAGCAAAACTGACGGTCAGCTTTTACTACAAGTAACACTGACGCTTTCTATTGTAAGCCCCTACTTCATTTCAGTCTTAATTCACTGGCCTTCTATTGTGATTGGAAGTTTCTCAAATCTGATAACATTGTAGTCCTATATTTCAGAAAGTTTCAACTGAAATAATTCACTTTGTGGGAACAGGTATCTTTGCTTAAACTGAATTTCCCAAATGCCATGTTTGAAACTCAAAAAGCTCCTCTGTCCTTTAGATCAGAAATTGGTGTGCAGGTGAGCTCGTACTCGAAGGCAAGGGAAGGGAGGGAACTCCCTGGCAGAGACCCAGAAGTAGCCAAGTCACACACTGAAAATTAGAGTTTTCCTCTGACACATTCAAAACAGCTTTTAAGAGACTGACTGCTGGTGTCTGCTTAAATGAGAAGACTTCCAGCTCCACTGGCCCTACTCAGCAGTGGGTAGGATGTGGCTCCACACAGGTCCTGTTGATTGGCAGGTCTCCTGACAGAGGGGATGGGGAACAGGACAGTGTTAGAGGTCCCACCAAGCAGTGGTGACAGCTTCTTCTGGCCTGACTGAAGGTGTCCAGATGTTGGAAATGGGACTTGTGCAATAATTCCATGCCTTTCATAGTCCTTCATGTAAGGTCAGCAAAACCAGAAGTAACAACCCTTATTTTAGAGATCTCATGGCTCAAAGTTTGCCCAGAAACTCCTCTGGAAGAAGCCTGAGAAAATGCTTCTGACATCCTGCTGCAATGGAGATTTATATTACATACCTGCAGCAGTCTCCTCAAAACCCTTTCTGGGCACTTTAGCTAGAAAGCTGGAAGGAAATTTTGGACATATTGTCCAAATATGGAGCCAGGACATCAGTAGATACTGATGCCCAAATCAGCCAGGAGATAGTATTTACTGTCTCCTTAGGGATGTTTGTCATGTGGAAGAACCTGATGCCCTGGGAAGCCTCCTTCTACCCATGGTGATGGCAAACAGAAATCACTGTCCGGGATCCTTTCTTGCAGAGACCCAGGAGGCCACATGCCAGAGGACCCAGTGGAGTTGGGCTGGACTCAGACTGCAGGGGATGAGGCAGGGGACAAGGCAGGCTCCTCTGGTCGCAGGCATGGCAGGCTTCTGTTTGCATGACCAAGCAGCAAGTTATTGAAGAAAACAGGTCCTGTAGTGGGTAGAGGAAGCTGCGGAGGTTGGGCAACTGGACATTTTCTCCTTCCAGGTGAGGAGTAACCTACCATTCTCACTGTTGTGATGTTTTTCATTTTGTCTCAGGGGCTGAGGTAAGGACAGACAGAAATGTCTAGCTAGGAATTACTAACAGATAGGTGCCATAAATAAATAAATACTAATGCAATTCTTCACTTGGTGAATATAAATAAAATTCAAAACTAGCAACTGCAGAGATACGAATGGAGTAGTAAACTCAGTAATGTCCTCCTACCCTCCAACAATCACCGAAAGGCTTCCTAAAACAGAAATCCACAAAAGTTTCTAACAACTTCTATGAGCATTTTTTTTCTTCTATGAATTTATCTGATAATCTTTACATCTTTTGTATTTTTTGCCATCCGTACATTCCATAGCAGTGCATTGTAATACCACGTCTTTTATAAAAAGTTAATTCTCTATGCTTTGGTTTTTCTGATCCTGTGCCTTAACAATTTCATTGTGCGCACCCTGATTGTTGTACTGGGAACAAACCCTAGTTTATGCCTCTCCTGGCCAAATTTCCTGAATATGTCATGATAAAATACATTCGACAGACTTCAAATGAATCCTAAATGTTTTTCAGAACTCTCTTGATTTTTCAGCATCATCTTCAAATCACAAAAATCATAACTGAACACACCGGTCTACTTTATTTTTGGGTTTTATCTGCATCTTAATTTCCTGGTGTTGTCAGAAAGGGACAACAGATATTGCAGACAGAATTTCTGCCATGCAGTAATTTTGGCTGCTAATAAGCTAACAGAATTTCTTTATCAAACTTCAACTCTGAAAGCAGACACTATATATATGTATGTATCTATGTATACAAACTGTGTAGCTCCTATTGTTATGTCGACACCCAGGGTACCATTGCAGCCACACAGCTTCCATCAATTAACGCCAAAATCTCCTTACAATGTGAATACCACGCATATTTCAGATTTATGGGAGAAAAAAAGCAATTTAGGTAACCATGAATTTCAAACAATCTGTGCCATAAGATGTGATGACATTATAGCCACCATGACTGTAGGGAAAAAAGGGACCTTTTTCTCCTCAGCTTTCATCCAAACCATTCAGATGTTGCAATGATTAAAACGCTACATGTTTAGGATTATTTTCTTCCAGATGTGGACTGCAACAAGACATTCCAAAATCTGTGCGCACTCATGCCAAAAGATTGATATGATTTTCACAAATATGCCTCATCTTATCCATTTGCAGAATTGGGACACAAACCACTATATTTCATTATCAGACTGTCCAACAGAAAACTGCAAATTAAGTATCTTTAAAACTGCTCAGTCAGGTAGTATAAAGGTGCTATGCTTGCAAAGGTTTCCAGATAGACATTTTAATTGCATTAAGTTGTGACTAAGAAATGAGGCTGGTCCTGCAGTGAATACATTATGTAAATACAAACCATTTAAACAGAAAAGTATAAAAATTAATGGAAATAAATAAATCTTTTAATTTGCCCCGCGGAACGGTCCCTTTCACAACTATGTAATAAAAGATTCATTTAAAAAATTATAAAAATTACAAAAATACTTGGGAAACAAGTTTAAAAAAGTGTAAGGAACAATTTAACACCCTCTGGAAGATGAAACCAGGCCATACACTAAAGATAAGTACGTGAAGAGATACTGTCTTAGCAAAGATGAATATAAGCATATGCTGCAGTATTTCCTGGAACAGGGTCTGGAGGCCTTAACACTTATCTGCTTGCAATTCTCATTTATTTTAAGTCATTTCTGAATAAAGTCTGCCTGGATATTTCAAGAAAATAAAATAAATAAAAAAAAGGAAACAAATGTCAGTTTCTGTGAATGCAAAAAAGAAATTAATAGCAGTATGAGGCCCAGAGTGTAATTTAATGGACAGTAATTAGTTTCTATTGATATGCATTTTTTAATAAAATCTGTAATAGTTGTTTGTTGAAAGAGAGATACTTTATGCTTCATATCTGAAATCCATTTCCTGCCAATGCATTTTCTCTCCGTAACATTGTGGGAAATGTTCTGTGAAACATCCTCTCTCTTTAAACCTTGATAAAATTCTTGACTACGTCAAATGTAATAAGTTTTAGACAAATGACTGTCATCTCCTTGAGCTGGAGAGTTTGAAGAAAGCACAGCAAGTGTGTTTATTTGCATTAAACACATGCATCAGTGTGGGGTGTGTGAGGAGTTCTGGTATGGCTATTTTATAGCAACTGTAAAGAGATTTTTTTTCTATGTCACGTTAAAAGGCTGTAAACCTTGGCGATGTCTGTCTTATGCAATTTAACCCGTTCTAATTGTACTACAAAGGAGTCTTTTTACTTAGTAACTTCTTCGAGTCACTATTTTCAAAAGGCATACGGAAAAAAACCCTCTCATGATTATTAATAAGGTAGCTAGTATGAAGAAAGTCTCAGAGTAGGAAGGGAAAAATTTCTTTCAGCCCGTAGAGACAGAACTTAATTTTATAGTGGTTGGTAGTACTTAGTTTCATTTTCTTAAATGTTCTAGCCGTTGAATAAAGAAATAATTTGAAAAGGAAATAGCATCTGCAGTATTTGAACTTGCCTTTAGCATAAAATGTTTAATGTTTTGAGTCTATCTTTGACAACTGAAACAGACTTTACTGAATACTGGTAAGAGTTCACTTTGTAATAGAAAAGTAGTCACTCACTGTGATCACTGTGTCTTTTTAGTATGCAGCCCAGAGGATTCAGAAAAAGATTACATTTACAATAATTAACATATATGTAAATGGAGATCATGGCTATGAATGATAAATTTTCATAGCAATTTAAACCTTGTTCAAATTAATCAACCATACAGACACTTGATTAATGAAAGGCAGCGTCACTTTAAAATGCAACATGTTAATATATATTACTGTTATCGCTGATCAAAGAATCTTTAAACATAAACCAATTAAAACAAAGTTCAATCTACATTTTTTACTGGTTTAATTCCTGCAGAATTATAAGAGTATTATAAAAATTTACGTATTTTATGCTCCTTCATATCTATTTACTAAATTAACTGTAGTACAGAATCACACAAGTAATTCTGCTACTTCATTAATATGATTGGATCTGAAAACTACCAGATTAGTTTTTCAATCTAAACATATACATAATGGCTGATTGCAAAGTGGGCAAAATGCATCCAATTTCATTCTTCATTTGTAAAACCAGCAACTTGCATCTCATCTCTCCTACTTTCAATCCAATCGCCAACAGACCAGTCACACGGGAGGTCTGGGTGACTGATAGCAAGGGAGCTGGTTAGGAAGACTGCCTTCATGGCACCTTCCCAACAACACCTATCTTCTGAGAATGGCAAGGCTAGAGAGTTTTATGGCAATGCTAGATTTTTGCAGAGGTCATCCCAAGTATCGAAACAGGTTTTGCTTATTTCAATTCTTGTCTTACACAATGATCTGTACGCTGTCATCCACTCTGGTGCAATTTGCTGGAAAATTTTAGGTGCATTTTTCATAAATATATTTATGTAGTGGCATTTTTTATTATTATTATTAAAAAAAGCCACTGACTTCCAAGCTGTACAATGTTGCTCACTTTACCTCATGATCAGGAAAACCTAGAAAAAATATACAGCGCATTTCTGATTTACAGCTTTAATGAAGACTTACGTGCTGTGGTCATGAGCAGAGAATACTTGCCAGGATGGGAGTTGAAGTGATTAGCTGATCTGTGTTTTTTTATTCAAAAGATACTTTAATACACATTACATATCAGCAATTTGTATGTCTAAATATTGAGGTTTTCAATAAGTGCTAGTACTGGTACAAGAGTAAGAGATAGTAAAATCAAAGTAAAATCAGTAGTTTTACAAAAGAAGCAAAGACAATATACCCTTAAATTTGAAAAATGGATCGAGTCAGACATATATATAAAGTATCCTTGTCTTTGTGGGAGCCCATATACAGGTGCCTACTACTCTGATTTCAATATCAGGAACCAAACATGCAACCAAATCAGTTTACTAGCTATAAGGACTATAATAATCAACCCCTTCCCTTCCTCTGTGGCAAAATGTGTGACTGGTACTGAATACAGTCCTTGAGAGAAGAGGTACCCATTGATGTTTTCCAGAGACAACAAAAATAAACAGTGCATTCCTGCAGACAAGCTTGCAGAGATGCAGCCCACATTAGTGACCACGGCAATATTCGGTGTGCCATCCCACAGAAGATAGCATTTATCTTACGCATTTACATTTTGCCAGAAATCTGCCCACAAATCCATTGTAGCCCTTCAAACCAGAACTTCAAATACAGGAGTCTCCTGAAAGAATCCTATGTAAAGACTCAAACCTCCCCAACTACAGAGAACTTCCCAGAATTACATGAGCTGAAGCAGCTAATGGCTTCAGCCAGCTCTGGACCAAATCACAGCTTCTGGACCATGTAACTTATCCAATATGCCAAATCCTATTGAAGACTGAGACCGCATTTGCTTTTCTCTAGTCTTCTGGGCTACATCTAAGTAGCCTTGACACCAGTCCTGAGGTCAGTTTTGCCACTCATCAATTTGCTAACATGCCTTCTGTGTCGATCCTGTGGCACCCTGATTTCTGCTTTTGCAAGAAAACCCTCGTCTGTGTCCTGCATCCCAGAAGGCTTTTGCATGCTGTGTGGCCAGACCTTCAAACACCATTCCTCATCCACACGTCTCCATCTATCTCCTCTGACTTTGCGTACATCAGACAGCCAGCTCTGGGCAGCCTTCCCAGAAGAGCCCTGGCAAAACCTGCTGCAACAGCCACTGGCATTTGTAGTCAAGCTGGCTACAAGCAAAATGACAATGAGAACAGGAGCTCTAAACTCTAAAATAAATGCAGACAAAAAGCGGATGCAAACTTACAGTTGTGCCTACAGCAAACAGAAGCTGTGCTGCCTTCAGGTTCTCTATGGCTGGGGCGAAAAATCAGCATGTTCAGATGTGCCCTGCAATAAATAAATCATGTGCATTAATTTGTATATTCACATTTTCTATAAATTTTTTGCTTAACTTTTTAATTTTTTTTTTTTGATACTGCAGTTTTCTATGCATTAAGGTGTTTGACAGGTTGGAGGAAAGTTTGTACATGCTTTGCACAGCTGAGCTACAGAGTCTGAAGAGACTGAGAGTGAACCCACAACTGTTTCCTCTGACCTCCGTTGGCTGGCACGTCCCTCTGAAAGTGCTGCAGAAAGTATAGCTAAGGACAGCTTTTAGGCTTTAGAAAAGCACCACAGATGCTTCTGCTCACTTCTTTACATAGGGTGAGAAGTAAGGGTGTTCATGCTTCAGCTGGACACCTGTTCTAGAATTCTCTTAAGTATTTTAAGAAAGACGACCATACCCTAGACGTTTTATAATTGCCTTTGATTTTCCCCTCCCAGTTGTATATTGACATTGTACTCCCTCAATCACTTCTTTATCCTCGGTGTAGTTGTAAACCCTTTCACTAATATCTTATTTAACCATTTGATTTGGAAAGGGAGTGCTTGGCTGGCATCTGGGTTTGGTTATCTTACATGTTGGTTTCAGGTTGGATATCTGTGTTCTTGCAATCTATGAGCGATTTTGTACAAACTTTGTTCCTCCCCTAAGTGCCAACACAGGCTGCTGAAGAGGGAGGAGAAAATGTTTTTTGTTTGGGACAGTGGGACAGGTAGCAGAGGGAATTTTCCTATTCACAGCACAAAACACACTCAGCTTTGAAGGTACAGGCACGTGTGTTTGTTGGCTTGTATTTTTTAAGCATGTTTTACCAGCAAGCAGAAGAGGAGACATGGGAGCAGTCTAACAAACAAGGATCCGTTAGCTCTATGTTGGGTTGTTTTTTTTTCCTTCCTACTAGTTTTCAACTTGCTTACTAATTGGGGAGCAGTAGTTTTTGGTAGCTGGAAAATACAGCTACAACCCCATATCAGTCTTCTTTTGATGGAAGCCAATAGCGTCTATGGACTATTTTGACACTTGACTACCTGTCACCTAACATTATTGTATTGGTATCCAGTCTTACTAACCCCTGCCATAGCTGCAACCACTTTTAATGAAGGAGATTTTGAAACAGAAATATTGACAACTCATACAAGACTAGCCTAAACCGCGAAATGACGGCATTGACAACATCCTGACTGAGTGCTACATAAGTGTTAGAAACATACATTTTTAATGTCTCCTTAAGACTAAAATGTAGGCTCCAAAAATTGTTCTTGACAAAATTGGGAATATGTGTTGATATCTCAGGATCAACTTTTAGTGGATATAGAAAGGTAGGGTCATTGGTCAAGCAGATATTTTTCCCCCATGCACCCACATTTGAAAGTCAGCAGGAAGATTTCTCAGCCCTGGTTTTTCATTCCTTTTCTTAAGCTGAGAAAAGCATTTGAAACTCAGCCCTTCCCATTGTATTGCTGTATCCGAATGCCCGAAAATTGGACATGTATTTTCCCAACTGGTTTCTTATTGCATTAGACAACGCTGTGCTACCTTACTCAATTGAATGCTGATAGTTTTTACTGCACTTAAATTTGCCAATTTTGTGAACATTTGGTGATGTTACTCTCCAGGTGTTGAGCTCTGCTGCACGAAGACCCAAATTCAGTGTCTCTGTATGAAAGTTCAATCTTTACAATAAACTTTAAAGGATGTTTTCATTAGATTCCAGGGGAAAATAACATGAGCAAAGAGAGATACAAATTTAATAGATGTAAGCCTTGCCTCTCACAAGCTGAAACTGTAAATACACTGGTCACTAACTAGATTCTGCCAGAAGGAAAACTCGTTCTGCTTTCAAATATCTACATAAGGAAAAAACTGCTATACAAGCTACCTAGCTTGAGGACACCATTGGCTGTATAAAACAAATCCCTCTCAATCAGCTTTGTTTACACTAATTTTATCCCCCCACCCCCTCAAGGGCCAAGATTGTGAACTGAAAGAGAATTATACAAGATGAGTAGTTTCAATTTTGAGTGTTGAATGAAACATGTGCTTCTTAAAATCCTGTATTACATCCCGTCCCATGAACTCTTAAAAAGTTCTAAGTGCATAAAACCAAATCCATTCGTTCCCTGAGAAAAATAGTACTAGCTGTTAAAGAAACCAGTGAACATTACCCACCGGCACAGGTACACCGGCGTACCAACGTGGTTGCAGAAGATGGGCTATTATAGTCCCGGCTATGAGAGCAGGCTCTTTACCTCAGCCTTCTTGGGTAGATTCTCCACCCTGGTCTTTTATGTCTTAGCAAAGAGTCTTCTCACCCTCCGTAAAGCTGAGTCCTGGAGCAGATGGTATCTGCATGAGGAACTCTTCCTTGATGAATCTGTAATCTCCCTCGCAGGAAGTTCTGAGTCAAACATAAAACCAATAGACATTATTCTGCCTGCAGCAGAAATGCAGAGTTCAAACAGATTTGTTGAAATGTATTTAAGCATTTTGGTACGATATTTTAGAACATACCAACGCACATGTGTTAGCACAAAACCAGCCAATTAAGAGTAAAACATTCTGGATGTTTTATTCCCGTTAACCCAAACATCAACAAGCAATCTCTTCTGGGTTACTGCTAAGATGTCTGTGTTCTTAGGTTTCCATTTTAAGTGCTGAAGGAAAAAAATGCTGCTTAAAAATTTAGATTACAGGACAACCTGACTAAAGTATGTAAAAATTGGAAATGTTGTATTTGAAAATATTCTAAGAAATTGTTTTCTATAAAGTATTTTACTGGGGAATGCATGTAAATATATCCCTTTTTCTGACTTCTCAAAAGAAAAACAGTATTCTAAATGCTAAAGTTCAAAGCTGTGTTTTTATATCTATGATTAAAACTTCAATTTAGTAAAACTTAAAATTTGGTTAGGTATAAAGAATGCAATTAATGTTATTGCACGTTACTCATAAGTGAAAATACCTCTTAGAGTCTTTGCAATCCTAGACAATTTTTCCTCTCCCAAAACTTTTCTAAGAGCCATGCTTTCAAATGCTATGCTTTATTTTATTGACCCACAGCATCACTGTGATAATTTTATTTATTTAGCTGTTTAAGATCCTGGTATATATGCCTGTGGTTGTGTATTTATGACTATCATCTTGGAGGCAGAAAAGCAGCACGTGTACCAGCCTCCCCAGTCCTATGGCACCTGGGGAAAACAGGAGAAGGGTTTTCCTTGGGGCTGTCTCCCAGGAGCCACAGCCGAGTGCAGCTGCAGGGCAGGGGAGCCCAGGCACCGTGGGGCCAATGGAGCTGAGTGGCCAGAAACAGAGTTACTGACGTACAGTGCTGGTAGAAAAAAAATCTGCTAGGTTTGTTACCTAGTGTATTTTACACAAGTGGCTGACCCCAACGGTAAGAAGAGTGGTGAGCGCCTTAGGAGTGCAAAGAGGAGGGGAGTTTTGTCCACCAGGTAGGCAGCTGGAGAGAGGTATGCACTCACAACACAATTATATTAGTTTAGGATCAAAATCGAGCTTTTGATTCCAACAGAAAGGTTGGGGGATTATTAAAAATGCTGTTTAATTGCTGTGACTACCTCCTCTGTTAAAGTGTTAGAACCTCTTGTTTCTCATTCATTATGGAACAAAAGACTAAGCATTTAAAATACTCCTTTGTCACCAAGACCTATAAGACAAACTGCTGCTCTAGTCCTTTCCTATTACGGCAAAAGAAAATAAAACCTTCTCATCTGATTATACTAGAAAGGTGATCTTGTTGAAATAGTTACGAGCTATGATTTGGGAGCACCTATGCTCCATATTCCTCTTTGCCACCCCATCCTCACCAACCCCAATTCTGTTTTCTTTCATCAGATCAGAATCAGAGGCCATCCAGATTTAACACAAAGTTCTCCCAACAGCTATGAAATCTTAGATATATTCACAGAATAAATTAAAAAATGAAATACACACCAGCAGGAAGGGTAAAACCCATGGTTCCCATGTGCATACCCTCTACCCATTTCTCTCCATGGTTGCACCAATACCCTTGAGTAAGAGGCTGGGATTTCTGGTGCCATGTGATCCCAGCCTGCCACAAGAGGCTCTTACCACAAAGGTGCTTTCATGATTACTGTTGTTAGTGGAACTGCAAAATGTCAAACAAAATGTCAGAAATTGTGAAGAAGGGGTTTATTTTGTTTGTTTGATTTTGAGGAAGAAAAGCAAAAAAAAAAAAACCAAAGAACTAACCCCAAACCTTACTCCAGACAAATCTTTAGTTATTCTTACAATGTATAACAGGGCCCAGGCTGAACTCATATCTCAATAGATTACAATCCACATCATCTCGCATTTGGCAAAAGTGCCAATTCCTCAGAGCTACAGAGAACAATATATACTTAAGTCCATACTCACCTCAATCAGTCTGTGTCTGCGCATTCTGTAGGGGATTTAGAGGATGCACAGGTCATTGTATCAGAGAACTGAAGAGACATATTACAGTACATTATGCTGGGCTTCACCTGGACTGGACACACATGAAAGAGAATTCAGCTGCCACAGCTCCCTTTGTATCTCCGTTTTTCAAATTCTGAAAACAAGCTAAAAAGGAGAAAAGGGACTCAACTTTTTTAAACCCATAAAAACTACTGGATAAAGACATAATCACAGTTTGAATCAAGGTAAACAATATTATCATCAAATTACGGACACTTTTAAACTATATATTCTGAACGCAATGTTTCCATGTTCATCGAAAAATTTGTTTCCATCTACATTAATTGCATTACAGTGATTTAATGAAATGCCTTGTTAAAATGTGAGAAGAATAGGTAATATCCATATAAAAAGAAGAGAACAAAATATGGCACCTGGCAAGGTTTTAAGTAAAAAGCTTACTGTTAGGTATTTTGTATTGAATTTGTATAAATGACTCAAGTAGATGTAAAATACAAATGAGAAGAAAAAATGCTATGACAAAGAAAAAAATTACAGAGTGGGATTTATCAGCCATTCAGGTTTGCATTTCAACAGAACAGCCTATCTTGGTTTTGTGTGGAACCGGTTTTGAATTTAGAAGTAACTTCTGCATCTATATAGATATTAGATGCGATATTGTACTAAAGAACACCTTACTTTTCTAAGGATTTAGACAAGCATGCTCCTTCTACACCAGATCATTGCCCCATGTGGGCACGTGATGTGAGGTGCCTACCACACTGAAAACTTGCTGACCTCCAAAGGAGTTTTACTTGGCTTCAGGATATGGTCCGAGGTCTAGAGGTCAATTCTGGGAAGCAATGAAAGCCATCAGGCCCAATTACTTCTATGAGAATTGCAGATAAAAAGCTCCTCATACACTCAGGGAGCAGAGTAAAGATGAAGTTGTTCATAGTAAACCCCAGCTTATTAAAAGTATGAAAGGGTCTACAGATAAATTTCCAAAAGCAATTGGGGGCCTTCCCTCTCCTCCAGGAAAGCTGATCCTGCAGATGTGTCATGCACTTTTTCACAGGTATAAACAAACTATTTCAATTTTCATTTTTTCAAGTTGATAAACCAGAAAACTGGTGGTTTTAGCTAGAGTGCCATACTTACAGTAATGGAGGTAAAGAGCCAGACCCTGTCTTTGAGGAAATGTGTTTGTGAGAAGGTGAGCATTTACTCAGTAAATTCTGCCTTAATTCTCTCAGTTCTTTATATTACTAGTTCAAGACAAATGGCATCACTTGTATGCACATATTTAACGTTCTTTCAGTAATTACAACAAACAGAGAAAGCTTTGAGTTACACAACTTTGTTGAGTAGTGGCATGAGCTACACCGTTAGCCACATGGCGAGTGGGTTTCCACCAGACAGTAGCAGCTGCAGCAAAGGCTATCCGTTTCACTTACTTTTGTATAAGACCTCACCATCCTTAATATGTTTATTCTGAAAACTTTTTTTTTCTTTTACCTGCTACCCTGTTGTCTTCCTCCACACATCTTACCTTGTCTTTTTATTGCGAATCAGTTTTGTGCAAGAATTAATTTTGACATATGTTTGTACGAGATCTACCACCAAGCCAGAGGAAAGCCTAAGACGCTCTTTTGCCTTGTGGTCTCCAGGTGGTTGAGGCTGAAAAGTTCTTTGAGTTGAAGAATTCTAGAGAATGAAGTAACCTCTGCCCTCTCCTAAAATACTATTTTGCCATCTTCGAGCAAAAAAATACTATTTGCTCATCTTTTGCCAATTACTCACCCCGGTATGACTAATGTAGCTCAGTGGTGATCCTGAGCAAAGTAGGTGTTAATAACTTCATAATGACGGCACCTTGCTTTGAGCAGTGCCAGAGCCAGTGGTGGTCAGAGCCCGCGGACACCCGGCAGCAGTGCAGAGAGGTGCTGCTGGTGTAGATGGACAATTCCTCTCTCCCTGGAGCATTGCTGTGATCCCTCATGCTGGGGCAACTGCTGTGTATCTCTTGATAGGTACTGACAAATCCGGCCTCAACTCAGGCCAGGTCAGACTGGTCAGCCTAAATGGGCAGCCAACCACCCACCTGTGCTCCGAGTGGCCTGGGACCGGCCTGTGGCCCCACAGCATCACGGGTCTGGGCTCCAGGTGGTGAAGCGATGACGGCTCTGGGGCAGTCAGCACCCTCTGCAGCTGGCACGGACGGGTCCAGAAGACAATCTTTGTCCCCAGTCTTACTCTGTGTCATGGAGAGCACTTTGGCCACTGAAGACGGTTTTCTGAACTGCTGGTGTTTGCAATTTCAGGTGCCTACAAGTCACGTAAGGAAGGTGGAGGGAAACCTTGCTAATATCATCAGAACCTGCCAGGTTTTCTTTTCCATATTCATTTATGTACAACGATTAGCTCATTCTTTTCAAATGCCAGGGATGTATTGCTCACTAGAGGAACTTCAGTACCCAGCAGTCTTTAATGTAAAAGGCAAACCTTTCCACTAATGAGCAGTTTGTCTAGTGTTCTTAACCTTATCAGCAGCTCCTGAAGTGATAAAGGCTTAACTATTATGCACTGAAAGGTGTTGATAATTCTCAATCTTCATGCAGAAAAAGGCTCTTTTTTGTCACTTCTTAGAGTCTACTGTTAAACTTACCAGACTGCTTACAAATTACCTTGCCTGTTCTGCAAAGCAGACAGCTGGATGCGTTGGTGGGCAGTCGGCAGGTGGAGCCTCCTCTTGTCAGGACAAAAATGATACCTGCTGCTTAACAGAAAAAGAACAGTTTGCAGTTTAATGATTTAGACCTGTCCTAGGAAACGACCAGAGCTCTGAGTAGATGGCACAAAAGAAAAAAAAAAAAAAAGAAAAGGGGAAAAAAAAGGAGAAAAAAAGAGAAGAAAAAGAATAAAGCTGAAAAGAGAAACAAACAAGGGTGGCAAAGCTGATGTGAATATCCACGGTAGCCAGAGCAGGGTATTAGAGCTGCACTATACTCCCTGTCCCTGAGAAGAAAAAAAAATGAGGAAAAAAAAAAAAAAGGAGCACGGCTAGTTTAGGCTTAGCTTTGCAGGGTTATGGAGTGAAGAACACAGGACATCATTGTGTCTGTGTAGCTGCAAGAGAAACAATAAAAGCTTGATCAGCTGAATGCTTAAATATGGCTGAATGTTTGATGAGATGAAGATGTAATTTTGTCTATGCTCCCCAAGGGTCTGGATTAAATATGACTACAGGGCCTAATCAAATAGCTAGTCACTGAACAACAGTCCCAACTGCATTTTTCATTCCAGGCATGCCGGGTTGCCCCCCCTCCTCATCCAAGTACATTACTTATTCACTGGTTTGTCAGCACTGTGCATTATTAGCGCTTGAGAGATAAAACTTTAAGTGTTGCTCCCAATTAGCACAACAGTGACCACGCACCATGCTCTGTGCTTAATGCCTGCTCTCAGAGAGGAGCTGGTTTTGAAGGTCTGAGGTGGAGGAGAAAAAAAAATGAAACAGCTTAAGCATTCATTTTGAGTGGAGAGACAGCTCCTATTAACATTTAACAGCATTTGTGCAACTTGGTGCGGAGGTTATGATGCAAATGAGGAGGAATTAAAAGTGGCCAGGGGTTTGTCATTGATGGATTGCAGTCTGGCGGTGTTCACACTTCTGCCGTGTCCATCAGAAGCGATTACTGTGTAATTAAACCTTATTTCTCGACTCTTCAGTGCATAATTACTTTGTGAATGTAACCATCATCTAAAAAAGCTACCAAAATGCTTTAGCATTTAGTCTAGCAGTCATTTCCCTAGCTTGTGTCAGATATAACCATCAGACAGTGCAAAAGAACTGTCACTTTTAATAAGAGGCAAAAAATTAAATGAAACAGTATGCTTATTACAGGAAAATTAGGCGTTCAAGTGGTAGAGTCCTTTTCTGCTATTTGCATAATTTATTCTTTTTTGTCCCTCACACCAGAAGCTTCAGGCAATTTTCTTCACATTTAAATAGATCGCACATTTAAGGCTACTTAAGGAAAATTATCACTTTGCATATTTTAATTGTTGTGAAGAAAGTGAATAGAAGAGGTCTGCAGCTTGGGCTCTTGAGTCGGTCAGATGCTCAACTCTCTGATTCTGGAGCTCCCCACTGCTCCACTAGAGATAACCCTGCAGTTCACAGCCATCCACTTGCATTTCATCAGCATGCAAATGCAGCTCCAAGCACTACAATAAGTGGGTCTTTGATATTTACAAACTAGCCACTAATAACTAAAATGTAATTTGTTTGACATAACTTTAGATTCTCTTATCTGACTGCCTTTAAAAAAAACAGATAAGTCCTTTAGCTTTACAAAACCTAAGATATCAGCCATTCAAACTGCAGCCTGCCCTATAAAGTCTGAAAGCATTATTCGTGGCAAAATCATGTCAGGTTCTCTTGTCAGTGGAGTTTCAGCAACACATCTCTCTAATTTCATTTTCAATTCTTTTGTTTCATTTGCGCTCCTCCCTACCTTAATCAAACGAAATGAAAATTCAAATAAGACTTGGAGGGAGAAGCCTGTTTTCCTTTTACCTATGGAAACACATCTATTAGTCTGACGGTATGGAGGAACGGATGTCCCAGGCACCAAGAGAAGGATGCTTTACCCTACTTTGTGCGGCAATCTGGAAAGCATAAAGAGAGAGAGAGAGGGAGGGTTATGGTACAGCACTTCTTTACAAAGCAAAATGCCGTAAACAGACTGATGACTGTACAAATTCAGTTAATTATGAAGCTAATGAAAAATTAAAAGGGAGTTCTAATGAAAAATTTGATCAAATGTTATTCAGATTATCTTTTCAAGTAATTAAGTGGTCTGGAAAAAAAGGTTCCCCAAGGTACATTTTAGCTTGTGATCTTTTTCACTTGAAAAAAAAAAAGCAATAAAGTTAGGAAAGAGTGAAAGTCAGTTTTCTTTTTCACAAGCCGCGGTCTCTAAACATGCCTAGATTTAGGTTTCATCAGATCAGCATCACTTTTGTTTAATTATCAGTAACCATTCCTTTTGGTTACTGGTCATTTGCGTACTTAACTTGCTTTAAATATGTACTCAAAACATTATTGAATATCCACAACATTTCGGTTAGCAATGTTTGCAGAAAGTAAGATAGTATTCATCTTCAAAAAGTCAACCAGACTAATTCACTAAGTGGATCAGTTTTTTGCACAGAAATAGAAATACAAATTTCAAAATAAGATCGCATCCCGTCATTTGGAAAACAAACAAACAAACAAAAAAATCACCCTAAGACATGTTCTTCCTCCCCCCACCCCCCTTTATCGTTATTGCAGTAAAATGTATATTCTGAACATTGAAGAGAATACATATAAGCAGGTTCATGCTTTTCATGCTCTGGAGAGAGGTCACAGAAGTTATGTTATATTCAGCACAGAAGTTATGTTATATTCAGCACAATCCCATAACTTTGAGCTGGAACAAAACAAAATCTGGTAATTAAAGCTCATGAATGAACCCATGTATCCATCACCTTTCCTGTCTATTTCCAAAATGCTAACAAGCAGACAAAAGTAACACGAACAGGATCACGTTGAATGGACCCCAAACCCATGCAGATTAAACCTAGAATAAATGCAATTTCCAATTCTGACCTTGATTGCACAGAATAAGTTCTGAGGTATCTTTTATTATTGCGTATTACATTACACCGATTAAAATTCAGTCCTTCATGGAAATGCAGGAAACGCAACTGTAGGAAACACATGCGTACATGCAGAGGCTCTCTTTATTCAAAATTATAAATAAATCTACTCATTCTTTGGAAACAACCTCTTTTCTACTCTGCTCTGCCTTTCCAAGTTCTTACAGGGATAGCGGCACAGCAATTACAGCGCAGCCAAGTCCCGTAACAGACTGCTTTACTCCTGTATGTGATGAGGGAAGGATATGAGATCACTCCGAATTTCACCTCAGCTTCAGCAGCTATTCCCCCTTAGGATGACAATGCAGGCACGGACGCAGTGGCCCGGCATATCCCTACCCAGCCAGCCACCGCGCCAGCGCTCACCAGTGCCTATGAATAAGCACTCTGACTAGTACTGCTGCGTTGGCTGCAGCCTTTTGGAAGAGGAATGAAAATCTTTTGGGTTTATTTTCATGTCCTCTTCTGTGGTAAACATGTTTCATTAGAGATTAAATTCACAGACATAGCAATAAAATTTAAGTTATTACGTTCAGCAAGAAAAACAGTAATTGCAAAACACTTTTATACAATTATTACCACTTAGCATTTTTAAGAAATAATAATAAAATGTCATTTGAGTGCATTTGTCCCATGATATGGGCTTAGTAATATGATCAAACTGAAATACTGCTAAAAAGATTGAGGGACTTTCATCTGTCCTAACCCAAGTTTACAGAACAGACTTCTGCCCGCACAGTTTGGGTATTCAGGCAAGTGGGGAAGCAAGGTCCCCGACGGACACAGCTAATCCAAGAGAAGTTGCAACCGTAAATGCAAATACACTGAAAAAAAGCTGGCTTTGTGTATGAACCCCACGAGTGGGGCAAGCTGTTGATACAGCTGCATCCACTCTCCGCGCTCTGTGCCGGCGGAGCATGTTACTGCGCTGTCACAGTCAAAAGCTTCATGTGGCTCCGGCCCCCGAACAGCATTTCTTTCATTCCCCAGGCAGTTCCCTTCCAAGTGTTGCCACACTCTGAATCATGCTTCATTTCTTGATGAAGCAATTCACTTTTTGCCTGTAAAATTCTGTAGGAATGCTTGATTTTCTGCTCCGAAAGGGCAGGAGCAGAGCTTGAAAAGGGAGAGCGCTGCCAACGCCGACTTGTCTGAGCCTTGACCAAAACTGCATCTAACACAGAAAGCAGACTTTGGAAAAGATTTTATGAAGGACACTTTCCACATTTACACCAAATCGATTTCTACTTGTCCCAAGAATAGCGCTTTCCAATTAGAATGGAAAACTATTTAATTCTATTAATGAATGCTGCTGTTATTACAGTTTGAAACAACTCATTGGTTCCTAAAATCCCTCTCTGTACTGCGG